>NW_022437017.1:6211213-6248161 GCF_009761245.1 Sapajus apella
GTGGCACCCATCTCGGCTCACCGAAGCCTCTGCCTCCCTGTTTTAGGTGATTCTCCTGCCTCAGCCTCCTGAGTAGCTGGGATTACAGGCGCCCACCATTACACCCAGCTAATTTTTGTATTTTTAGTAGAGATGGGGTTTCACCGTGTTGACCAGGATGGTCTCGATCTCTTGACCTCGTGATCCACCCGCCTCGGCCTCCCAAAGTGCTGGGATTACAGGCTTGAGCCACCGCACCTGGCCAAGGTCTCCTGTTCTTTTCAATTTTTTTTTTTTTTTTTGACAGGGACAGGGTTTTGCTATGTTGCCCAGGCTGACCTCAAACTCCTGGCCTCAAGTGATCTTCCTGCCTTGGCCTCCCACAGTGCTGGGATCATGGCACCTCGCCCAGCCCCGGTCTGGTGATCTGTTTATGTGATCTGTTTGCTCCAGAAGCTCTCAGGGTCTTTGTTTCATCCAGGAGGTGTGAAATTTCACAGGGATGCATTGTGTTTGGGGTAATTTCCATCCTTGGGGAGACTTCTCAACCTGGAAATGCAGTCTTTGGGTCCTGGGACACTTTCCTCTTTTTCTGAAACGCCTGTCAGGGGCTGGATTTCCTGGGCTTCCTAATCCTTCCTAGCTTCCAGCTCTTTCTGTCTGTGCTGTGGGAGGGGCTTCCTCGAGCACCCCCCAGTCCACCGCGGGGCTTCTCTTCTCTGGATGGTAACAGCCGAGAGCCACTTGTCCCGGGAACGTTTCTTCTTCACAGCAACGGCAGAGTCCCGGCACCGCTCCAGGGCCCTGGGTTCACTGCATTCTTTCTGCGGAGCCCTGCCTTTGTCACGAAGTGCAGCCTCCAATGTGTGGGGCCCCCTGGGCTTTTGTCCTCCTGTGCGCAGCGCTGGGCCGTGCGTGAGCTCGGCCTGGTGAAGGCAGTGGTGGGGACCGGTGAGGGCAGGAGCCTGTGACTCTGGGGGAGGCCCAGGAGCAGCATCTGTGGCTTCACTCCACTGGGCCCCTTTGTTCTCTGGGAGAGGACCCTGGCTCCTTCGTCTCTTCTGGCCTTGGGGGTGGGTGAGACTGTCAGCCAGGCCCCACTGCCCATCCCAGGAGGGCGCCTCCCTCTGCCCAGAGCCCCCCACACCCCCGAGCCCCCAGGGAGCTGCCCACGTCTGCCCGCGTGTCTTTCTGCAGCCCCGTGGTGCGGCCCAGCCGCTTCTTGCTGGGTGTCCTCCCGGCTGCCGGCCTATGGCGTCTCCTGCCCGCCCTTCCCTTCTTTTCAAAGGCTGCAGACGTGCTCAGCTGCCACTGGCCCCTCTCCCGCTCTCTGTACTTCACTCCCTGGTGTTTCAGGAGAGAGTGGAGACAAACAGGCACTTAGCCTGCCAGGCTTAACTGGACACCCCAGGCCCATTCCTGCGAGCCAAATGGCGGCGGTAGTCCAGATAACTGCACAAGGGGGAGCAGGTGTCCTCCGCAGCTCGCATGGTAGGAGGCGGGGTGAGCGGCCTCTGGCGCCGTCACCAGGTAACACTGGGCACCTGCAGCACCCAGGGTGGGACCGGCAGCTCTCAGTACTGCGCTGGCTCAGGGCTCCTCACAGGGCAGGGAGGAGGGGGGCTGCCCCAGCCTTGGCCCCAGGCTTAGAGGCAGCTGTGAGGGCAGCCCCAGACTGAGCCCTCAGACCCAGCCCTCCACCCCCGCCCACTGACCCAGTGCTCCCCGCCCAAAGACTAGACCCTGTGCTAAGAAATTGCACCTTTGGGAAACTGAAGGGCTGATCTGGGAGACAGGAGACAGCGAGTGAGTCCCTGAGGCTGCAGGTACCCTGCAGGAGCCAGTGGGCCCCTGTGCTCATGAGGTTCCGTCCCCAAGGGCTGAGGTCCCTGTTGGCAGGGAGGGCTCAGGAATGCAGCCCGGGTGGGGAGTCGGGGCCAGGGGCGTGGTGGTGTCCTGCACTGGCTCGGGGCGGGGGGGGCACAGGCCAAGGCAGAGCCATGCCAGGCAGTATGGAGCTAGGAGGAGTGGGGGAGACAGCGCCTGGGCCCAGCAGGCTCACAGGGCAGCAGTGGGCAGGGAGGCTGTGGGAGGCGGGTGCACAAATGACCCGCTGGGAGCTCACACCTGCTGGAGCACGTGTACGTGGTGCTTATCGTGTGGAAAGACCCTGTATGGACAAGCGTGGCATGGATGCCAGAGAGCACTGAGAGGGCTCCAGCCCAGGCAGGGAGCCAGAACACACGGCGCCACCAGGAGCCAGTCTGCAGTATTAGGCGACCCATTAATCGGGGAAAAATACAAACAGCCTCTAACGCTCGCCCAACAAGATTTAGTTCCAGAAGAGACCCATGTAAGGTGGCGAGGTGGGAGCAGGCTGTGTCCTCTGAGCTCACACGGCTGCGCTGAACCATCCGCACCCCATGGGGACCTGGTGAACACATGGGGGCCCTCCCACAGCCATGGCGAGAGCAGGGAATTTTGGACCCCACTGGGGCGAGAGCATGGCACCCACCCTGATGCCATCCCTTGGTCTAGAGCAGGAGTTCCCACCCGGGAACACTGGGTGATGTCTGGGAACATTTGTGGTTGTCACGACTGGGGATGCTCCTGGCATGGAGTGGGTGGAGGCCAGCGAAGCTACTCAGCACCCTGCAGGGCCCAGGAAGCCCCCCACTGACCCCCACCAGAGAAGGATCCAGCCTGTGTCCACAAGCCCCTCATCCAGGAGACAGAGCCAGTCTACTGTGTCTCCCCACACAGCCAGAGCCACAGATGCTCAGACGGGGCCAGCCTGGCCCCAGGACACGCCCTCAGGGAGGGAGCCTGGCTCAGGGGAGAAGGGGAGCCTTGCAGAGAGGGTCCCTCGGGTGAGGGGCCAGTGCAGAGGCCCTTCTGAGGACCAGCCACCTCCCTGGCGGAGGGAGGACAGTAGGCTTGGGCTTTGAAACGTGAGTCACCCATCCTCCTCTCCAGAGAAAAGCACCCCCATGACTTTAAAAAAAAAAAAAAAAAAGAAAAAGAAAAAAAATCAGCCTTGTTTTACATATTGAAGGCTTTAAAGAAAATTACATCCTTAGGAAGCTGACTTCATTTGTTATTCAGGTTCGCTGCTGGGTGAAGGCAGCCCCCAGGATGGCGGTGGGGGCGGGGACAGGAAGGGGGCTCCCGGCAGGAGCAGGTCGTGACTAGGAGCGAGGGGGTGGCCCGGGCAAGGAGGTCAGGCTGTGTAGGGACTGGTTCTGGGGGGTCCGCTTCCTATGTGCAAAGAAGGTTCCTCACAGCAGTGCGCACAGGAGACGCACAGTGGCTTCCGCGTCTCCTCCTGGCAGGCAATTTAGATGGCCTCTAGTCCCATTTCACTCCGGGAACACAGCGCCTGTTTATTGGCAATCCGCTCTGTTGACCAATTAGCCTGAGCCACAATCACTTAACCATTATGCAAACAGCACGTCCAGCCTGGCCTGGGAGCTGGGCTGCACGCGCTGTGCAGGGTTGGTGGGGGCACCTGCGGCAGCCTCGGCAGGAAGCAGCTCTTCATGAGGAGCACGCAGGAGGCAGGAAATCAGAAGGCGGATAACAGGAGCCGGAGAGGCAGCTTCACCTTGGGGGCTGTCGGGAGGGGCAGTGCAAACACTCGGGGCGGAGGGAACATTCCCCGAGAGAGGCCGCAGGCTGGGGAAGACAGAGGAGGCCGAGGCTGAGGCCCAGACTCACAGATAGATGGACATGTGGAAAAAGGCAGCGCCCGGCTAGGAGAGAAGGTTCTGGACCAGCAGTGACTTTTCAGAAACCAGTTCCGAGGTCTGTTTCTGCAGAGCGTGGTGGGGGCCGAAGTAGGGGTTCCACCCCAGAAGGCTGAGCCGCCCCCAACCTCGGTGCTCAGTGGCTGGGTTTCGAGTGGGCACCGTCCATGGCCAGCTGGGACAGGATCAGGCCAGCAGTGACTGGACGGCTGCAGAGGGAAGGTCACTGCTCAAAGGGAAGGGGGGGTTGCCCCCACACTGGGGCCACCACAGTTGGCCGAAGACCAGCCCGGCCAGCAGCCCATCTGGGTACAGCCCACAAGCCAGGGACAGTGTTTACGTGTTTTTTTTCCCTGAATACACAAGGTCTTGCTCCGTCCTTCTGGCTGGAGTGCTGTGGTGCAATGCTGGCTTGCAGCAGCCTCAACCTCCTGGGCTTGAGTGATCCTCCCACCTCAGCCTCCTCCTGCCTCAGCCTCCTGAGTAGCTGGGACCACCGGAGGACACCACCACTCCCGGCCAGTTTTTAACTTTTCTGTAGAGATGGGGTCTCACTATGTTGTCCAGGCTGCTTTCAAACCAAACCCCTGGACTCAAGCAATCCTCCTGCCTCGGCCTCCAACGTGCAGAGATTACAAGTGTGAGCTACCAAGCCTGGCCGATGGTCACATTTTTAAGTAGCTCAAAAAAGGAAATTCTCATATTTGGTAGCATGTGAACATTATCAGATCCAGATTTCAGGGTCTATAAATAAAGCTGCATGGACACAGCCATGTACATTTCTTTGCTGTCTGTCATCTGCAGGGATCTTGAGTTGCCATGCGGAGTGGACAAGTGGAGACGCAGGAGGTCTGGCCTGCAAAGTCGCCATGTCACAAATGTTTGCTCGCCGGCCCTTCCCAGGAGGAGTCAGCTGAGCCCGCTGTGTGCCGTCCCCCCGCCCCCGGCCCCAGCTCCAGCTCAGGGGGTTCCTGAATGTTCCTTGGGCACCAAGTAGGAGTGAAATCTGTCAAGAATTGTGCCGAGGGCAGCTCAGAGACCTGGATGCCTGGACGCTTCCCAGAGGAGGGGCAGGGAGGCCAGCCTCGCCTTCACCCTGGGCGTGAAGTGGATCTTCTCGGCTGGGACCTGCCTCGGTATCCCCACGGCCTCTTGCAGTCAGAGGCCAAGAGGCTACAGATGCTCTGCCCTCTCCTCCTGGCAGACACCAGACCGTAGCTGGGAGGCTCTGTGCGGCAGTGGGGACCCGGATGTGCAGGGAGGGGTTCTGAGTAAGAGGAGGGCGTCTAGGTCATGCCGGGTGGCCGGCTTCAGCAATCCTCGCCACGATCTCCAATCCAAGAAGCACCTTTACACCAAAGGAGCAGCCGCAGACACAGAAGGGAAGGGGCCCCGAGGCCCACCTGATGCCCGAGTCCTTGCATGGGATCCGCTCGCTCTCAGCACCGGGGAAGGGCCTAAGTAGCCCAAGAGTAGAAACGTGGAGACAGAGAGGGACCCACGTGGCCTGGTGACTCTGCAGAAGCAACGGCGCAGGGCCTGGGGCTGCCGAGGGTCAGCCTCCTGGCAGGGACTTGACAGGAGTGTGGGAGCCCGTGTGTGTGAGCAGCAGGGACACGGCCCACCAGAGCAGGGCCTACCCCGACCCACAGCAAGGCGAGGCCTCCAGACGCAAAGAGAAACAGAACAGGAAGAGGGGGATGAACGAGGAGGTGGGACGGGAACAGGAAGCGAGGAGTGGGACACGCCTGGAGCTCCTGCCGGTGGGAAGGGCCAGGGCCACCCACCATCACGCCGGGCCAGTCACGAGGCAGCCCCTTGGGAACTCACCTGCGGAGGAGCTTGGCCTTGAGCGAGGCCCGGGACGCACTCCAGGAGCTCAGTTCGGGGCTGGTGAGCGCGGTGGGCCGCGTGTGGTCCAGCACCGTGAGGTCCTTGCCCTGCTTCCACAGCTCGTAGCGCTCAGGCTGGAGGATGCGCACGAACACGTCCATGGAGATCTTCACCATGTCCTTCCGGCACGTGCACTGTGGCAGAGACAGGCGCCTGAGCCCCCACGCCGCACCCCAGAGCAAGCGGGGCCGCGTGTGGTCCAACACCGTGAGGTCAAGTGATGGCACCCTCCCACGCCCCATCCCACCGCTGCGCTTTCCGTTTCTAGAACATTTTTCTTTTCGAGACAGGGTCTCACTCTGCTGCCCAGGCTGGAGTGCAGTGCTGCAATCATGGCTCACTGCAGCCTCAACCTCCCAGGCTCAAGTGATTCTCCTGCCTCAGCCTCCCAAGTGGCTGGGACTACAGGCACCCACCACCATGCCTGGCTGATTCTTAGGAGAATTTTTAGAGACAGGGTCATGCTTTGTGGCTCAGGCTGGTCTTGAACTCTTAGGTTCAAGTGATCCTCTTGTCTCAGCCTCCCAAAGCCCTGGGATTACAGGTATACACCACCACTCCTGGTCTGCTTCTAGAACTTCTATCACAAGTCAGGAGATGGCGTTGCCCCACTGTGAGTCCCTGGTCTGCCTTAAGGGAGCTGGAACAACCCAAGAGCAGACACCCAGGAGAAACAGGGACTGGGCACATGGCTCGACGAGGGGCCTGAGAGTCAGGACTGGGCACCGTGCCATGCACAGCTATCCAGAGACCAGCAGGGCTGAGGTTCAGATGCCTCCCGTTGGTTCAAGCAGAACGCCTCCAGGTGGGTAGAAATGGATGTAGAGTATTTAATGATAGCACTTGTTCCAAGAGGGCTGGGAAGAGGGGAAAGGATGGCAGTCCCCAAACAGCTGAGAGCCAATGGGAATCCCAGAACGTGACAACGGCCCTCCCCAGGGGCCTCGCTAGGGCGATGGCGGCCGATGGGCTCCTGCAGCCTCACCTGACTGCCTCCATGTTGCAGGGCTGCAGGGATGCCAATGTGACCGAAGAAGGGGCTGAGAGTCTGAGAGGCTCAAAGACTTAGGTGCCACGGGCTGCGGCCAGCGTGCCTGGGGTGCTGCGGGAATGGAGCAGACACCCGACAGGACGGCCCCTTGAGTGTGAACCTCAGGCGAGCGGCAAGGACGAGCTGACGTCCCCTGCGGCTGCCTCCCGGGCAGACGTGCCACCCTCACGCCCTCAGCCCTTCCCAGGTCACTGTTCTCGGTGGCTCTGCCACTGCATCACTTTTGTCACACAGGGCACTGCGAAGGACGTTCCACAGGTGACCTGGTGACCCTCAACATTTCAGGGACTTGGAAGCCAGTGCCCAGAGGGCATGAACCCAGACGCCCAAGCGGCGATTCCCACCATGGTACTTAGACCCCAGGAGGCGGCCAGGAAACTCTGGTCTGTCACTTACTCACTGGGACGAGGCTGAGATGGGACTGGAAAAACACCAACCTCCAGAGGAGGGGGAAGGGCAGGGCTGGCAAGCAGCATCACACAGGCCCAAACGCCAGTGTTTTCGGCTTTGAGAAACTTTGCCGCGCTGTGCATCAAAAGCATCACGGATGATGTGCAAATGCATGCACACGGGTGTGTGTGTTAATAAAACTTTATTGACGGCTGGGCGCGGTGGCTCATGCCTGTAATCCCAGCACTTCGGGAGGCCGAGGCAGGCGAATCACAAGGTCAAGAGATCAAGACCATCCTGGCCAACAGGGTGAAACCCCGTCTCTACTAAAAATACAAAAATTAGCTGGGCGTGTTGGCGTGCATCTATAGTCCCAGGAAGGAGAATCACTTGAACCCGGGAGGCAGAGGTTGCAGTGAGCCAAGATCGCACCGCTGCACTCCAGCGTGGGCGACAGTGTGAGACTCCATCTCATAAAATAAAATAAAATAAAAAAATAAAAATAAATAAAACTTCACTGACAAACACAGGCCAGGGCCAGATCTGACCCACGGGCAGCATTGTGGAGACTCCTGGTCTAGACTCTAGAGGACGAAGTAGCCCCTGGGAGTCTCTACAGGCATAATGAAGGGCCAGGCGGAAGCTCTAGGGGGTTGGGGGGCCAGAGGCAGGCTCCCCCCCCACCAAAGGGACACAGACCTTGTCTCCTGCTGGGGAGAGACAGGCCCAGGGACATGTGCTGGACTCAGGCTGCCCGACCTCTGCCAGCCCTCACCTCAGCCTTGGAACTCCACGTGGAACTTTCTGCCTCTCCATCAATCAGGCACGGGAGAAGTCCGTTTCCAAACATCATAAGACACTGTTTCAAGTACCTGTCTTGCTGCCACCACCCATGCTCAAAGGGATGAAGGACACGGGAAGGGAAAGATGTCATTCAACTCGAATACTCCCTTGCCTTGACAAACCTTTCCAGGTGGCCCGCACTTTGCTGGAGACACTGACATATTTACGACCCCGAATCTGAGGCTGTGGGGTGGGGGGCGGGTGGAAACCTTCATATGGCATTTCCCGCAGCTTCTGCCTCCCCATCTTCCCCGATCCCAGGGGCAGCCATGGAACCTTCTGCTAGATCCGGGAGCAGGGACTTGGGAACAGTTAGAGCCCGACCATGCCGAGCAGGAGGGAATATTTACGGCCAAGCGATTCCCAGCAAACTCAATTCATTTAATGAAAGATTGTGCGAGAGAGAAAGGCTGGCGGTGTCATTTGGCCGCAGAGTGGCGGGAGCACAGATGGTGCCCGCGTTTCAGACTCCTGGTGGGGCCAGCCGCCCCGGCATCCCCATTGACAGCAGCTGAGGGGATTTGTATTGAGCAGCTTTGCAACTGCGCCTCCTTAAGTAATTAGCAAAAGCACCTGTGTGCACCCATGGAGGGGACAGGCAGACATGCTCCACGGAGCGCATCGCCACAGCCTGGAGTCCGGCCTGAGCCCCCTCGCCCAGCCAGGGCTGGCCCAGCTCCGGACCTTTCCCCTGCCCTGCGGGCTGAGGCCGCTGCCAGGACAAAGCTGCTGGTGCCAGCCTGCCCACAGCTGGACTGGAAGGAGGGGGCAGCTGGGAGCATTACTGTGAGTCTCCAAGTGGCTCTGCAGGGAGCTGGGGAGCCAGGGCACCCAAAAAGGAAACGGGGAAAGAGGCAAGGCCGGAGGGTCACGGAGAGGGAAGCACAGCCTCAAGGAATCGAGGACATGGGGTGGTCACTTCTGAGTGTTGGGCAGCTCGTCAGGGCCACAGTGCAGGAAAGGAGCTCGCTAGGGCCGTGAGGAGACCCAGATCCCCTGAGCTACAGCTTCCTGCTGAGTGCCCAGCCCGGCGCGCCTGCGAGAGCCACGTCCCCCGACAAGGGCGAGCCGGGCACGTCAGGACTTGGTGGGCTGTTGCGCTGCGGCTGGGAAGGGCTCAGCGCAGGCGGGAGGGAGCCTCGCCGCAGAGTCCTCAGACAGGGTAGACCTCACTGTCTGCTTTCATTCTTTTCATTAGTGAGGCCCCGACTGTCCTCGCCACAGCCCCGCCCAGCTCCCCACTCTCTGGGACACGCGTGTCTGCAAGGGAGGGGACGGATCCTGCCTGCTCCAATTCCTGCTTCCCGACTTGGCAGTCCCCTGTCAACACTCACGACAGAGATGGAAGGCGACCCCCAGGGGAATCTGGGCGTGTCATTAGTTTCTGATGGAGAAATCAGGCACAAACAGGGCAAGAGGAGGCCTGCACGGCCCCGCAAGGCCCGAGCACGCCCCAGGGCCCCGTGTTCCACGGTGTGGAACTGCACGATACAGCCACCAGAACCGCATGCATGGGCAGGGCCGCCCCGAGAGCCACTGGAGAAGCTGGGTGAGTCTGACCAAGACAAGGTGGCGGTGCCCCTCAGTGCTGAGCAGATTCTGAGGACAGGGAGAGGTGCAAGGCCAGGAGGTGGCGACTTAGGTAGGGAACGCGGAGCATGAAGCCCTCACTGCCAGCCAAACATGCCATGTTACCTGCGGGTCACGGCCCCAAGTTACCCTGCCTTGGGATCAGCCTCTCGTCTATGGCTCGGGCCTGCCAACTGCAGCCCTCGGCCCCCATCACTCTCCCCAGCCCCAAGATCCTGGTCTCACTGCTCTGGCCTGGGCTGGAACCCATGAGCTGCTTCTTATTCCCAGGTGAGGCCAGCAGAGCGGAGCCTCAAAGCAAGGCCAACCCTGTAGGTGCCCCAGATGCCAAGCAGAACCGGGTTCTTGGACAGAGCTCCCGTCAGGGGGCAGCCTGACCACCTGCCAAGTGCACTCGGGGGCTGGACAGCGCCGCTCACAGGCAAATCAGCGAAGCTTCCCAGCGCTCCCACGCACATGAGACATGCGATGCCCTAACCACCGACAGCAGAGGAAGAGGTGGCTGCTGGGTCCTGCAGAATCCCCCAGAGGAGGAGGGTGGGTCCACATCACAACCCCCACTTGGCCCCCGGCGAGCTCGGAGCAGACACCGGCAGCCTCAGGAGGACACAGGCAGCCTCAGGGGGACACAGGGAGGAGCCAAGCCTCAGACGACAGGCAGAACTTTGCACACTCCAGGCAAGCTCAACCTCCTGCCAGCGATCTCGCCCAAGGAAGGAAGGAATTCAAAGACGTCCTTTGCTTTTATATTGAAAGACAAGCATGCTTGCACATGCATGCACACGCACACACATACACGATTCTAACCAAACGATTCAACCATTGTGCACAGACTAAATAAATGATAGATTCGTATAACAGGGCGGCGTGCACTGGGAAGACATAGTCTACAGGCCCCTTTCAATGACAGAAACATCTTTGGGACTGTCTGTTATCTAAAGACATACAAAATGCATGGTGAATACAGCAAGACCCTGCTTATGGGTAAGAGTCTTTAAAGACAGGGAAATGCACCCACACACTAACTGTGGTTCTTTCAATGGTGGGATTAAGCACTTCCGTACTACTTATTTCTCTAAATCTCTTTATTGAGAAGGCATATCATCTAAGGTGGGCCCATGGGCCACATCTGGCCAGCCACTTGTTTTTGTGAATAAAGTTTTATTGGCACACAGCCACGCCCGTTCATTTATATATCATCCACAGCTGAGCCCGTGCTGCAAGGGCAGGGCTGAACATTCAGGAAGGGAAATGCAAAGCTGCAAACAGTCACTATCGGGTCCTTGACAGTTCAGTTTGGGCTGGCTCAAATGGTGGCTCACACCTGTAATCCCAGCACTTTGGGAGGCTGACCAGGAGGATCGCTTGAGACCAGGATTTCAAAACGGGTCTGGGCAACATAGCAAGAGCCTGTCTCTACAAAAATTTTTTTAAAAAATTAGGTGAGTGTGGTGGTACACACCTACTGTCCTAGCTACTTGGGATGCTGAGGTGGGTGGATCACCTGAGCCCGGGGGGTCGAGGCTGTGGTGAGCTGTGATCATGCCACAGCACTCCAGCCGGGGCGACAGAGTGAGACCCCGACTCAAAAGAAAAAGCTTGCTGGAGCCTGATGTCAGCCATCAAGTCACTTTGGTACTGTAACTTGCAGTGGAACAACCTCGGGGTACATCACATCCCACAGAGCAGCTTCCGCACTAGGGGAGCAGTCACAGGTGCGTCTGTGTAAACGCGGGCAGCAGTGCCATTTTGTGCTGAGCATGGCGGCCGTGCACACCCCACCACCGGCTTCCAGGCCTCTGACTGCCCCTGCTGGGAAGCGGCCCAGCACCAGGCACGGAGAGGCCTGGCCTCCCGCTCTGCCCCCTGAGTCCTGTGCCCGCAGCACCGTTGGCCCAAGATGGCAAGTGCTGTGGGCACACTGCCCCCAGAACCCAGGGGCAGCTCAGGGAGCTGGGCCCACTGCACCTCAGCCTCAGGGGGGCCTGGACCCTGTTGCCTAGATGGAGCCTAGCGGGTGTGACTCTCCCAGCCTCACACCTGACCCAGCTCCAAACTCCCGGAGGCCACGGACTTCGCACATTCCTGCTGGGACGCCCCAGTTGTCTTAACAAGCCCAGACACTTACAAATGGGAGAGAACAGCAATTTCAGTCCCTGAAATGATAACTTCGGGACCCAGCAGTCAGGCTCTGGCTCACCCGGGTTTGCCGGGACCGGCCCAGGGCCTGGGTAAGGGCAGGGGCGTGGCCCCAGGAGTGAACTCTTCTGCCTCTCATTTTGGGGGGTGGGGAGGGTGTCCATTTTCTCACTGAACTCAGTTCCAATACGCTCCACCTAAAAGCAGTCCTATTTTGGAAGCTCCTGCAGGAAACACATGATGTCCAAATCCTGAAAGTGGCGTTCCCAGACAAAACCCCTTCCAAGCCAGAGCGTCCCTGCGCCCGCTCTTGGCCGGGTTCAGAGCCGTCTGCCTCAGAATTGAAAGCACGTTTTAAAGACCTTTAATTTCCCAAGGTTTTAGTTGCTGGAAAAAAAAAAAAAAAAAAGGTACTGATCTTAGATTAGATTCTGCAATTGTGGCTATAAAACCCAGAGCAAAACGGTTTCCAACTTTTAGCTCCAGAAGAGTCACGTCTCCCATGTCTGAACTACTATAGGCTCTGAATTAATGAGTCTGAATTAATGCAGTTTCACTGTGCAACGCCAGGGCCCTGCCCTGAAGCGGCTCACAGTGTAACTGGGAGACAAAATAAACACACGTGAGAAGCCAGGGGACCTGGGAGCAGAAAGAGGCCTCATGCCCGGGAGCCATGCGCTGGTGTGCGTGCTTGTCCTGTCACTGCTGGGGTGGGGGTGCACAGGCCAGAGTGAGCTCCTCTGCTTTTCAGGGTCCTGCCAGTGGGACATATCGGCCAGGGATTTGGCCAGCCTCCCTGCCACCCGCACAGCAGCCACAGGACGCGTTTTCCCAGATAGGCACTGTCAAGGAGGGCCAGGCTGCAGGCGGACGTGGGGAGGCCCCTCGTCCTGCCCCTCACCCACTCCATGACATGCCGGTGGCCGAGCCTCACCGAGGTCTCCGAGAACCTGGTGTGAAGGTAGCTGGCCTGCCCTGGATCTGTAGAAGGTGGCCGTGCACCCCCATGTCACCTCCTTCAGGATCAAGGTGGTGGTGGGGGTAGGGGATCGGGAAGGGAACGGGGTGTGGATTGAGCCTCACAGAGCAGAAGACAGGCCCCCCCAGGCTCAGGGCTGTCCCCTCCATCCTCCTCCGACACAATCTCCTAACATGGCTAATGTGAGGCCCCACTGACTGATGCCATCCCAGGCGCTTAAGAAAACCCTGGTGGGCCGGGCATGGTGGCTCACGCCTGTAATCCTAGCACTTTGGGAGGCCAAGGTGGGTGGATCACCTGAGGTCAGGAGTTCAAGACCAGCCTGGCCATCATGGTGAAACCCCATCTTAAAAAAAAAAAGAAAACCTGGGTGGAGAGAGGGTCTAGCAGTAGGCTGGACCAGACGCAGCTGCCGCTTGCAAATGGTGGCCAAGGATGGATGACCTCCCGGTTCAGGGGTCCGGGACTAACTTTAGCACCGCTGCTGCTGGCTGGCCCCTGTCACTTGGAGCCCGGACACCAAGCCAGAGCGCTGAGCAGCGCAGCCGTCACCTGCTTCTGAAGACTGACACATCCGACAGCCGATCTTCCCGACAGGTCTCAGAGGACCCGCCGCTACACTGCGAGGAAAATGAGATAGCGGGCGGGGCTGCCGGTTTGCCTCTGGTTATGCAGAGCAGAGCAGAGCCGGTGCAGAGACAAATAGATTTCTTTATTCCAAAGCATGAAAAAAATAGAAATCAGAACGTAGCTGGGTTCAGAGCCGGCAGCCGCAGAGCCCAGGGCCTGCTTCAGGACATTGTGCCAACCGTAATTAGCTCGTGTGGTGCCTGCGCAGACAGCGGGGGAAAGGGTCAGAGAGCCGAGGGGTGGCCAGGCCAGCCCGGTGCCCACAGGAAGCGCTCACCCGCCCTGGCTTTGCAGGCTCACCGGCCCCACTGGCAGCAGTGCCTTCCAGAGGGGGTCAACCAACTGTTCCACACGTCCTGCCCTGCCCTGCCCTGCCCGCCGGGACACCCCAGGCTGCCTGGCAGGCCATCGCCAGGACTAGCCTGCGTGGGAGGGGTGGGTAGGGGTGGGCAGGCCATCGCCAGGAGAGGCAGCTGTGGCTCCACCTTGCACTCCCCAGCGCTTTCAAGTGAAATAAATTTAACCTTTTCATGGGAATCAATATGAGTGCCCAATAAAAGCCGGGGTCTTCTCACTTAGCACCGCCACAGCACTGGACTCGCAGAGCTACCCATCAGGGAGGCCGGGGGGAGGAAGCAGGAGAGACACTGACGTCAGGGGCCAAATCCACAGGCCACAGTGGACGAGGGCTCTCCTGCAGGCGGGGGGTGCTGCACCCACCACCCGTCCCTGTGAAGGGAGGGCCTGAGGGGAGCCTCGACTCACTGTTGTGGCGAGATCCCTCCCAACACCAGACCAGCCAGAGACCAGGAGGGGGCCCAGAGGCTGGGATTATAGGCGCACACCACCACACCTGGCTAATTTTTGTATTTTTAGTACAGACGAGGTTTCACTGTGTTGGCCAGGCTGGTCTTGAACTGCTGACCTTAGATGATCCACATGTCTTGACCTCCCAAAGTGCTAGGATTACAGGTGTGAGCCACCACGTCTGGCAGAAAAGGCATACTCAAAAAGAATTTAAACCTATCGTGAATCAGCATCGTCCAAAATAAAGATACTACATCATGAAAGAAGAGCAGGGCTTATAACCAAAGGAGGATCAGGAGGACAGAAAAGAGCAGAAATGAAAAACACCAATAAAAACACATCAACAGACAGGTTAAGTGAGGGAGCTGAGGAGCCCTCCCAGAAAAAAAATCAATACAAAAGACAAAGAGGCCAGGTATGGTGGCTCACGCCTTAATCCCAGCATCTTGAGAGGCCAAGGCAAGAGGATCACTTGAGGTCAGGAGTTCAAGGCCAGTGAGAACCCCATCTCTACAGAAAAGGAGCCAACATGGTGGCACCGGCCTGTGGTCCGAGCTACTTGGGAGGTTGAGGCAGGAGGATCACTTGAGCCTAGGAGTTCGAGGCTGCAGTGAGCTGTGACTGCAGCACGGTACTCTAGCCTGAGACCCTGCCGCTGCCTGACCGTCCTGTGGAGTTTGTTTCTCATTGTGAGTTTCCGCCCTCTCACTGAGTCCTCCTCTGGTGAGGGGTGAGGGAGTTCTCTGGGGCTCTGATCTCCTCCAAGAGGTGCCAACCTCAGGCCCTGTTTTCAAAGGGGAAAAGTCTCAAAACTTCACTGCCTTTCTTTCTCAAGAAGCTCCTGGAGGGTATGTCCCTCAGAAATGAGGTCACAGCAGGTGTGGAGGCCAAAGCAAGTCCATCTTGGAGCTCTCCAGTCATGCTGGCTTCTGGGAAGGGCTCTGAGGCTTCCAGTTCATCTACCGCTCCCCGTGTAACTGGCGGCACTTACTGTCAATCCTGCCCTTGGTCAAACGGCCCTGAGGTTTCCAGGTTTCAGCTGTCCCCCACACATCTGAACGACCTTTCCCTACAGTCTCAGCCCTGGGCCTGGGGGTGAGGGTGCAGGGACCACCGTCTTGTCTCACTGCTGCCACCCAGACATGGACATGGCTTCTCTTCATCAATCCTTCTTACGAGTTTCTCTCTGAGACACTGGGTCCCAGCCTCTTTCCTTGGCCTCTCAGCATCCTTGGACTTTGGGGCAGATCTGCACAGAGCCACTCATCATGTTTAAAGAGAAAGGAAAGGAATGGGCTTCCTGGTGCCCTGCAATCCTCTCCACTGCCCACTGCCACCCAGTGTATGCCCAGCATTACTGAACTGGAGGCTGGTCTGTGTGACCCAGGTCCCCCTCAAAGAATCTCTGCCAAATGGAAGGAAAGCAGCAGCTGAAGGCTCAGAAACCCGCCCTGCACGCCCCTCGGAGGCAGGGATGAGGGACATGGCGTGGGAGGAAGTGGCTGAGGAGCCTGTTGTCTTAGTCCGTTCTTGGAACAAAATACCATAAGCTGGGGGCTTACAAGTGAGCTGCTCATTTCTCACGGTGCTGGAGGCTGGAAGTCTAAGATCAAGGCACCGGCAGGTTTGGTGTCCGCTGAGGGTCATTCCCTGATTCCTGGCATCTTCTCACTGAGTCCTCCCGTGGTGGAGGGGGCGAGGGAGCTCTCTGGGGCCTCCTTCGTAAGGGCACTGATCCCACCTATGAGGGCATCTCCCTCATGCCCTTATCGCCTCCCAGGGGCCCCATCTCTTAATACCATCACCCTGGGGAGGAGTGTGACGACTCAGCAGATGACTCTGAGGGGACAGACATTCAGTCCACGGCACCTTTCTAGGGAACTAGGAGGACCCACCTCGTGCTGCCGGGGGCTTGAAATGAGAGAACACAAGCAAAGCTCGGAGCCTGGGCAAGGCAGGGCCACCGCGGGAGCACTTCCTGGTATAAAGCAAGACCTGCCAGTCACCTACAAGGGAAAAATAAGCAGGGCAGCTGTTCTCCGGGTCTGAATTCCCAAGCCTGCCACTCTCACCTCAATGCCTGAGATGACGCCTTCTGAGCCATAACGATCCCATGCAAAATGCCTGAAATCCAATCAAACTGGTGGTGTGCTTTTGTAAAGTGTAATAAAAAATAAAATAAAAAGCAAGCTAAATGCCAGACCTTCCTTTGACACCACACTGCAAAAGAAATCCCCTCTGCAGAGGCCGAGGCCCCTGCTGTTAATGGGGCTTCTACCGACCCTGTGCCCTGGAGGCTGCCGCTGTTCCTGCCCTAGCCCAGCCGGAGGCGTGTCTGCCCCTGCCCCTGCCCCTGCCCCTGCGCCTGCCCCTGCCCCTGCCCTGCTCTGCAGGGCTCATGCGCTGCACCTGGGAAAGCCCTTCTGAAGCCCCTCCCGGCGGGGCTCAGGCAAACATGCAGAAACCTTCCACACAGCTTGACAACTCCCGACTGACATCTGAGCACCCCCTGCCTGAGATCCAAAGAAGCTTGGGGCCCCGGGTCCACAATGGCTCCACTGAACCCAGAGGAGGAGGAGGGTTCACATCTCGCTGGGAGCAGAGGGAAATCACCCTCGCTGGGGACCTCCCACAGGAGAACTCTGAGTCAAAATGGAGACAAAACTCACAGACTTTCCGAACAGCCAACACCACACCCAGTATCCGGCTCCAGGAGAACAAAAGGGGAGGTGGCCAACGCGTCGTCTGCCCCGAGGCCCAGCCTCCTGCTGTCAGTGACAGCCTAAGGTCCCTGCTCTGCGCCTTGCCTTTTTCACGGGGCACAAGTGGGAAAGACTCCACACCAGGACGGAGCAGCAGCTCCACCAAGGCCTGCACAGGCCGGGTGCGGCAGCTCACACCTGTGATCCCAGTGCTCTGGGAAGCCCGGGCAGGAGGAATACTTGAGCTCAGGAGTTCAAGGCCAGCCTGGACAATACATTGAGACCCCATCTCTACAAACACTACAAAAAATTATCTGGGCATGGTTGTGCAATGCCTGTAGTCCCAGCTACCTGGGAGGCTGAGGCAGGAGGACTGCTTATCCCCAGGAGGTGAAGGCTGCAGTGAGCTACGATTGCACCACTGCTCTCCAGCCTGGAGATTTTTGAGACTCTGTCTCAAAAAATCAAAACAAAAAACAAAAACAAGAAGCCTGGATATGCCAGTTACATATACCATTTAGGCGTTTACAGCCTTTTACTCCATATTTAAGAATCCTGTGCTCAGTGAGATTGACGTCATGGTGGCTTTGGTTACCACTCACCTCCTTCCCTTGGAGACTGTTCTCTGCCAACAGGTACCACCCCCATCACCCGATGGCCATGGGGCGCCTGCCTCGCCCATTTCTCCCCACCCTGCTGACTCCACGCCACACGTGCTGCCAGCCCATGCCCTTTAAGATACGGACTGTGATGGAGCCACCCTGTGTGGCCCCCAAGCCCCCCTAGCATGGGGTGTTCCCAATCATGTCAGGTTTCCCACAGCCTTCCCTGAGCTGATCAGGCAAACCCAGAAATGAGGGGCACTTCCTCCGCCAGGCAGGGGCCGCGGCCACACTCGCCATCAACAGCACCAGGCAGGGGCCACGGCCACACTCGCCATCAACAGCACCAGGCAGGTACCGCGGCCGCACTCGCCATCAACAGCACCAGGCAGGGGCCGCGGCCGCACTCGCCATCAACAGCACCAGGCAGGGGCTGCGGCCGCACTCGCCATCAACAGCACCAGGCAGGGGCCGCGGCCGCACTCGCCATCAACAGCACCAGGCAGGCGCCGCGGCCGCACTCGCCATCAACAGCATAAGGCAGTTGCTTGGGCCACACATGCCACCAACATCACCAGCGACTCAAGTGCAGAAATGCCACATCACACTCAAGTGAGAAACTGGGTTCTGGGCAGGGGCGCTGAGGCCAGCAGGCACCCCAGGGGTCCCCCACGCCTGTGGAGACCTGAGACTGTGCTCCCCATCCAAGGTGAGACCACTCCACACTGCCAGGAGTTGGGATGGAGGAGGGTTGTGAAGATTCCCCATGCCATGGCCAAGTTCGGTGGCTCACGCCTGTAATCCCAGCACTTTGGGAGGCCAAGGTAGGTGGATTACCTGAGGTCAGGAGCTCTGGACCAGCCTGGCCAACATGGTGAAACCCCGTCTCTCCTAAAAATGTAAAAATTAGCTGGGTGTGGCGGTGCCCCTGTGGTCCCCGCTACTCAGGAGGCTGAGGCAGGAGACACGCTTAAGGCAGGGAGGCGGAGGTTGCCGTGAGCTGAGACCGCACCACTGCACTCCCGCCTGGGTGGCACGCGTGATTCTGCCTCAAAAAAAAAAAAAAAAAGAGAGATTCCCCACGCTGTTCACTGGCTGCGTGTGTCTGTCTGGGGCCTGCATTTCCATAACACGAACCTGTGAACCTGACTTTTCCGCAGCCCCAGTGCAGCCTGAAAGACAGCGTGCCCCTTGGGGGATTGCGGATACACACTCTGCCTGCCAGCGGCTGGGGTCTACAGCAGCCACTCTATAGACTGGGGGCCTCTGCCCAGGTCTGATTCCCAGGGAAATGCACACACAAGCCACGTGCTCGCCACAAACGTGGCACACACTCAAGCCTACGGCTGCTGGGTGTGGTCCCCAGGCTGAGGAGCCCACCCTCCTTGCAGGCCCTGCCCTGCCCTGCCCTGCCCGGGCCGGCCTCGTGCGATCTGACCCGCGCCGTGGGGACGTCCAGCACCGAGGCTCGTGGGCCCCCCGCTCTCAGTGCAGGAGCTTGGCTGGCGGCATTATCGCAGGACCCCGGCCACCTGCAGGCGCAGTGGGCTACTGCCTCTGCCTTAGAGACCAGGGGACTCACCTGCTACCTTTCCCTGACTCAAACAGCACTGAGCTTTCACCAGAGGCCATCGCTTTTTAAAGCCTGAACTGATACTAGAGTCTGCTCATGTAAAACAGCAGAGGGGTAGAGAGGAGGCGCAGCCACCAGCCTAAGGGGAACACTGTATGTAGTCCAATAAAATCATCAACCCAAACAGCATCTGACCACAGGGGTCAGGAACGCTCTCGTAGCTGCGGCGCCAACTCCCAGCCTCTGATCTGGGAACCAGGGCGGAACATCTAGGACAACGGCGGCCGCCAGCGGGTGGTTCCAGAACCGACGGCAACAGACACTGCACGGCTGGTGCTTGCCCTGCTGTGGACGGGGATGGCGACGGGCGGGGGCCTTAGAAGCATCGAGCCCGGTGTGAGGACAGTGCGGCATCTCACAGCTGCCCACACAGCAGCTACGGTTCAACACGTCCCAACCCTCAGGCCGCCCCTGCCCCGCCCCCGGCTGCAGACCCCCTCCACGGGACACCTCAGCCGCGCTGCAACGGGACTGTCTGCGGTGATGGCGATGACCTGCATCTGCGCTGCCCAGGACACGGCCACCAGCCCACCTGGCTATGAGCAAGGGCTGGACCCACAGCTGGCCCAGCTGAGGGGTGGAGGGCTCATCCTATTTCATTTTGGTTAATGGATAAGGTGCAGTGTGTGGCCCATGGCTCTCACACCAAACGGCAGGCTCTGATGCATCTGGACGCCACACCCAGTCCCGCTCCTTCTCCCTTACCACGGAGCACCCACATGCCCAAGTCTCCACCCCTCCCTGTGCCCCCACCTCCGTCCTATCACCAGGTCCTACAGGCACCACCCCTGAAATGCAGGCCCACGCCGTTCCCCTCTCCCCATGCCCACAGACCCCATGCCTGCCTAGACAATGGCCATCCCCGCCAGGCTCCCTGTCTCCCCCAGCTCACACCAACGAAACCTAACTTTGAGAGCCCTTGTCACAGCCCCTGACCTCTGACCTTTGGCCTCTGCCAGGACCCCGCTCAGGGACTTCATGCTTTCTGTTCCTCCCCTGCGGTGCTGTTCCCCACGCTCCCCAATGTCCTGCACCCGGGGGCCTCACAGGGGAGCTCCTCTGAAGCAGGATGGTGGCAGCTGTCGTCAGTGCGGGGGAATCACACACAGGATCCAGGCCTGTCTGGGGCCAGCGCCTAGTGTCCTTAGAAGCAGACAAGAGGACACAAAGGCAGGCAGAGGGGGCAGAGTGACTGTGGGGCAGAGGAGAGAGTGACGGCCTGCACGCCAAGCAGCCTTGCGATGGCAGCCAGCCCCGAAGCCAGGAGAGGCAGGAGGGTCTCCCTGGCGCCTCAAGGGGGCTTGGCCGGCCACACACCCTTCTCAGCCTCTGCCTCCGCAGCAGCAAGAGGATACATGTCTGCTGCTTTCAGCCGCCCAGGCTGTAGACTGGGCTGCCCAGGTGGCAGACACACCAGGCCACCGCTGCAGCATCCCTGCGGCCTCTCTAGGAGCAGAAATTCCTCCTTCCACCCTTATTCGTGTCCTGTCTCTTCCCTCGACCTTGTTGGCCTCACCCGCTGCCTCCCCAGCAGCTGACCACTGCCCAGCAGATGCCGGCCGGGGTGAGTGGCGGTCACGCTCCTCTCGGCCATTGCGACCATCTGTCTGGGGTGGGCGCGGGGGCAGGTACCTCGGCACACAAAGCGTTAAGCACAGAGGAAGGGGCAGAGGTGCCGCATCTGCACTGACGGCTCACAGAAGGCGTGGGAAGGACGAGCGGGCCCCCTGTTTCTGATGTAATTATCAGCGCTGCAGCGAGGCCGATAACAAACCAGTTCATTAGGAAACCCACTGGAAGCGCAGTCGCGTCAACAAAACAATTAGGCTCCGCTCCCAGGGCTCCCTGGGCCTCGGCCTCGGGGCCATTCCCGGCAGCACGGCGAGCGGCTCCCAGCCCCGCCCGGCCAGCCAGGCCAGGCAAGGTCCCGGGCCTTCCACGGCCTTCAGTGCTGCTCCCTCACATCCCCCAGGAGCCTGGGGAGGCCCCAACCTCCCCTTTGTTTCTCCCTAAATGGAAGAGGCTTCGAGTACATCTCAGTGTTGTGAGCTCCTGCAGGAACGTGACAAGCAGGCAGCTGCAAGCCTGGCCCTGGCCACCAGACCTGCCCCTCTACTCCACATGCCAACCTCAAGGGTCCTCAACAGCCGCGGTGGTCCTGCTTCTATGCCAGGTGCCACCCAAGTGCTGCTCCATGTCACTTCCAACAGCCCAAGGAGAGAAACTGAGGCACAGCACTAGGAGGGGCGGGTCTGCACCCAGGGAGACGGCTCCAGGTCTGCACCACGGGCCCCATGAAGGGTCACGCCTCGGGTGGGGGGGGACGCGCGGTCAGGTGTGCAGAGGCCCCAGCCCCGTCATCTCTCCTTGCCAGCAGCTGCTCCCGGAGCTCTCTCTCACTCTCTGGGTTACAACTCATCCGCCATAGCTGAGGAATGACCAGGAGACCAGACACCCTGAGACGGGAGAGCGGGGGCCTCCACCAGCTCTGACTCAGGGCCAGGCCCCTTGAGGCCGCTCCTCCAGCTCTCCTGTTTCTCCAGTGGCTGCTCCCCAGGCTCCCTCCCCAGCGCCCCTCAAGGGGGTCCAGCCCCCGCCTGACCCGTGAGCAGACCCGCTCCTTCACTGCCAGGCAGCATCCAGCTGCAGCCCCAGAACCAGCCTCGTCCATGCAGCATGGTAAGAAGGCAAAAGCCTTGGGGCCACATCAGGACCCTCCGTCTGGAAAAGCCCGGCCCCTCCTCGGGGCAGATGTGCCCCTCCAGAGCTCCTGGGCAGCAGAACTGGGGATAGAGGGTGTGATCTCAGAAGCCAAGAACAGCTGGAGGAGCAGGGAGCCTCAAGACCCAGGTGTCTTGGACAGGGGGGCCCTGTCCCCACGGGAGCGGGGATGTCTGCGGACATCTGTGGTTGTCACAGCTGGGTTGGGGCTGCGCCTGGCATGGAATGGGTGGAGGCCAGGGGCACTGATCGCACCCTGCAGTGCCCGGGAAGGATCCGGGCCCAGAGTCCACAATGCCGGCCTGGGAGAGACTCTAAACTAGGCCTTCTTTCCAGATAATTCCTCTCCCAGATCCGTCCAGACGCGCAGCATAAACTCTAGGCAAGAGCCAGCACAGGCCGCCCACTCTGCCCCGGCCCAGGACCTGCTCCACATGCTCTTAGCTCCAGAGTCTCCCCACATTTCTGTGTGACGTGACTCCTCCAAGGCCCACCCGTGAGAAAGGGCCCCAAAGGCCTCACCAGGGACAGAGTGACAGGGAAGATCTAGGAAAAGGAGCAAGGAAAACACATTTCACACGGTGGTTTACGGCAAACACAGTGCGCCCAGCCCTGCAACGCCATCGATCAGAGGGTCAGTGAGGCAGGAGCCACAGGCAGGGTGCAGGCCAGCCGTGAGCTGTGGGGGTCAGAGGAGTGCCTACAGTTTCCCGAGCCTCAGTGGGCCCTCCTCCCTCCTACCCTTCCCCAGCCCCCGCCTTCTGCCACCTCCCCCTAGGCTTCGGGTTAATCACCCAGAGCAGGCGGCCTCATTACCAAACAGAAGGAACACACAGTTCTCGCAGGCAGCAGAAACAATTTGGTTGGAATTTTACAGTAATTAAGTTCAGTGCACCCCAGGGCTGGGGTTTTAGGAGAAGCTGGGTTCCTGCTGGAGCCCCTGCCCCACCCTAGCCTGGATGCGGGAGGCAGGGGGGAGATGGGTGGCACCAAGTGGGCGGTTTCCAGGAACGGCGCCTCTGGGGGATCGAAGTCACTGTCCCCTTCCGAAGCTCAGCAGAAGATCTCCCTGCCACATACCTCCCAAGGTCCCCGGGGAGGCTGGCGCACAGCAGGCCTCGCTCACAGACAGCTGACACAGAACCAGTGAAGAGCGCGTGGCCCCCTGGCCTGCGAGCCCGGCTTCACATCTCACACTCTGTTTAATCCTGTGGCAGGGGGTTTGGGGACGCCGTGGAGTCCCGGGCTCTGGAGAAGAGACCCCTTGTCTCCCGGCACACGCACCACCCACCGCGGGGCCAGCGTGACCGCGTGCTGAGCTAATCTGACATGGCGTGCAGGCTTGTAGGACTAACTCGAGCTCAGAGTGATAAAGGCTGGTGCGTGCACATTTCGTTTCCTCGAGTGAAACGGGAGCATACTTTTGATCTGGCCCGTTAGTAATCCCACTACAAAGCCTGCCGGCTGGAGCACATGCCGGGGGAGCTCTGCTCGGAGACAGGGAGCCGCCGCCTCTGGAGACCCCTCCAGCTGCCCCCGCCGGGCTATTCACAGGACACTGTTCACAGGACACGCACCCAGGACAGGAAGCCGCTGGTGCAGGAAACACCTAGGGGGTAGGGGGGGCGTGGGCTCCCCAGTGCCCCATCGGCTTGTGCCTCCAAGTGGGGCGAGGGAAGCAGAGGAAGGCCAAGGGTGTGCTGGGCCCGGCATCCTGCTGTGTGACCTTGGCAAAGTCACTGAACTATTGTGGTCCTCCCAAGGTGACAAGGCCCAGAGGCAGCACTTGATGGAAGTGGGTATTGTCAACAAAGCGAGAGAGAGAGAGAGAGAGAGAGTAAGAGAGAGAGATTGAGAAAGAGAGAGAGAGACAGAGAGTGAGAAAGAGAGGACATTACAACTGAGACAGCTCTACTTGAGAAGAGACCTCTCGAATCAAAGCCAGGACTGCACCCTAAGCCCCCAAGGTCAGGCTCCGGGCGCGGCGTGTGGCTAGGGGGGCAAGCCTGCTGCCCATCTGCAGGCCTGGGGCCCTTGGGCCCACTAGCTCTGCATTCTCACCACTCTCTGGCAGACCCGGGGGCTGGGACCCCACCTGAGCACACAGCAGGTGCTCAGCAATGCTGGGCTGGGCTTCTGGAACCTTCCACTCTGCCTTCTCTCCAGCACTGCCTTGAACACTCAGCAGGTGAGGGAAGGAGCCAGGCTTTGGGGTCTTCACAGTTTTCGTTTTTTGTCTTGTCCCCCTCTTTTTGTGGAGAACGGGGTCTCACTATGTTGCCCAGGCTGGTCTCGAACTTCCGGACTCACGCAGTCCTCCTACCATGGCCTCCCTAAGTGCTGGGATTACAGGTGTGAGTCACTGCGTTTGGCCTTTTGTTTGGTTTTTAATTCCCATTCTGAAAACAAACCAACAAAGCCATCACAAACAACAAAAGCCTTTCCCACTGGGAGCTGTGGGGAGCTTGCTGAAGAGGCACCTAGAAATGACCGACCCCAACCTCCCCAGAGGTGCACGCCTCTGACAATGAAAACAGGAGTGTGTGGGGGTTCTTTAAAGTACAAAAAAAGACAGAATCACACGGAGAAGCTGGCATGCATTTTTAAGGTACCCCCAATTCCACGACGTTAAGCTAGTATCAACCAATAGGGGGGCACATCTCCCCTTCCCAGTTTGAGAACGACCCCACAAAAATGGGGATAACAATAGTCACAGTCCATAGTCTATTTTTTCACTTAAAGTGCTGCGCCCATCTCTCCATGCCCAGAGATACAGAGCAAAACCCATGGAGCAAACCCATTTTCATGGGTGTGTAGTATTCCACCAGTTGAACCCATCCCCTAGTCATAGAACTTTCCACTACAACAAAAGAAGCAAAGCTATCCCTAGACAAGGAACCACTATGCCCGCGTTCCAGGAGACACACGTGCAACCCGTGGCAGATGGCCTTCCAGAAAGGCCACACCGTTCTCATAGTGGATTACAGTTCCTGATTTCCTAAGAACTCATCTAAGGGAGGGATGTTTCTGGAGGGTTTCAGTGAGAGTCACGTGCCCTACAATTCACCGTGTGCGATTCAGGAGCTCTTCGTGTATTCACAGAGGGGGCAACCATCCTTGCCAGCACATGCAGAGCACTTTCATCCTCCACAGGAAACCCGGCCCCATCCGCGGGCACTCTCCAGCCCCGGCACCCACGCACCCACGTCCTGCCCCTGAGCACCGGCCTGTCCTGGACATTTCGTGGACACGGGATCTCGCATTGCGTGGCTGTCACTGGGCACGGCGTCCTCAGGGTTTACCCTTGCTGGGCCTCGTTCCTTCTCAGAGCTGAGCGATGGCAGAGATGGTAAGGTCAGCTCCCACTTCTCTTTGTTTACTGCATTCCCCAATCTCTATCTGCCCCAAGGAATGTGCGGATGAAGCTGGCGGGGTGCCCTGCTCCCGAACCTCTTGAGGGTGTCAAAATCTCCCGCTGTCATCCTGTCCCTGTAACCACAACCTGCTCTTTTGGGGGTCCTGGCCCGTCCCCTGCAGCCTCAGGGCCCCCTCAGGGACTCTGGTGGTCTCTGCTCAGCCTGGCCCACAGATGAACGGTAGGTTCTGCTTAATGATGGAAAAGCCCACCTACTTATCATGGGTGGAGCTGTGGGCAGAGGCAAACTCCCCACATCGACCTCTGCTCCAGATAGGAGTTGAGCCCAGCGCTCTGCTCAGGTCTGGGGGCCAGGAGAGTGGGGGTTTGTGTCCATGGTATCCGTGTGATATGGCCTGTGTGGCCCAGGAGCCGTAGGGGGAGCTGGAGACAAAGCCTGGGGCTGAATTTTTGTACCCACCTGGCTTTGATCAGAGCGGGTGTTCGCAGGAGCTGCCACGAGCTGGCTGTGAGTGCATCTGGCTGACGACGCCATGCTCCATAGGAAGCTAACCTGCGGGCTCCCGGCCCCTGCCGGTGTGGGTACTCACCCTGACCACGATGGGCCCTTGGGGCCCTCAGATGCCCGGGGCCTGCTGGAGTTGGGGGGCCAGCTCCCCCCATGAGGAAACAGGCTCCCTCCCGCTCTCCAGCAGGCAGGTGATGGGCTCCGCTCCGACCTCCCAGTGGACACAAGAAATGGGCTTCCCTCCCCACAGGTGGGCGTGAAGAGGAGGTCAGTAAAGAGCTTCGAGTCTCTAAGGGGAAAGCAGTCTCCTGCCCAGCACTGGGCTCCTGAGAGGCCGAGACCTTACAGAGGAGATGCGCCTGTGCTGCACGGCGCCCTCGCTCCCCCATCCCTCCTCCCAGCCCTGCCGCCCTCTGGAGGAGACACAGAGTTCAGGAAATTCCAGCCCCGAAGCCGGGTCTGGCCCCACGGTGGAAGTCTGTTAGGCGAGGCAGCCGGCCAAGCTTTCGCGGCTCCTAGATACCTAACAGCTATGTGCTTACAGGACGTGGCACGCCGAGGCTGCGGGCCGCCACCGAGCTCAGCCACCTGATGCTGGGAGAAGGCGGCGCAGAGCTGAGCAGGTCAAATGGAACACTCAGAGACGGGGTGCGCGGCAGGAGAAGAGACACCCGGGAAACCTGGGCCCAGGACGCCTCGCCAGCAGGGAGCTGGGAACTACAGTGGCGCTACCTACCCCACCCCCTAAAGAGAAAGGCCTGACCTCGAACGCAGCAGCCCTGGGCAGCTGCTCTCACTGGTGCCGATCCTGCTTTCAAGGGATGCTGGGTGATGTCTGGAGACCATTTCGGTTGTCACCACTGGGGTCCAAAGGTCACCAGCCCCAAGGGGAGCAGGTCCGTGGCACTAGGTGTCATAGGAGATGAGTGGAACGCCAGCAGTGGGGACACAGCCATACCTCCCCAACACAGACGCACAGGGCGGGGCCCCCAGGCCTCCTCCTGCCCTGAGGGGCACTGGCTGTGCCTCCTGCTGCACGGACAGGTGGCGAGGGTGAATGCCCACAGACTGGCTAGAGAGGAAAAATCCCACCCCCCACTGGACAATGGCCTCCACGCCCACAGCGTTCTGCAATGGGAAGTGGGATGAGGCCATGTTTGGGACACAGCACCAGCCTGGTCCGCTCTGTCCTGCCCGGGAGCTCAGGCAGGCACGGGCCCTGCTGCAGAGGGCGGGAGGGGAGAGCTCCGGCCTGCCTCCTGTGGGTGTCGACAGGACCCTTGAAGCTGCACCTGGGCCCTGGTCTGAGGCTTTATCTAGGTAAGCCACCTGCTGCGGGAGACTGTATGTCTCTGGGATTTTACAGCCAGGAGAACCTTGGAGCCTCTGGCCTGTTGGGGCAGACCTGGGCTGTGGGCTGGGCCTCCTTCCTGCTGTGGGGCAGCCAGGGACGTTCTGCAGGCAGGTGACAGCACATCCACGGCCCTGGCCTGGCTTGCTCAGGGCGGGAGCTGCCGGCAGGCCCATCTGGAACTCCAGAGGCAGCTGCAACCAGCTCACGTGTGGTGAGGGGTGGGGGCCAACCTGCTTTCGGAGCAGCCCCTCTGCCCACAGAGGACCTGGGTCCGGCCGGGGGAGGAGGTGGCTGTCCTGCAGGCGGCCCCCACCTGGCTGGAGCCAGGCTGGCAGGAGAGGCCAGTGGCCATGCGCTGCCCTGGGTTCTGCAGACCGAGGGTGACAGGCTTCCTCTGCAAGGCCACACAGCACGCGGTTCTTGGCTTTTTGGGCCAGGTAGTTCTGTGTGCAAATGACTCGTCTCTGTGCAAACGACTCGCCTCTGCAGGGCTAAGGGGAGGCAGACGCCCCCTCCACACCTGGGTGTGGCTGTACACACGGGATGCTCGTTTATGGAGTGAGGCTCAGCTTGGTCTGGCTGTCACAGGTCACACACCCTTTTAACTGCCCTCCCACCACAACCCTCTGAAGATGTAAACCTCCCGCTCAGCTTGCAGAAGGCATAAAGTTGCCTGCAGATCTGAGCCCCAGCTCACCAACCCATGAACACAGACACCCAAAATGCGCAGGGCCCAGCCAGGGCGGGGGGTGGCTTCTCATCTGTCAGCTCCCGAGTACAAAAATGATAGAAAAGGGGGCAACTGGTGGGGGACGCGGGGACGCTGGGAGTCAAAGAAGGTGAATAAACCAACAAGCAAAAACGCCTGTAAGCGAGGGGAGGAAGGCCTCCTCCTCGGCTCTCTTTTAAAGAATGTGCTCCAAAGAAAGTGATCCAAAGTGCAAATGGGATGGAGAGCAGGGCCGGCCCGCCGGAAGCCAGAAAAGGGGGTTTCTGGGCTGCCCCTTCCCTCCAATCAGGCTGCACATAAGACCTGGACAAGGTCTAAGCACCCCCACGCCCCGACCTGGAGCGTTTCCCTGCCCTTAAACGCTCCTCTGTCATCTGTGCGCGAGACGCTCCGGC
Source organism: Sapajus apella (assembly GCF_009761245.1). Lineage (NCBI taxonomy): Eukaryota > Metazoa > Chordata > Mammalia > Primates > Cebidae > Sapajus > Sapajus apella. The sequence goes on from NW_022437017.1 coordinate 6,239,282, forward strand.
AGCCTCTCCAGCCCGGGCTGCTTATGGGAGCAGAAAACCTGCCAGTCAGGAACCAGCTGCCCTGCCCACAAGCCTGAGAGTCCCCGACCCCACCAGATGGACACAGAGGCCTTGTGGCTAATGACACTCCAAGTGAGGCCCTCGCCGCCCAGGCCAAGCCTGACTACACCAGGGGGTACCTGAGCATGGGCCGGCACAGCGGGGCTGAGGGCTCCAGGAGCGAGTCCAGGCCCTGGGCGCCCGCCTGGAACCCGATGTGTTCTGCGCTGCACGCCGCTGGTTCAGCAATTTCACGCTGCGCCACCTGACAATGTAAGCGTGGCGCCCAATCCAAGGCTGCACTTTCCAAATGTCACTTGTTTGTGAACACATGGCTGAACCCCAAATTGCTTTTAATATCTGGGCAGTCCCCACCGCCCTGCTGCAGTTTCAGCTGTGACAGCACTTCCAGGACAAGCCTGGGGCCCGGGGCTTACAGCTCAATCTGCTGCTGGGCTGGTCATAACACCTGCAGCGTCCCCTCAGGAGCACAAACACACAGATACACGGCCTCTCAAAACAGCCACAGCCCTGAGATACTGAGCTACTCCCTTAGATCAAAGAGCCGAAATCCCGCCTTTCGGGTCTCTCTCCCTTTACCCAAGCCCAGAGCCTTCACTAGAGACATCGGAGGTTTTCGGAACTGAGTCCTGGGGGCACTCTCAAGTCTTTCCTGCTGGCAAGTCCTGCTCTTCTAAACTGAACTGAAGGCAGAGAAACAGCCAGAAAAACAAAGGTTAGCGCATTCGTCCAGACCAGCGCAGCCAGGAGCGACGTCACTCTCGCCACCTATGCTGTTTCCATTTTCCCAGCAGCCAGGTGACAAAAGCAAAAAGAGCTGGCGTGCCGCGGTGGCTCACGCCTGCAATCCCAGCACTTTGGGAGGCCGAGATGGGTGGATCACCTGAGCCCAGGAGTTCCGGACCGCAGGGCCAACACGGCAAGACCCTGTCTCTGTAAAAGGGAAAATGAAAAAGTAAAAAGAAACAGGCGAAATTCATTGTATCTTTTTAATTTGAGACAGGGCCTCACTCTATTGCCCACGCTGGATGGAGTGCAGTGGTGCAATCATAGCTCACTGCMGCCTTCACCTCCTGGGCTCAAGCCATCCTCCCGCCTCAGCCTCCCAAAGCGCTGGGATTATAGGCGTGAAGCCACCATGTCCGGCCAAAAACCATCTTAATTCTATATACATACACACGTATACATATATATATACACACGCACACACATATATATATACATACATACGTATAAAATTGAGATATACACATACGTACGTACAAGCACATAGATACACACACACACACACACACGTATATACATATACATATATATATACTTTTTTTTTTGAGACAGAGTTTTGCTCTAGTTGCCCAGGCTGAAGTGCAATGGCATGATCTCAGCTCACCGCAACCTCCACCTCCCAGGTTCAAGTGATTCTCGTGCCTCAGTCTCCCCTGTAGCTGGGATTACAGGCATGTACCACTATGCCCGGCTAATTTTTGTATTTTTAGTAGACACGGGATTTTGTCATGTTGGCCACGCTGGACTCAAATTCCCAACCTCAAGTGATCTGCCTGCCCCGGCCTCTCAAAGTGCTGGGATTACAGGCATGAGCCACCACGTCCAGCCAAGGTCTGACATCTAGAAAATGCTGGGAGAGTCAGAAGACTCCGGATCTGGCCCTGTGGCCTCTCCCATCACACCTGCTCCCATGACGGGATCTGAGAAGAGTCCGCCGTCTGTGCTGACCCTGGCCTGGAGGAACTGGAAGTCTCCACAGTGGGAGGGGCGCTGGGAGGAAGCACCTGCTCTCACTCTGGCCAGCCAGGTTTGGCGGGGGATGCCCCCGTCTGCTTCGTCGTGAGCAGCCATGTGGCCCCTGAACCAGAGGGAGGGGCTGAGGCTGGGGCTGTCTCCGTGGGAAAGACAGAGGGGTCAGGAGGAGCTGAGCTGTTCAATGCTGCCCAGAAACAGCAGCCCTGAGCTGGGGCCACGCAGCCGAGCCTGGCCTGACAGGACAGCTCAGTCTTCCTTGGGGGCAGCCAGGAAAGGCACCCAGGGGACTGCAGGGACAGCCCTGGGAGGACACTCCCTGGCCCCCAGCCCCGGAAAGGCAGCCAGGAAAGGGATAGACCTGTGGCACCCAGACAGCCTCCTAGCTGCTTCCTTGCTGGGTCCCACACTCCCCCTTCTGAGGCTTGGGGCTCGTAAAGGCTTCCATGTCCCCGTCACCGGGACTCCAAGGCAGAGACTATGGAGGAGGGGTGGCCAGCCAAGGCAACCCTATCCCATCCATGCCCAGCAGCGGCTCGTATGGGCTTCCCATCCATCCAGTAGCCTCCCATGCCCTCCACATGGTCAACAGCAGCCACACAGACGGCTGCACATGGCGTTAGAAGGTGAGAACACGCGCTTGGTTCAGATGACAATCGCTGTCCAACAATCGGCCTTCTGAGACCAGGAACAAGAATCACCAGAAAAAGCAAGCAAGGGCCACTCACTTCGAGTCTCCCACAGGCAGGCTAAGCTCACTGTGACCTCCAGGGACCCCGCCAGCAGGAAGTGCCAGGCTCTGAGGAGCTGGGGGGGCTGCCACCAACAGGGAGGCACAGAGGGATAAGGGCAGATGCCTGAGTGCACTCCTGCCCGGCCAAGCAGCCCCCAGGAGAGCAATGTCAGCGAACAACCCATCCTCAGGACCACGACGGCCAGGAGACACCCAGGGGCCAGCCAGGAGGGGGACAATGGTGCCAGCGGAGGAGAGACCCCAACTGCAAGACCTGAGCAGTGGGCCGCACCCAGGAGGCCCACGCAGGCCACTGGGTAGCTGGTGTATAGAACGTCCCAGAAAGGGTCCTGGGCCACTGTCGTCCACCCGGCCCGCCCAGCTCCTCTCCAGTCTTCAAGGTGAGGAGCGTTCTGGGCAAGAGCTCTCTGAGGAGCCTAGAGACAGACACTGGTCAAGAGCCCAGGCCCTGGGCTGAGCGTAACGGCTGCTGGACAAGCTGTGGGGGTGTGGCTGCAGAGGCAGAGAGGAGCCGCCTCCCGCCCTGCTGGGTCCTGTTCCTAGCCGCAAGCTCTTACCTGAGTGGCCACTTTGCCGTAATCAATCCACCGAAGGGTGGCAAAGTTGGTAGATTCTGCACAGTTGAACCCGTGATTGAAGCCGGCGTGATAGCCGTAGGGAAATGTGATCATGAATTCCCCGGCCTCCTGCGTGATCTGTGGAGGGAAAGTGGACGGGTGAGGGCAGGGCCACTGGAAGTGCTGCAGGGGGCAGAGATGGGGCTCGAGGACTTCCCAGTGAGTGCCAGGGCGCCTGGCTTCCGAGCCCATGGGGTTGCACAAAGTCAAAGGCGGCTCCACAGGACTCCAGAGGCTCCATTTCCCACGAGGCTCATGAAGGACACAGCGAGCAGCCGCATCCACAGCTCTGTGGCCTGCATTCGGCTCCTCTGGGCCCCTCCAGACCCCAGCAGCCCCTGCCCTGCCCCAAGGCGGCCATCAGCATCACCCTGGCGGGAGAACAGCAGATGGAGCCGTAGCTGGACGTGATGCCCATGAGCGTGCCTCCAGCTGGACCTTCACAGGGAGCGATGGGGGCCTCCTGCTTTGGAGGTGGCTGAGTCACACAGTCACTGTGACATGGCCTGAAGCAGCTGGGGCTGGGGTCGAGGTGGGTGGTGCTGGCGGTGGCAAGAGTGCTCCCAGGACAAGACGCGGCGTGCGCCCAGGACAGCCTGCTGCCCTCGCATGAGAAAGGAACCCCCACTGCACAGGCAACACACACCGGGAAGGGGGCCCAAGACACGCTACCATCCCACGCCGTCTTCCCATCGCATCCCAACAAGGGGGGCTCCACGAGGTCATGGAGATCCAGAAACACCTGCACGCTGGGGGCGGGACCCAACACCACAGATCAGCACCCCGGAGAGGAGGCCAACACGTCCAGATCCAGGTCTGATTCTGAAGGTCGGCCCAATAGGCTCCGCAGCTCTCTGAACCAGGACCCCCTAAACTGGGGAACCAAGGTGCATGTGGCTGGGGTGGGGCCCACAATGACCACAGACCCAAGGTTTCCCAACAACCACCCCAAGGCCTGGAAAAAAAGGCAGGGCTGCCTACCAGTGCTAGCGGGCTGCAGCCTCCTGCCCTGGGAACCCTCCCCACTCTGGGGACACTTGAGATAACCACACTGACCCCCGACTCTCTGTTCACTGCTAAGCCCGTCAATAAAGCCTTTGAAAGACGACCATCCAGAAAGATCAACGACAAACTTGGAGCCATCACTCCCACCTGCCATACCCCAGGGCTCGGGCCAAAGGTTTCTAAGAGGTGGGGCTGTAAGCCTAATCCGCAGACGTGGAAACTGAGGCTCATGGACTAGAAGTGAGTGTCGAAGTGAAGTGGGCCCGTCGCCTTTATTCAACATCCAGTAAAACACACGGATTACAGGCTGCTCAGAGTTCTGGGTGCAACCACGGCTCCAGAGAGTAACAGACCTTGCTGGGCACCCGGGCACCACCCCGCAGCCCTCCGCCAGGCCACCCCCACCTGACCACGCACGCGCTCTCAGTCACCAGAGACCTCGCTCCCTCCTAGAGGGTCAAGTGAACGTGTTGTACGGCAGCGACACGTGCCTGGTGTCTACCACTGGCTTGCATTTCTGAGATGTGTTCCCACCGTTGTGTGCACCAGGCGGCCACTCCTTTTCGTTCCTAAACAGGACTCGGTCGTGTGTGGATCTGTGGTCATTTATCTACCTCATGCGCGGATCTAAGGTCATTTATTTATCCTCCGGTTGATGGATGTGCGGCTGTTTCCCACTGGGGGCTCTTGTGAAGAAAGCTAAGAACACTGATGTGCCAATCTTTCTGTAGACGTATGTTTTCATTTCTCCTGAGTAAATACGCAGAGTACCACTGCTGGGGCACAGGGTATGTGCTTCAGTTTCCAAGAAAGCACCGAGCAGCTTTCCACGGCAGCGGCCCCATGCTGCACCTGCCCGGCTGTGAACGCCGTGCGGCTGCCCCTCCTCACTGGCATTTGGCGGCGGTGCTCTGACGTGGCCATCCTGCGGCTGGCCACATCTCCTCGCTGTCTGCCTCTCTTCTACCGACACCGGGCCCCAACGGTGCCCTTCATTCCTGCACCTCCTTCATAAAGCATCTGCTCAGGCCCCTCACCCCGAATTCACTGGGCGTTTCTCTTCTTACGTTTGATTTGTAGGAGTTCTCAGACCTGCTGATTATTACTTATTCCTCCAGAAAGATGAACAGAGATCACTGAATACGCTGAAGTAACCAACAGGCCGTCAGAACTGGCGAGGCTTGCAGAAGCCAGCCACAGCGTCAGACATCAGGGCCGACGCAGCTTGGAAAAACGCTAGTCCTTAAGAACACGGTATTTTTCTTTTCAAATAATTAATTGCACCAATCAAGGGAAGTCAGCGTGCATTAAGTTATATTTTTAAATTCACGTGAATTTAAAGTGACAGCCGCATGCAGCAGAGCGAGCATGCAGCAGAATATCGGGGTGGGGGGAGCACACACGCCCCTGAGGCCCCGCCCCCACCGTGCAGGGCGCAGGGGTTCCTGGGCCGGGGGCTTCTCCCCACTACACTCGGAGCTCCGGGAAATGAGGGCCAAAGAAAATTAAGATTTGGGCCTTTTTGAAAAAATGTAATTACTGGGCCGGCACGGTGGCTCACATCTGTAATCCTAGCATTTTGGAAGGCCAAGGCAGGAGGAATGTGTAAGCCCGGGAGCCTGAGACCAGCCTGGACAACATAGTGAGACCCCATCTCTAGAGGAAAAAAAGAAAATTTAAAAAATTAAAGTAAATGCCATTACTGATTCCTTTATGCTATTTGAGCAGACTTCGGAAAGACTTCTCCCCACCACTTCCTCTAAGGCCAACTGACACTCCCCGTCTCTTCCATGGGCCCATTCGCACATGGCAGAGAACCCGACCTGCAGGCAGGAATCACACTCAGAGCCTTCGGGAATCCACTGGGCCCCCGGAATGCCAAGATCAAATCCCGAACAGGGGTGATGGTGGCGGAGAGCCAGGCTCTCAGGGATGTCAGGACCTCATTCTCCCGGCCCGACCCCTCCTGTGAACCAAGGCCTGGAACAGGAAACGCTCTTGGTTAGGACAAGAAGATGACGTTCCTGCGAGGAAACCTGCGTTCTGGTGGCCTCATTCTGCACCCACGGCGTCTGTCCTCCGTGTCACTGCTGTCAATATTATCCGACAATCAATTAGAAGGCGCTGGGATGATGAATAGGCTTCACCGCAAAGTCGTCAGCAGTGACAAGACGCAGCCCCAGATGCCAGGCATGGAAAAGGCCCGGAATGCAGTTTCCTCTGTGAGCTCTTGAAGAATAAATGAGGGAGTCAATGGCAGATTACAGAAATACACACTTTTAATTATTAAAAAGCTCTGCTATTGATCGGCTTCTTCTCCTAGAAGTAAATACCATTACAGCGATTTATAAGTGGAGTGTGGGGAGTCACTGGTTTGAAGGCTGCCAGGAATTCAGATGAGGGGACCCACACATGCCGCTCTCCGAAAAGGACGCTCATCTCGAGCCCGTGGTGTCTGAGGGGCTGGAGGCCAGTCCCCAGGCTGGGTGGCTGAGGGGCTGCGTGCTGCAGTGGGACAGGGGCCTTCACCGTGGCAGCCTCTGGAGAAACTGGCACCCGGCCCACCAGGCGGCTGGCCGGGGTGGGGAGGGTGGGGCGGAGTGGCTGCCCTGCCCGGATCCCGCCTGCTGCCATGCATGGCGCCAGCAGCCGCTCCGGGGCCAGGGGTGAGCCACTTCTGGGTCACGTTCGGAGACTTTACAAACTGTAGTACGATACAGATGCTGACCCGGGGGTCCAAGGCCACCCGCTGCCTGCAGGGTGGCCCACATCTTCAGTGAGCATCCCCTCCAGGAAGCACCACTTTAGAGAAGGTTCTAGACAAAGCAGCTGGAAAATCAGTACTTCTCACTTCCCTGAGCAATGCCATGTTCTGTCTCATTTTGCTGGTAATGAATGATGTTCCAACCAGAGGGCGGGGGAGAAGAGGAAAGGCCGGAAGCCCGCACTTCTCCGAGCGAGATCAGCGCTGTCTGATGAATGCCCGCGGCGGCTGGGAGGCAGCCTCCTGGTTGCGGCCCCACCAGGAAGAGCAGATCCCTGCTGTGCGAGCTGACGCTTTGGTGGTTTGATTGAAATGTCAGAAGCAACTTCTGGCTGGCTGACACTCGAGCCTCGCCACAGAGCATGCTCACAAGCCGGCACATCACTCTTCCCGTGGCACCTCCTGAGCTGGGCTCCCCAGCTGCTCCCCACTCCTGCCCAGCACCCAGGGCTGCAGCCCAGACCTGCCTAGAAGGTTCCAGTCACACGCCTCTCGCCTGGGCAGAGCTGGGGACACGGGCCAAGCCTCTTCCGTGCACGAAGGCTTCTCCATGGGGAAGGAGCTACCTCGAGTAGGTGCAGTTGCTGGGCCAAGAGCACAGCTTGCTCTGCTCCTGGGACACCAAACTTCAGCTGTCCATCAATTCGGGTACGGGGGGCCCTGCTGCCCTCTGCAAGCCAGACACACCCCACCCCCAGCTGCAGGTCTCCATTGCAGCAGCCCCTGAAGCAGTGCACTGAGTGAGTTCACAGTCTGCACAGGGCAGGAGCGCCCCGTAAGTCACTTTACACAGGCAGTTCTCACCACCGCCGGTGACTTGGACCGTGGGGTGCCTGAGACCGAGGGTGTGGCCTGGGGCGGTAGGAACCTGTGGGAGACCCTGCCCTGTTCCTTTGGCAGCTTCCCGCCAGGCCAGCAGGGGTCGCCCTGCCCTTCCATCCCTGAGGCCCCTGGAGAGGGGTATCTGATGGCCACAACCAGGAGGAGGTTTTGGTTTGGTTTGGCTTGGGAGGGAAGGTTAACACCTCACCAGAGTCAAGCTCTGCCACCCTCCCTCCCCCATGGAAGAGCTGGAGGCTAACTGCTAACTCGGCCCTCCTCTGGCTTGCTAGCCATTGTTCTAGAAACTTCTCCAGGGTGAAGCAGCTTGTCTCCTGGAGTGCGTGTGGCCACCTGGGCCCAGCACCCCTCCACCCATAGGCATGCAGGCCCTGCCCCGTACGCACCCGGCTGAAGGGGATCCCGTACTTCTTCAGGATGATGGGCGAGATGAGGGTCATCTTGTGCCGCAGAAAGGCGTCGCAGCCCTGAGAGCTCCCGGGGAAGAATCCTAGGGCAGAAAACACAGGCATGGGTCTCCCGGGCCATTGCCGGCGGGTCGGCGAGGACGCTGCCCTCTGGGCAGTCAGGCCCTATCCTAGCACAGAGAGCGGGCACGTGGGAGCAGGGAGCATAGCCAGACCTGCCCTTGGTTCTCAGGGCCCAGTGTCTGCAGCTTGGGGGGAAGGGGAGGACGCAGGGGAGCCGCCCCACAGTACCCTGCTGTACAGTCGCTGGCGGTAGACAGTGGTGATGCCCTGTGGCCTCTGCGCAGTGACCACGTGAACGGACGCCTGGACTCGTCTCCGACAAGCGGCGGGGGCAGCCCAGAGTGTGCTCACCACATGAAGGACCAGGTTACTCATGTGACAAAGGGCCCACCACGGCACACACCTGGGTCCCTCACAGGGTCCAGCTATGCAGAGACCTCCCCTCCGACCTCCCCCCAGACAAAATCCACTGTCCAGCGGCCCCCACGGACTCTCGGTCACCGAGAGAGCACGACCCTGGGGAAAGATGCAGTGTGGCTGCTCTCCTCTCGGAGATGATGTTCTACAACCAGCCTGGCCAAGGACGGTGGGGGTGACGGTGGGGGTGACGGT
>NW_022437017.1:6248171-6250239 GCF_009761245.1 Sapajus apella
GGGGGTGACGGTGGGGGTGACGGTGGGGGTGAGTGCTGCTGCCTCCCCTGTGGGCACCTGCCGTCAGGGCCATGAATGAGACTGAGCACCTGCCCCACACACAGCACCACGGGTGTCCTCACTGCCACTGCACAGGTGAGGAAATCGAGGCCCAGGCCACCAACTGACTCACCCTTGGCTCCAGCACCACCAGGAAGTGTCAGAGCAGGGCCGACCCCGCGCCGTGGTCAGAGCTCATGACCTCTCCCTGTTAGGCTGGGCTGAGTGCACGTGTGTGGGGCTGTATGCCCAGGAGTATGCGCCACAGCTGACTTAAAACAGCACCTGGAAAGCAGGCACTCAGAGCAGTGGCTTGGCACCTTCCCAAACCTCACAGGCAGGAGGGCAGGGTGTCTCACACCGGGAATCCTAGCACTTTGGGAGGGCGAGGCAGGTGGATCTCTGGAGGCCAGGAGCTGGAGACCAGCCTGGCCAACATTGCAAGACCCCGTCTCTACAAAAAAGAAAATAAACAAACCCAACTTCCTAACTAGCACAGTTCAGGGACGTTACCGCATCACAGGTGAGGACGTGCATCGGGGCTGAGGTAAGGACATCCAGGCTGCCCAGAAGCAGCTGCTGAGGCCAGATCCTCAGTGTGCAGCACAGACCCTATGCCAAAGGGCCTTCCCTGAAGCAGCTGGTCACTGGAGCCAGCACGGAGGGAGCCTCCTCTCAGGCACTTCCTGCCCCACCACCCACTCTGCAGTGACAAGAGGGAGGAGGCCGGCCCAGGAGCCGAAGGACCCTGGGAGGAACGCCTGGGTGAAGCCCGGCTTCAGGACAGACTGCGGAGCCTCAGGCCTGCTCCCCACCAGGGCTGCTGGCTCTTCCCAGGCTGCACTTGTGTCCCTGCCCCGTGGTGGTAGAGAGGTGCTGCCCTGCAGGTGACAGGAGGTGTGGGCGTGTCACGCCTGCAGCAGACAGGGAGCCCACAGACGTCCCCTCCTGCCAGGACTGACCCGCAGCCTCGGCCGGCCTGAAGCCCCTTCAAGAAGCCTGCACAGACCCCAAGCGCCTCTAGGCTGGGACATGCCCCCAGTGGATCGTCGGTGGAAAAAGGCACACGTGTGTGTGTGACCACCAGTGCACAGAGGCCCGGCACAGGCAGAGGCAGGAGAGTGGGGCTGCGCCACCCCTGCCGGAATCTGGCTGCACAGACATCACGGTGAGGTTCTGCAAAGAACAGGGGTTTGACGAATCCGGCAACTTTTCTCTGCGCTAAAAGCATTTCAATTAGAATTATGACTGCCTGCCACCCGGCCCGCCGGCCCCTCCGCAGTTCCTCTTTTTAATGCACAGTTTAAGTGGCTCTCATTAAAGCTCTAACAAAGGCGCATATTTTAAGTGATTAGCACCAAGAAGGCTCCAGCACATTAATGCCCTCTCCATAGGCCCCACAACTCTCCTGGCGAGCCCATGTGGGGCACAGCTATTCATTTTCCATATTAACCGCACACCCTTCCACCATCCCAAAGATGGAGCACGACGCTTCCGCCAAGAGTCTGGGAGGGGCACCGAGGAACAGAGGGGGGTGGCGTCTCTTACCCCAGCACCGCCCCATCTTCCCAGCTGCCATCCAGAGGGGAGGCAGGATCCTGAGCCAGAGGCCATGTGGGACTCCAGGCGCTTCCAGGCAGCCGCAGCCATCTGACACATCCCACCTCCCTTCCTGACCCTCCTCTGGGTTCACGGCTAGGCTGGCTCCTAGAATTCTGGGAGTTGCTCTGTCCTGCTGAGGGTGACTAGGGTCTCGCTTGTCACCCAGGCTGCAGTGCAGTGGCTCAATCATGGCTCACTGCAGCCTTGACATCCTGGGCTCAAGTTGTCCTCCCGCCTCAGCCTCCTGAGTAGCTGAGACCCAACCCAGCCCAGGCACTGGGCCCTCTACACACCAAGATCCTCACTGGCTCCCCCTCCAAGCCCTGGCACTGGGCCCTCTGCACACCGACATCCTCACTGCCTCCCCCCATGAAAGGCCAGGCACTGGGCCCTCTGCACACCGACATCCTCACTGGCTCCCCGCCAG
>NW_022437017.1:6250249-6266214 GCF_009761245.1 Sapajus apella
GCCCAGGCACTGGGCTGTCTGCACACTGACATCCTCACTGGCTCCCCCACCAGCCCAGGCACTAGGCCCTCTGCATACTGAAAAAGTGAACCGGCCCTCCAGGTCCCTGCCCAGCCCCAGGTAAGAACCAGTCACATTCTAGGGAGAGAAGATGTGGCAGTGCCGGGGGGCAGCAGTGGCACTGCCAGATGCTGCCTGCGGCCTCTCCAGAGGGCTCTTGTTAAGCCCTGCTTTTCTAATGCAAGAGAAAACGGTTGGGACATTGGGTGAGAAGGCACGGAGAATGGCTAACTGCAGTCTCCGTTTAACAGGGAGGGGGAGAAGTGGCTGGCAAGGATGGGGTGGCCCTCTTGATCCGGATACCAGAGAGCACCCAAGCTGATGGCTCAGTGAGGTTTTCTTCTGTGGCTTCCTAAGCGCGACTGGCTGAATGATGGACCTCCAAGGCGTCCAGGTGCTAAACCCTGGGACCTGTGAGTGTGGCACCTTCCATGGTGAAAGGGCCTTTGCAGATGGGACTGAGTGAAGCTTCTTGAGGTGGGAGAGCACCCAGGGCTATCCACGGGGGTCCTCATAACAGGGAGGCAGAGGGACATTTGGTCAGAGCAGAGGCAAGTGAGGAGACCACAGAGATAGAGGCAGGGTGATGCAGCCCCAAGCCAAGGGATGCGGGCAGCCTCTATGCTGGAAAAGGCGCAAACGGATTCTTCCCTGGGCCTCCAGACGGAACCAGCCCTGTCCGCACCTGACTTTTAGCCCCTCCGTGTACATTTTAGACCCCTGACCTCTACAGCTGTAAGAGGATAAGTGTGGTTGTTTTCAGCCACTGATTCTGTGGTCATTTGTTACAGGAGCCGCAGGAGGCTAACACAATGTGGGGGATGTTTCTTTAGCCGATGTCTTCAAATTTGTTTTGGAAATCAGCATTAACAATGACAACAGAAGAAAGGCTTTAATCTGGCTTCTCTTTCACAGCTTTGGTGTGTAAGTGAGCTGGACCTTTGCCACGGCCTGTCTGTAATCGCCAATTTCTACCATGAAAAGCGTGCTCCTACGACCAGGGCTTATTTGTGCATAAGAACAGGGCCCAGGTTTCCCACAGAAACAATCAAAAATACCAAGAGCAAAGCCGTCGGTCCGGAGCCCGGAGAGGGCCCTGCTCACGGCCCACGAACTCACCTTCCCCTCTGTCCCCACCACCGAAGCCACAGCGCTCAGGCAACATTTCCTGCACAGCCACGTGGCTCCTGGTGCAGTCTCTGGAACAGGAGAGCCTTATTCTCCCAGAAAGACACACAGTTCCCATCCCCAAAGCCAAAAGCCCACAGGAAGGGGGAAGAAAGCATGTGGTGGGCGTTCTTTGGCTCGAAGGTTTGGAAGGGACCAAGGACAGCAGCCAGGCAGTCCCGGGAGCTTGAACCGAGGCTGGGCAAGGGCTCCTGGAAAAGCCGTGGCTGTCCAACGCTGTTCCTGAAGGGCAGGTGCTCAGACCCTGACCCCTCACACGCCCCAAGCTGTCCAACCGCCAGCTCGGAGGGGCCGGCTCTGGGGTGGCTGGGAGTGGACCAGGGGGAGGCAGAAACTGTGTCAGCCAGTTGTGTCTCAATTTTCTAGGCACTCGTGAGCAGTGGGGCGCCATGAAATCTACATTCCTCTTGGTGCTGTGCCACCGGGGCTGACACGGGGACCCTGCTCACTGCACCTGCTCAGGTGCCTCAGGGCTGGGTGGTCCGGGGTGCTGAGGGTGGCCCCAGCCTGGTGTCTCCAGATGTCTGGCTTCTTTCCAAGTATCCCATGACCTGAGGCTCCAGCCCTCCCTCAGGCACATGCCAGGAGCCTCTATGACAAAGCCCTCGTTTCCCAAGAGTCCCCAGGGAGCATGTGAACGCAGGCTGGTGGCACCACTGGTGAGGACATTTGCTGAGGGCACACAGGCCAGGTCCCAGCAGAACAAGGGCAAACACCGTGCGGCCCCTCCGCCGGCTCCTGCGCAGGTGAGCAGACTGCTGGCTGCACTGCGTCCTTTTCTGGGCGTTCTCAGAATTAGCAAGGGCCCGGTGTGGGGCTGGGCGATGGGAGGAAAATGAACACAGGCTGCCCTCCCTGGGCCCCGGCTGCCTTTGGCCAGGTCCGAGAAGTTTGCACTAAGAGAATTGGAAAACAGGAGTGTCAGGGCACTGTGGGCAGATTTCGCAAAGGACAAACCTCGCTGCAGAAGGGCATGGGTCTGACCACCAGGGTGAAAAGAAATGGAAAAATCACACAGTAATGGCTCAAAGCGTGTCACCACTCCCCCAAACCCACACCCAAACAGCAGCAGAGCCCGGGGGATGCCAGCTGTTCCTCTCCGCCCGCAGGCCCCTCCCACCCAGTCCCAGGTTCCCGGGCTGAGGGGCAGTCACCTACCAATGGCCAGCCGCTCCAGGCGCTTGCCGTGCTCTGGCGGGATGGCGTACCTGCAGGAGAAGGGAGGCACGTCAGAGGCAAGGTCGGTGGTGGCCATGGGTGGGGCTGGCCTTGGGGAGACACAGACAGTGCCCAGGGCAGAAGCGAAGTGCAGTCGTGGTCAAGGGTGTGCAGAGGGGATGGCTGGCGACAAGGGCTTTCAGGACGGAATCCATAAGGAAGTGAGGGGGCCGGGTGGAGGTTCGGGGAGGGAGGACCATCGCTCATTGGCTTGAGACACACTCCGAAAGCCGGGAGTGGAGATTCTCCTGGTTAAGCGGCACTCCACCCGGAGGAGGCTGAAAAGGCAAAAAATAAAAGAAAGCACTGGATTGGAACTGCAGGTGGCGAGGGGCCCGGGAGCTGTCAGCCAGGTCTCCAGGCCCGCGTCAACCGTTTCCCGGTACCGGGAGCCAACAGGGAAAGCAGCTTCGGGAATGAGAAAAGCTACCTTTGTCACCGACTTTGTTTTATTTTTACACAGTTTGCATCTGAAAGATCACCAAGGCTCCATTGTGAATAAGAAATGTTAAGATGAACAGGAAGCAAAGTGGGGGTGACACCCCGCTTATGCTATACACAGAAGCTGCGACCCCGGACGCTGGGACTGCCTTCCCATCAGGGTGGGTGCGCCCCGGGACCCACAGCCTCGGGGGGACAGCGAGAAGCCCCGATGCCAGTGGGGACACCACGCAGCCCACTCCCAAGGCCTCCGGCAAAATGAAAACCTCAATTTCCAAGCAACGGCCACTAGGACAGGGCCTTGGGGACTTGAGGACACACAGCTGAGGGTGGTCAAGCCCTGTCCCCAACCCTGCTCGACAGGCCGACAGCTTCCGTTCTAGAACTGTCACACAGATGAGAGGACACGTGACCTGGTCTCTCCCCCAGACCCTCCCAGGTCAGAGGCAAGACAAGGAAAAGCTGACTGGGAGACGGCCCCGGCTCCGCTGCAGCCCCTCCCAAATGAAAGGCGACTTTGGTTTGTGTGTGATGGAGTCTCGCTGTGTCTCCAGGCTGGAGTGCAGTGGTGCAATCTCAGCTCATTGCAGCCTCCACCTCCCGGGTTCAAGCAATTCTGCCTCAGCCTCTAGAGTAGCTGGGAATACGCGCACGCGCCACCACACCCGGCTAATATTTGTATTTTTAGTAGAGACGGGGTTTCACCATGTTGGCCAGGCTGGTCTTGATCTCTTGACCTCATGATCTGCTTGCCTTGGCCTCCCAAAGGACTGGGGTTACAGGTGTGAGCCACGGTGCACGGCCTGTTTTTTAATGAAGTAAAGAGGCCAGGTGGGGTGGGTGTCTCACACCTATAATTCCAGCACTTTGGGAAGCCAAGGTGGGCAGAGCACCTGAGGTCAGGAGTTCAAGACCAATCTGGCCAACATGGTGAAACCCCTCCTCTACCAAAAATGCAGAAACTAGCCAGGCATGGTGGCGGCTGCCTGTAGTCCCAGCTACTCAGAAGGCTGAGGCAGGGGACTCACTCGAACCTGGGAGGCAGAGGCTGCAGGGAGCCAAGATCGTGCCACTGCACTCCAGCCTGAGCGACAGAGAGAGACTCTGTCTGAAAAAGAAATAAAAAATAAAGAGCGGACAGGCGCTGGACACCAGGCGAACATCACAAAGCCTCTAATCCAATAGAACACAAATAATTAATTTCCGGGCATGCTCCCAGGGTCCCCAGCAGAGGCGACCCTAGCACCTTCAACTCTGTCGTCCTCAGATTGTCTTCCATTGTCTGGACAGAGGTGCGTTCCTCTTTTTTAAATGGCCTTTCATCATTTACATAAAGATGAGAAAAGTTCATCCCAATCCCAAGTGCCTTTGGGGGGTGAAGGCCCCTCCACACAGGGAGCGAAGCACTCCGCTCCTGGGAAGCTGCTGGGACGGGAAGGAACTAATTTATGGCTCCAAGGCTGCAATGATTAATGCCGCATCCCCAGCCTACAATGCTGCTCCACTTAATTACTGCCTGTAATTGGGAGTTGTAAAGATAAGATTAATTGAATCTGGCAAATGTTAAAAGTTTAATACATTGGAACACGGCTCCGGCGTTATCAGAAAGCACAGACTGCAGGACGCCGGCCCGGCGATCAGAGGAGCGGCCCCCAAAGAGAGCAGGGAGGACTCTTGGATGGGAGGCCAGCCAGCCAGGGAGACTTCTGGACTCCGCCGCCGCCAGTACCCGGCAGCACCTCCCACCTCCTGGAGCAACCCTGCGACGGCCTCGGGGACCAGAAGACCTGATGCCGGCAGACCTGCCTCCCAGCCACCCCCAGGGACGCAGGCAGGAGTAAAACCTCAGTATCCGAGACAAAGTGCCAGACAAGGCTTTAAGAACACAGAGCTGGGTGCCGGCTGGAGGGGCCACGCTTCATCCACCAAGGGCTGGAAGCGCACCCCGGTTCCACTTGGGGAAGCAACACCAGGATGGGGGCTAGAAGGTGGCCTCGGGCTGCTTCCTACACCAAGATACTCTGGGTGTCTGGGAAGCTGAGTTTAAAGGACAGGGCGGTGACAGCACTGGAGGGCAGGCCACGGAGCTGGCGGGTTGAAGCAGACGCACCGCAGGGACCTACAGTCGCCACAGGAGAAGAGACTCAGGGAGGCTTCGGGCCCCCAGAGGGCATCTCAGCAGGGTCCTCGGCCCAGAGCCCCCAGAGAGCACAGAACGCACAGCCCCTTCCTCACAGTCCCAGCTCGGGGCCATGCTGGGGCATCCCTGACTCTTGGCCTTGGCTCTGGAGGAAAAAAAAAAGGAAAAGCGGCTATTTGGGTTGGCAATGTGGAAATGTTTGTTCACTAAAGCTCGAGGCAGGGGAGCATCTGTCTGGCTATTAGTGAGCAATTTCTTGGGGCTATAAAACCAAGCCCGGCTTATTGGCCAGCAGCACGGGGAGGCAGTTTGTCTCGCTCCCTGGGAGCTCGGTCCCCATCACAAGGTCAAACTTCACGACCAAAATCAATCAGCTTTGCCTGCCTGCGACCCCAGGAGGTCTCCTTCTAGACACTGCAGCCCTGTCTGCCTGGGTGGCACAGGGCTCTTGCACTTTCTGGACAGACGGCTGCCCAGGCCCTCCGGCGCCCGTGTGGGCACCACTAGCCCCAGGTGGGCCTGCTCCCAGCCTCCTGCCTCTGTCCGGCTCTGAGATACTGCCGGCTCTATGTCCTGCATGGGCTCTGCCCACAACCCCGGGCACCCCTCCCTCCCCCACACCAGCCTCTCTGTCCCGCAAGGGCTGGCCGCCTCTCACCCTCTAGAGCCCTGGAGGCCGGGTCAGTGCACGTGTCCCTCCCTCTTGGTATCTTCAGAGCTCGTCCCCGGGACTGGGGCTGTGTGTGGCGTACTCTCTGCAGCCATCAGCTCTCCCTAAGCCAGGATGCCGAGGGTCTGTGGCCCAGCTCACAGGGATTGCTGGAGCGATCTGGAGAGGTCAGGACAAAGGAACTAGGAAGAGCGAGGCCTGGAACCTGGTGGGGCTGTGGGAGGCAGAACAGGCCCCAGGGCTTCCGAGGACAGAATCGGAAACGTTAAGGGGGTGGGGAGCCACAGCTCAGTGCAACAAGGATGCTTCCAGCAAGCTCAGCTCTCCCAGCACAGGGCGGACGCCCAGGGGTGCATCTGGGCGGGGGCGGAAGGCAGTGAAGTTGAAGAGGCTGCCAGGGGAGCCTTCAGGAGGGAGGGCAGGGCGGCCTGTACAGGTCCCTCAGGTGCCCCCGCCGCAGGCCCCTGGCCTTGCCTGGAGGAATGTGGTTCTAAATCGGGGTGAATACAATTAGGAGGTGCCCTTCTGAGGACTCGGGACCCAGGTCCCAGGCATCGCCCCTCCTCTGCTCCTCCATCCACAGCACCCCGAGGGTTCTCCCTCTCCTGGCCCTCAGACCCCGGCCTGTCTGACCCCCGTACCCACTCTCTCTGTTCTGGAATGCTCTACACACATCCTTCTGGAAGACACTAACCCACGAAGTCATACCAACTCGGCTCTGCGTCTCCAGCCCGGGCTCTGCGGCCGTCTACCTGGCAACCTCTCCTGGTGCCTGGCACTGGCCGCAGAGGGCCCCGCAGGCTGTGAGAGCCACACGTGGGTGCCAGGAGGCCGAGAAATAAGCCCAGGCACCGCCCGCCTTTTGTAAAGCCTGTCACGTGCAAGCCAAAGCGGTGTGGGTGAGAAAACAAAGCAACGGAGAGACGAGGGCCAGGCCTCGGCCCCCTGGAGCCGGGCACATGGACGTGTGAGGTCACGATGCTTAAGGAACGAATGACGTCCCAGCAGCATACCAGATCCTAGGCCCGTGGGGAGACACGCATGAGGGGCACAGTGACTCGCCAACGGGGACCTGAGTTCCAGAAGAAGGACGCCTGGTGCGGGGGCAGTGGGTGGGCAGCCCCTGGACCCCTCTGCCTTCCAGGTTTGGTTTTCACACTTTGAGGTGTTTTGAGTATTGAATGTCACCAACCTTACACTTACTGCCACCCAAAAAAGGCAAAGCTAAAGGGCTTAAAGCCACCCACAGGGCAAGAGTGGGGGCCAGGCCACCTCTCAAGGGGCTGGGACCCAGAAGCGGAGAGCAAGTGAGGCTGAGCCCTGCGGCCCGGCACACGAGTCTGACCAGTGTCCAAGGACGCTGGTCACCCGGGAGGTTAGGACTGCGCCAAGGACTGGACCCCGAGTGGGCAGCGCCGAGCCATGTGCTCTTGCTTCGGTGCCAAGGTCAGAGGGTGGGGACGCCCCACCAGGCTCAGCCAGCAGTGCTGAGACCAGGCCTGAGTCTGGGCCGGCAGCAGAGCTGTCCGGGGGATGCCGAAGGCCCTGACAGCCTCGCTTCTGCCTGTGCAATTCCCCAGGGTCCCCGGTGACGGGCAGGCGAAGCTTTGCCATGGGCCCCAGCAGAAGCCCTCGGGCCCGCAGAGGAGGGATGGATGGCGGGCAGCTCCTGAGCCAGAGCTGGGAATCAAAGCGAAGGCGTTCTCTGCAGGCAGGCGCTCACCTCCAGCCAGGGGACGGGCCACTGTCATCTCGCCGCCACGCCGGCCCGGGAAAGAGCCTTCCTGTCCGCTGCAGAGGATGCTATTAATAGTGTAATTTTCTTGGTGTTTTGTTTATTCCCCCGGAATGGCTTGATGGATGTGAATAATTATCAGACTATAAAAGCCAGCAAATGTGCTATTTTCTATCGCTCTAAATCATCAAACAAATAAAGTGTGAAACAGCATTTTTGAATATAATTTTCCCCTCTAATGGCTTAGAATTATTATCAAGAACAATGAAAATAAATAAGCAAATGCTTTTGAGTTAAAAATTAAATGAGTGTGTCAGGAAAGGGAACACAGGCCAGCCTGGGCAGCCGGGACCTGCCCGGGGGCCCTCAGCTACGACAATGGTGACGCAAGGCTCAGGCCGCCCTTGGGTGCCATTCCACAGGGCCCCAGCCTGAGGCAGGCCCACGTGTGGCTCCATAAAAGCTTAGCCCCCGCTGGGCTCTGTGAAGCGGACACTGTGGCCCCTCCTGGGCTGGGAGACGCTGTGCGGCGGGGCTGCCTGCTTCACCTGTGGGCGCTGCCTGCCTGGCCGACACCCCAGCACCCCCAGGGACCCCGCCTGCCACGGCCAAAGAACGGCCACACCTGACCTCAGAACCCAAGGCAGAGGGGGTGGGGGTCCAATATCCCGCCCCCTCGCAGCCTCTGCCTCTCCCAGCCAAGGGTAGGCAATGCCAGCTGGGCCACTGCCTCTCAGGCCAGGCAGAAAGCCCGAGACCGGGGCAAAGTCTCAGGCTGAGGGGCGTGATGCTGGCACCCACCACGCATTTCCCCACCACACGGGCCGACTGCCCCAGGCTCCCTACCTGGGCAGCACCGCCACAGTGACCAGGTCACTCCTGGCGCCCTCTCCCTCCTGCTGCAAAGGGAATGGGCTCCTTGGAGGCTCCTAAGCCAGGGCTCTGTGGCCCCTCAGCCCCTGGCAGTGGCTGCCTGGCATCACTGTGCTCAGTCCCTATGGATGGCTCCAAACCCAGAGACGAGACATCACACAGTTTTTTTTTTTTTTAAGATTTGTGCAGCTTTCTGCCGGGTGACAGTGGCACCTGGAATCCATTCCAGCTCCCGCCAGCGGAGGCTCTCGGCAATCAAGTGCCAGGGATGAAAACACTCTCTTCTGTGCCCTCCGCCCCCACCGCTGAGGAATGTGTGCCAAGAGCGGGGTGGGCTGGAGCCCTTCTGAGATGTCGGCGCAGCCCAGCGCATGGTGGAGGGTGAGGAAGTTAATTTCACAGTGCCTGCACAGGCCTGGGCAGACGGGCCCTCGCCATTTAATGCGCTATCATCGCAGACACAGAACCAGGGAGGCAGAGCCCGCGCACACACACGCTGGAAGTGCCCAAGACCAGGTGTCAGGTTGGACACAGGCCATCTGGCAGAGGGAGCTACCCACACAAGCCCAGGAGGGCTGCGGCAGATCCAAGTGCCAGCGGCGCCCCCAGACCCCCAAGTGACAGCAGAACGGAAAAGCCACGGTGACCACAACCCTCACAACAAAGCCCTATGGCAGCCCGGGACTGCAACCCAGCAAGACGGCTCCAGCGCACTGCCCTGTGGCTGGCACAGGCCGGGATAAGAGTGACCTAGCTGCACGTGCCCACGAGACCCAGCAGAGAGCTGCTGTCCCAGCCCCACACCCACATGAGCCCCCCAGCCACCATATGGGCCAGAAGCTGGCTGAAGACGAGCCAGGCCAGGGCGGCTCCTCGGCTCTGCTCCTCAGAGCGGCATGGTGACCAGGCTGGAAAAGCACGGGCCTGTGTGATGGCCACTGGGCTGCGTCATGTCCACTCCGCCCACTGAAGGGTATGAGTTCTCCAGGTGCCTTCTGTGTGTGCCATGGAAATCACGCCTCAACAAAGCTGGTCACAGAAACTTCCAGCACTGAGGACACAAGGTAGGTCCCAGTCCCTGCCTAAGTTGCTGGGCTCAGGCTCACAGACGCATGTGGCTCTTCAGAGTGTCTTCAGCGCTGTGGAACCCAGGATGTCGCCGGGTCCACAGGGGCTCCACCAGAAACCTTGAAGAGACCAGGTCACAGATGTCCTCTCTGGAAAAGGCACCAGGCCCAGCTGGTTTTGCTGAATCCTACCCAGTGACCTTCATCTAAACAGACAGTGCCCACGTACACATGTGGCTGGCAAACAGTAAAGAAGATGCCACTTTACCAAGGTCGTTTTCTGAATCTGGCATACTCTCCAAATGGACGAATAAATGAATGCATGGGAAACCCTATCACCAACAAAGAACACACAGGAAAATGATAAGCCAGTACCACATGAATATGAAAATTCTAAATACAACATGAGTCAAGCATAATAAGGTAATGCAAGACCAAGAAAAGTTCACCCCCAAGGGTGCAAAGACATTCCAAAAATTGAAATCTATCGAAAATCCCAAAGTATTCAGTATAGAAATTCTCAGGAAACTGTGACTCGCAGAGACTCCCCCACCGTCACCTTTATGGCGAGGCGGGAGAGGATGCAACCTGCCCATCACAT
Organism: Sapajus apella; assembly: GCF_009761245.1. Taxonomy (NCBI): domain Eukaryota; kingdom Metazoa; phylum Chordata; class Mammalia; order Primates; family Cebidae; genus Sapajus; species Sapajus apella. The sequence goes on from NW_022437017.1 coordinate 6,260,243, forward strand.
GGCACGCGTCATGCCGCCCTGGAGACACTGGTCAACGTGATACATCAAGAAAAAGACAAAGGGTTTAACAAGCTTGGGATGAGACAAACTTCTTAAGATCACAGTATAAATGCCTAAGCAAGGCACGATGGCGCGTGCCCATGTTCTGCTGAGGCAGGAAGGTCACTTGAGTCCAGGCAGTTGAGGCTGCAGTGACCCATGACTGCACCACCGCACTCCAGCCTGGGCAACAGAGGGAGACCCTGACTCTAAAAAAAAGAAGTTTAAAGTTTAATTATAACATACGTTTCTACTTAGGAAATCTGAGCAAACAAACAAACTGGCAAAACTATGGAATTAAACAGCCCAGCAAGGTGGCAGAATTTTTAATTAAAAAAATAAGTAAATAAAAAGGTTTCCTCTACAGCAGAAAGAACATTCACAGAACACTCTAAACCCACTAGGGTGAACATGTCCCTCGTCTGAGGTGGAGGAGCAGGTCACACACACAAGGTCACACATGGACCTGGTAGTGCACCTGCCTGCTGGACTCGCAGGCTGACCTGGGAAGGCAGCGCCCACCTGGGTAAAACCCCTCCACGCCCCTGCAACAGCGCACGGGGATGGGCGCGTGGGTGCGAGGAAGCACAAGCGCCGGAGCTCACCACGCAGGCGCGAGCAGCAGGATGCTACTGACATCCACCCCAGGAAGACAGGGTCACCCAGGACACAGGCCGCCCCACAGGTGAATCAGGCAAGGTAAAGATGTTAGAAAAAACACCTGGGCAGGCAAGGGAGTGGATCCACAGCCAGGACACACAGACAGCCCAGGAACTGCCAGGAACACTGAGGTCCTGTATCCCCGCTGAGAGAGGAGAGGAGAGTTGTCCCGACCCCAGCCTGCTGGAAGGGAAAGATCACAGTGGATGGGACAGAGGGCGGGAAGAGGAGAAGTGAGCCCCTTTCCCAAAGACTCACGGGAGAAACGGGAGCCCCACAGCTGGTGCAGGCCCCACGGAGAAGGCTCCAGCCCTGCTCCCCCAGGCGGGCAGCGCTGCAGAAATGGAGCCAAGCCCAAGCTACACAGCTCCTCCGGAGGCGACCACAGAACTCCTCCCATGTCCCATGGCAAGCTACCCTACTTCTTCCTTCCTCTTCTTTTTTTTTTTTTTAAGAGATAGGGTCTTTGCTGCGGTAGCACCATCACGGTCACTGCAGCCTCAAATTCCCAGGCTCGAGCAACACTCCCACCTCAGCCTCCTGCAAAGCGGAGATGACAGGTGCGCGCCACCATGCCCAGCTCATTTTATTCTTTCTTTTTAGTGATGGGGTCTCGTAATGTTGCCCGGGCTGGTCTCGAACTCCAGTGGCTGCCTCCAGCAATACTCTGGCCTCAGCCATCCAAAGCTCTGGAATTATAGGCATTACCCAACCTGCCTATTTCTACTGGAAAAATCCTCCTTCAAGGAGCCTCGTGCTGGGGACAGGCCGCCTCCCTCATTTGTCCCCAGCACAAGGGCCCCTTTATGCGACAGATACTAACACTTGCTCGAGAGATAGGATCTGCCAGGGACCAGGGTGGCTTGTTCCCAGGAAGCAGCCTTACTGAGCTGCAGCGGCTTTATCTGTCATGGATCGTTTTAGGGGACAATAGACAATGGAATATGGTGTCTTACACCAGCAGGGTCGATTTCAAATAATGACATTTTTATTGAGACACACAGGAGACCAGCAGAGTCCCGGAGCGTTGGCTCAGGGAAGACCGACAGAGTGGGCAGGAGGAGACGCAGCTCTCGGGTCTCACAGGGCCGGCCAGGAGACCTCACTCCAGGCATGGTGGCCGTGGTGGCCCACCCGCTCTCCCGGGCCACAAGGTGTCACCACACTCACCCTCAGTGACCTGGGCTGGGTCAGAACCCCAAGGAGCCAGGCGGATCTCACACGCCGCCTGCCACTTTCATTAGGAGCAGACTCACAGAGGCAAGCAGTGTCCCTGCCTGCAATTAGAGGCCGGATTGGAGGCATCTCATCTCCAGCCCTGATGTGTATTTTCGGCCCGCAAATTACTTTTATTATATGACAAGACCAAAAACGCAAAGTCATGTGCGAGTTATTTGTGATGATGTTTTTCCTGCAGCCTCTCCAGGAAAGCTGTGCCGGGAAAGCTGTGCCCATCACAGGGGAGGGTGTGCAGGGCAGGTGCCCAGCGGCAGAGCCGCGGCTGTCAGGTTCTGACGAGGTGCCAGGGACACAGGGCCATGGACACCCAGCAGCCTCCCTCACCTGCCCCGTCAAACTGGCCTGAATTTCTGCTCAACAACAACCAGCAGGCAGCCCCCACCATGCCTGGACCCACAGCCCTCCTCCAGTATGATTCGAGCTGAGTGGAAACCCCTCACCATTTATTGTTAAAAGGCACAGGATGGTTTAAACAGGAAGAACAAGGACAGATCTCCTAAAAGCACAACAATGTCTGAAAAGACAGCGACTGCAGGTGGAGAAAGAGCATGCCTCTTTTTTGTTTTTTCCAAGATGAAGTCTTCCTCTGTCGCCCAGGCTGAAGTGCAGTGGCATGATCTTGGCTCACTGCAACTGCAATCTCCACCTCCCAGGTTCAAGCGATTCTCCTGCCTCAGCTTCCCGAGTAGCTGGGACTACAGGTCACTGCCACCACACCCGGCTAATTTTGTATTTCTAGTAGAGATGAGGTTTGGTCATGTTCATCAAGCTGGTCTTGAACTCCTGACCTCAGGTGATCCACCCACATCAGCTTCCCAAAGTTCTGGGATTACAGGCATGAGCCACTGCACCTGGCCCACGGCTCCCTTTGTCCAGAGCAGCAAGGGATGCTAACGGCCAAGGTTAGTATCCACACGAGCCCAGCCCCGCGGGGCCTCGACCCAGGCCCAAGGAGGTGCTAGCCTGAGAGCCGCTCTGATGCCCTGGATGGCTGCGGGCAGGAGGCAGCAGAGAAGTCGAGAAGCTGCTCCGGCCACACCAAGCTCTGCAGAAGGCCAGCTGGGCACCAGGCCAATGCGCCCGTGGCAGGAGTGAGCCACATGCAGGGGTCCTGGAGAGGCAGGAGGGTGTGAGGCCCTGGTGGGAGTCTGGGTCTCCATGCAGAGCGTGGTCCCGACACCTGCAGGCTGTGGAGGCTCCGATGCCTCGATGCTTATATTTAATTCATCACCAGCACCCGCAGACACACAGCATCCACTGAACCTCATGGGCACAGATGGTGACGGCCCGGCCCCTGGTGATGGAGATGGCCCAGAGCATCCTAAATGGTACCCTTAATGAAGGGGCTAGCTTTGGAGAGCACAGGGTTAAACTGTCTCGCTCACAGGCTGATGGCCAGGGGGGCTACACGCTCCTGTTACTCCAACCTAAGTCTCAGCCTGCGCCCCCCCAAGGCAGAGGCCACAGGACACTGGGTCCCTCCCTGGGCCTCGGCGCCCCAGCAGGGCTCTGGAGCTGGGAGGGTTTGGCTCACGCATGGGTTAAGTCTGCTCGGCTCGCAATCAGGTCAGGGAGAGCAGGCAGCGGAGCCCTCCGCAGGAGGCTGCTGAACAAGGGCCATTAGCGACGCTGTCATCGGCTCGTCCTGCGCCTGCCCCCTTTGGTCGGAAGGCAGCCAGAGCTCCCGTCCCCTGCTGCTGGCGAGTGTGGAGGGAGGAAGCCGTGCGCTGCCCAATTTTTAAGCAAAGATAACGAAGACTCCCTCCTCCCGCAGATTTGCAGCCATTTCCCTTCTCGGGAGCTGAACCCTGCCGGCGGCAGCCTCATCGACGGGGAGAAATTTGCCATGGAAACCAGGCCCTGCACTCAGAACCCAAACCTCTGATGCCTACGGAGACGGGGTGGGCAAACAACTCCAGGTCAGGGCCAGCCTCGGCTGCGGTGGGAGGGACCCGAGGGCATGAGCAGACCCGCACGGCCTGAATAAACTCCTCATCCAAACACCGTCTGGTGGGATTATCTGAAGATGGGAATTCACGCCCACTGATGACATTTCCAACAGAACTAACAGTTTCTTAAAGCAGTGGGCAGGGACAGGATGCCGGCGACTCGCCCGGCACGGCGCAGCCTGGAAGCAGGCGCCGGGTTTGTTTGGCTCCTGCCTCCCTAAAGCAAAACTCCTGCGGCCTCACAAGCGACACGAGCCAGCGTGTGCGCCACCACTCCAACCCGAAGCACCCGCTTTGAACAAAAGACTCCAAAATGAAGGCCATCTGCTCCTGCCAGACCAAATCGGTGGGTGAGCAGGGGCCACAGGCAGGAGTCAGCACACGACGTGCGGCAGGGGCTGTCAGACAGCGTGAGGCTGAGGCAGCCCTGCAGGGTCCAGAGCCGCCCCGGCTCCCACCACACCCAGGCCCTGGCCCTACTGCCCTGGGGGTCTGGGCCCCGCTCCCACGGCCACTCCATCCACCCGGTACACGACCAAGAGTAGCAGCTCCCTCACTTAGGGACCTTCCATGCATGCCCTCCTGCCCCTGCTCCTGAGCTGGTCTCCCATCCTCCCCTGAGATCCCCTCCTGAGTCCTCAGAGCCCTGTCTCCCTGCCTCCCCAGGGGCTCCCAGGCCTGGTCCTGTTCTGGGGTTGAGCATGGGGTGTCTGGCTGCCTGGCCACACCAAAATCCCTGAGCGGGCATGAGCACTCCATCAGGGCTTGAGCAGACCCGTCTCTTCAACCTCAAAACCCTGTTGGCTGAGCCACTGTAGGACACCCAGCACCCACATGGCAGGAGACAGAGGCCAGGGCTCACTGGCCCTTTCCCAGCTGGACAAGTGGTCAGACTACATTTCCCGGCCTCATTGGCTGCAGGTGTGGCCATGTGACCCTGGGTGCTGGCCAATGATGTGTGGGCAAAAGTGGTGGGCCCTGCCCTCAGACATGGCCCCCTAAGCCGCCCATCAATCCCTCCTCCCCAGCCTGTACAGCAGCACACAGGGCGACCTTGGACACCCCACAGGCTGGGCTCGGTCCCTGCATTCCTGCATCATCTCCGTCTCCCACAACAAACTTCAAATTTGGCTAAGCAGGGCTTAATACGGTGGCTCCATTAGAAATGGTCCTTCCTCACCCACACCTTTGGGTTCAGGCCACCCTCGCCAACTGGCACACACCCTGGCCTCAAGGCTGTATGTCACCCTGGCACCTGCTCCCAGGACCCTCTGCCCTCCTGATCCCACAGGGCAACGCTTCAAGGGCAGGTTGGAGCAGTGGCTGGGAACGTGGATTCGGCCAGGCGGCCCAGGAGGCGGCCCAGGCCCCACAGCCCTATCATATCCCAACTCTGCGGCTAAGTGACGTCTCCTCAATTTGTGCCTCATCTGTGAAGAAGGATGTGGAGCCTGGGGCACGAGTCAAAGGATTACTCCAGGCCAAACTGCTGCATAAGGAATGGAACATCATCAACGCAGCCACAGTCACAGTTATTGACAGCAAGACTTACGATCAAAATTGATGTCTTACATGAGCACCAGGCGAAGAGAGGACAGGCCTTCCACAGAAGCCCCATGCTGGAAACAGCCCAAACGTCCATCCACGGCAGAATGGAAAGTCAACTCCAGCCCAGCCACACAGTGGAATATTTCACTGCCATTGACGATGAGTGTGCTGCCGCCACATACACCAGGATGAATCTCATACACACACCGTGGAGCAGAAACGCAAGGGAATCAGCCCACCTGTACAACCTTCCAACACAGCCACGCACAGCCACGCTGCCCGCCACATACAGCCACGTTGCCTTTCCAACACAGCCACCCTGCCCTCCCAACACAGCCACACACAGCCATGCTACCCTCCCAACACAGCCACACTGCCCTCCCAACACAGCCACACACAGCCATGCTACCCTTCCAACCCAGTGACGCACAGCCACGCTGCCCTCCCAACACAGCCACGCACAGCCACGCTACCCTTCAACACAGCCACGCACAGCCACGCTGCCTTTCCAACACAGCCACGCTGCCCTTCCAACAC
>NW_022437017.1:6266224-6315608 GCF_009761245.1 Sapajus apella
CAGCCACACACAGCCACGCTGCCTTTCCAACACAGCCACGCTGCCCTCCCAACACAGCCCCGCACAGCCACGCTGCCCTTCCAACACAGCCACACACAGCCACACTGCCGGGGCCACAGGCACACGCTGCCAGGGGACAGGAAGAAGCGAGGGTGCCACCAGCAGAGCCAGGAGGAAGCCGATGCCACAGCGTGCACAGGGGTCAGGGAAAAGGAGGCACAGGTGTGGGCCGTGTCCTGACAGTGGGATACAAGGGGACGGTCAAAGAGCCATTTGCTAAAGTGCACACACGCGCACATGTGCACACACACGTATATATTTGGTACATACATACTTTACGTCTGTTCCTGTACCAAATCATGTTTTACAGCAAAATATGCCTCCAAAAGGGAAGCCTCAGGACAGGCAGAGCTCTGGACACCCCAGGATTCCCATCATGGGGCTCCCACACTCCTTGCGTGACACACGCCTCGCACTGATGCTGTGAGGGCCTCGTGGATGTGACGAAGGTCCCAAATTAGGCAACCTTAAGAAACGGAGATGGCCAGGTGCAGTGGCTCATGCCTGTAATCCCAGCACTTTGGGAGGCCACAGTGGGCAGATCACCTGAGGTCAGGAGTTCAAGACCAGCCTGGCCAACATGGTGCAACCCTATCCCTACTAAAAATACAAAAATTAGTGAGGTGTGGTGGCACATGCCTGTAAGCCTAGCTACTTGGGAGATTGAGGCAGGAGAATTGCTTGAACCCGGGAGGCAGAGGTTGCAGTGAGCCAAGATCGTACCACTGCACTCCAGCCTGGGCGAAGAGCGAGACTCCATCTCAAAAAAAAAAAAGAGAGAGAGAGAGAGAGAGACAGATGATCCTGGTGGGCTGACATTCAAAGGCGAAAGCACGGAAATGGGGCAAGTGTCACTCTGCAGTGGAGACACCGGACAGCCACACCAGCTGGGTGACCAGGGCCAACATCAGCAGTGATGCCTCGAGGATGGCTGCACCCTGACCCTGGGTAGGATGCGGTGGGAAGACCCTTCACCCCTGTGATCTTCCTTCCTAAAACACGTCACCCTGGCCTAACCACAAGAAAAACATCATACATGCTGACTAGGGGACATGCGGATTGGGGGACGTCCTATAAAACCCTCGGCCAGCCCCCGTCAACACTGTCCAGGAAGGCCTGAGAAACGGTCGCAGCCCAGGGCCCTACGGAGGTGGGACAACGCCACGCAGGAGCCTGGATGGGGGAGGGCGGAGGAAATGCGAATCAAGTGTAGATTTCAGCTGATAACGAGTCAGTGCCGGCCCACGGACTATCCAAAGCACCGCGTGATAGAAAATGTTCATGCCAGGGAACCCGGTGGGGAACTCTCTGTGCTTACGACCTTGCCAGTTTTTCGGTGAATATAAAACAGGTCTAATAAAGAGTCTATTTAAAGAGAGAGAACGGAAGAGAAGATATTATCAAAAAAGCGGATGAAACACAAGTGCGAGCCTGGAACAACGACGAGAGGAACAGGGAACCCCCGACACCCGACTGCCGCGGGTGCTCTCCCGGCCCCATCACAGGCCCACCGCCTCTGCTCACCGAGAAGACAATTTCCCGGATCCGTGGGAATGGTGCCTGCTGTCCAGACGCACAGCAGGGCAATCAATCATCGCAACGTCGGCGTCTCCAACGCAGCGGCACAGCTCTGGAGGAGAGCTCGCAGTGCGATTTTCACACAGCAAAAGGCGACATGAAAATTGCTCTGCAGTCCATGAACAAACACCAAGTGTGTCTGTGTCTGTCCCTGCCAGCTCTCAGCAAGAGCCAGGAGCCAGCCCGCTGGGACGGATCCTGGCTGGGACAGGTACCGTGGGAGCCCTGGCCAGCACCCCCTCGTGCCCCATGACACTCCCGGCCATCCTGGCCCGGAGGTGTCCTCCCAGTCCCTGGGGATGCTGTCACAAGACACAGCTGAGGGCCCTGCCTGTCCTGGGGGCACAATCGGGCTGTGACCGCTTAGCACCAGCAAGGTTGGCAGGAGGCTGATCAGGCCGACGGGAGGGGCTGTGATTCTGGCGCCTGTGCCCCGCTCGTCAGGCATAGAGATGCAATCCCAGCCTCGCTGTGGACGCCCCAGCGTGAGACTCAAAGGTCTCTGCAGCATCAGGAGTTAATTTTTCTAACGTCAAAGCCAGCCTTTGGTGTTCGATTCACTCCCCAATCTTCAGCAGCAGGCCTGGGCTGACGGCGTCCGGCTGATGGCACGGAGGTGACAAGAGTGAGGCGAAGGGCTGGATGAGGAGGGCGGGGGAGGGACTGGGCCAGGGAAGACACAGCTGCCGTCCACAGCTCCCGTGTGCCTGCCCTCCTGGCCGCGGCCTGGCACTCGTCCAAACACAGCACCAGCACCGCACGCCACACTCTAGGGCGCACGGCTGCAGTGCCCTGCTGGCAGCTCGGCTCCTGGCCCAGGTTCTCGCAGCTAACTGGGTAAAGTCCAGTTCTCCGCTGCCCGGCAGAATCCCAGTCTTGTCTTTGGCATAGTCCTGGGGACCAGACTCCCTTCCAGATAGCTGGTATGACCAGAGACCCTTGTTTCTCTAGCAAACACGTGCACACGTGTACACACTCTCACACTTTCTAGGGGGACTGAGCATCACAGTTCACTCATTTGAGCAGGTTCCAGGATATGGAACTTCCAGTTTTAAAACTGGAAAAGGGTCAGGCTCACACCTGCAATCCCAGTACTTTGGGAGGCCGAGGCAGGAGCAGCATCACTTGAGCCCAAGAGTTCAAGACCAGCCTAGGCAACATGACGAGACCCTCTCTCAACGAAAAATGTAAACATTTGCCAGGTGTGGTGGCATGTGCCTGTGGTCCCAGCCACTCAGGAGGCTGAGGTGGGAGGATCACCTGAGCCCAGGAAGTTAAGGTTGCAGTGAGCTGTGATCATACCACTGCACTCCAGCCGGGTGACACAGCAAGACTCCATCTAAAATAAAATAAAGTGAATAAAGCTAGGAGAACCAAGCTCGTCACTCAGACCCAGTCACATATACTTTCAGACACGTGGTCAGGGATGCACAGAAATAAAGAACCACTGCACTGATGCTGTGGCCACAGTCACCATCAGAAGCAGAGGACAGGGACAGGTGACCACAAAGGAGCCTCCTGCCTGCCCACGGACATGATCCTCAAACAGAAGCTGAGCACCAGGTGTGCCTGGACAGACAGCAAGCCACGTGGACCCGGGGACAGCCAGGCAGGATGCCAGGCCCCTAGGCTGCTGCTGGGCACTGCCGGGGGATAGTGACTGGCCTGGGCATTGGGCCTGGGGGTCTCACTCGTCTGTGACAACTGTCTTCACTCAAAATGAGGTGCCTTCTGCAGAGGTGACACCCCCATCCCCATCAAAAGCCTCCCCAGATAACTTCGTGCAGGCTAGACGGTCATTTCCACAAGCATATGGCTCCCAGGGACCCTGGGCTAGGGCCACTACAGTGGGTCTTGGTGGGCCGGAGAGGAAGTGCCGAGCCCCTGGAGGGCAGGAACCCGGGCCCTGAGCAAGCAGCCTTAGTCCTGACACCTTATCATTTCTAATGAGCGGGGTCCCTCCACCTCCCTGCTGGAGCCGATCTACTCTCCGAAGAAGCTCTCTGCTCCAAACCGCTTCCTCCTTTCCATTTCTATCATCCAGGTTCCACGTGTGTGGCTGGGAAGGGCCTGGCTGTGGTCCCCTGCCTGTGTGCGAGACACTCACCGGCTGCCTCATCAGCCTGGCGGGTCTTCTCTGTCTCACCTCCCCGGGCACTGCGGCCGTTCTGAGCTGCCAATGCAGCTCTGTCCCCAGGCACCCTAGCTGGAGCTGGGCCTGCGGTGGCGAGGAGAGGATCTACCTTGCTCCTGCATCTTGTTCTGGTGACAGGGTGCAGTGTGGGGAAGCTGAGTTATTAAAGCCAGTCTCTGAAGAGTCAGGCTTTGGGCGATCTCCATTGGAAACCAGTGCTCAGCTAAGGGGATGCCACCCCCATGGGGCAGCCATCTCTGCAGAGCCCTCTCTAAGGCCACCAGACCCCCTTCAGCCCAGCCAGAGCAAGGCGGCTGGGAGGAATGCCTGGTCACTGGAGGGGCCACGTCTGAGGGTCAGTGGACTGGGACCCCCGGGTCCCCACTGCTGGTGGGACCACCAGGTGCTGGGCTCAGAAGCTGGAAGGCCCAGTGGCTGGCTCACCAGCAGCAGCACAGACCCACACAGGTCCCCAGGCACCAGTGCACCACCCCGCGGGCCCATGGCTACTGCCTGTGATGGGCTCGCCGGCTCCATCACCCACCAGACTCCCAGGTCCCACGCCAGAGGGCAGGGCAGAGGCCACTGTGGGGATCAGCAGCGCCACCTGCAGCCAGGCTGAGGGAGCCCATGAAGGAGGGAGACGTCTGCCCCCAAGCAGGAGCTGCCAGCAGGAGGGCAGCTGCCTTGGTGTGGGCTTCCAAGAGGTCCTGAGGTGCAGGCAGGTGGGCAGCAGAGGGGCGAGGGAGCAGCCCTGAAGCCTCCACCCCAAGAAGAGCCTGGCTTGGCAACAGACCCATCGACCCCACGCTGTGCCTCCCCCAACCCGTGGCCACAGGGCAGGGAGCCCGGGCTGGTCCACTGCAGCCTGGGATCCACCCCGCCCCCAGCCCCGGGGGCACGGCTCCTCAGTGCACACACGCGTCCACGCCCACGCGCCCACGCACGCACACCTCCAGGGACACTGAGGAAGTGAAAGACGGCTGTGCCTGCTAGGAGTCCAGTTTCCCTGGCAGCAAGAAGAAAAGATGCTGTGAAATTCCCCTGAGTGAAAACGCTGGAGAGAAAACTCGAGGTACAGCCGAATCAAAAGGGAAAATTCTCAGCCTGCGGCTGCTTAAAGGTCAAGGAGGCTGGAGGAGTTCTCTGATAATCCCCTCTCCCCGCCCTCCGCGGCAGCCCCTCTCCACCGTGCTCAGGAGGGTCGGGCTCCTGGCAGGCCAGGATGGCCACAAGCAAGTGCGAGCTCCATGCCCTTCTCAGGAGCACAAGCTCTGAGACCCTCAGCTCCCGCACCTGCACGGGGGACTGAGTGTGTCCAAGGTAAATGAAGGCAGGAGGGGGCGGGCAGAGAGACGCCAGAGGAAACAGCCAGAGATGAGACCCTGGGGAACTGCATCCTGCCCAGCGCAATGGAGGACTGTCAGACCGCTGCGGGTCACAGGCAGGTCAAGGTTACAGTCAAGGCAAGCACTTCCCCACCCCATTGCTCTTGGGGGCTTTACCTGGGAGCAGGATGACCCCCCCTCCTGACAAGCGCAGCTGGAGGGAGCCTGGGGACCCTCTCCCCTAAGCCTAAGTAGAGGCCTCTGCGGCTGCCACGTACCGTCACTGGCTCCCCCCACAGCACTTCTCAAAAGGGCCTTTCTCTAGCTGCCCTAGAACACGGGTGCAGGCAGCTGGCCATGTCCCGTCAGCTCACCACATCCCTGGGAGTCCCTACAGCCGCAGGGACTCGCTGCTTCCCCATCTGGCTTCCCTGCTGCAGTGAGGCCAGAGATCTTGCTTTTGGCAGTAGCCCGCAGCCCCTGCAAACCCCACCACCCACTGCCTGCAGGGTCTCTGACGGGTTGGGGGCAACGGGGCACCCAAAGCCTTAGCCAGGCCCCAGCCCAGCATGTGGCTGCACAGGACTGCACAGTGGGCACTCTCCCAGAGCTGGCCGAGGCCCGACGTCCTCCCACCCCAGCCTGGAACTCTCTTCGAGGGGCCATGTGGTGTGTGACGCCGCTGGCAGCGTGGTGCTCAGCCTCGTGGGGACGTGTGTTTAGTGCCTGGCCTGGGCAGCGCAGGAGGGTGAGCCCTGCAGGAAGGGGCTGCCACAGTGCAGGTGGGGGAGGGGAGGCCTGCGGGGAGCAGCGCGGGGCTGGCCTTGGAAGGTCAGCTCGGCTGAATCACCCCACCCCGGGCCCAGGTTCCAGGAGAGTCTTTCTTTTTTTTGAGATGGAGTCTCACTCTGTTGCCCAGGCTGGAGTGCAGTGGCTCCAGCTCAGCCCACTGCAAGCTCCACGTCCCAGGTTCAAGCCGTTCTCCTAGCTCAGCCTCCCGAGAAGCTGGGATTACAGGCACCCACCACCACAGCCTGCTATTTATTTATTTATTTTTTTAAGTAGAGACAGGGTTTCACCACATTGGCCAGACTGGTCTCGATCTCCTGAGCTCAGGCAATCCGCCCGCCTCGACCTCCCAAAGTGCTGGGATTACAGGCGTTAGCCACTGCGCCTGGCCCCAGGAGAGTCTTGATCTAGGGCAAGGAGTGCAGCCTGAGGCAGGGGGTTCTACGGGGTATGGCCTTCGGGTCACCAACCCAGGCCACCCCCAACCCCAGGAAGACGCAGGGTCGGGTGGAAGCTCGGACCCTCTCCACACCCACCTGCGCTCCGGCCCCTGGCCTGGCTGACAGAAGGGACTGCGGGCAGCCCGGGGGGGAGGTGCAGGTGCGGGGTCTGGCTTCACAGAGATTTCGAGGCGTCAGTCGCTTCAGATATCCGCAGCCCCGCTGCCTGCGAGCACCACAGAACGCCGGCCTTTTGAAGCACATTTGTCTGTTACCGACACCAGGTTGTTCACGTCACTTTGACACAAATCAAGCTACCAAAGTAGCAACAGACCCAGAAAGGTTTAATAAAATGCTGTAAACCTGGGTACGTCGACACTTCTTTTAAAATGACACCAGAATGCTCTGAAATGGCTGCAATTCAGCGGCTGCAGAGGCAAGCAAAGCGGTGTAATTAGGGAGACAGCCAGCCAGACAGGTGGTGGCCTCGGTGATCTGTCGGCTGGGAGGCCCACCTACCCCCAGGGCCTGAGGAGGGGAGGAAAGCGCCCCCTGAAGTCCTAAGTAGCTTCCTGAACGCCAGCCCAGGGACCAGAGGTCAGGTACCTTTTCCAGGTACCTCCTCCCCACCCCCTGCAAGTTGGAAGGGCAGCCTGGAGGGGAAGTCAGCTTCCACAACACACAGTGAGGATCTGAGAGCCGCTCTGTGCCAGGCCCCGACTAGGAGTTGGGACACGGGGTGACCAGGGCCCCCGCCATCTGCTGGAGAGGGCTGACGGCACACAGTAGACCTTGGCTAACGCGGGGGTCCTCTGGTCTATGTTTGCCCTAAGGACAGGCTTGGGTGCTGTGGGAACACCTGGGCCCTGCCTCAGCCCTGGGGAGAGAGCAGGGAAGGGGCCCCATGTGCTAAGAGGGCTGAGCTGGCTGTGGAGGCAAGTAGGGAGCTCTGGGGGGTTGGGGAAGGGTCCTGCAGGTCAAGCCCACAGTGTGGCACCTCTCAGGCCCCTTCTGCCAGGCCACACTTGAACAACATAGGGCCTCACCCCTGCCATCCTCACCCCTTCCTGGGCAGAAATCAAGACCAAGGTCAAGGTGCTTCCAGAATTTCCCTTCCCAGAAGAACTGCTGTGCAATCAACGCTGCCCTTGCCGCTGGCCATCTCCCCTGAGCAATCTCCCACATCGGGTCATAGAGAAGTGTGGACGGGGTGACAGCTGGACACCCGAGGCACCAGGTGAAACTGGGGGGGGGGGTGCGGTAAGGGGCAGTCGGGGAGGGGTGAGGGACGCCCTCAGTGGCTGCATCCTGGACGAACCAGCTCAGGAGAGGCCCTTGGCTCCTGGTGCATCCCTGTTAGTCCCTCTGACAGCCTGTGGCCGGGTCCCTGCCACCTCCAGGGAGCCACTGTCCCCTCTTCCTGCGGAGGCCCCTCCGACCAGTCAGCAGGGACCCCTGGCATCTGACCCACTGCAGCCCCAGCCACAGGGCCTACCCCAGCCCAGGCTCCCGCGACCGCCAGCAACTACCAGGGCCCCTCACGGGAGACGGAGCCACTGGTGCTGCCAGCCTTGGCGCTGACGTCCTCACGTCTGACACATTGGCTGGTCCCCCACCTCCAACATCCATGACCCCCTGCTTCTCTCTGTGGCTGCCAACGGGCCTCACTGGTTGCCTGCCACCTGCTGCCTGGCAGGGACTCTGCGCAGGGCAGACAGTCCCTCCAGAGGCACAAACCTGGCCACGCCTCGGGCGCTCCACCACTCATGCACCCCTGGGAGACCTCCCTTCACCCCAAGTCACAGGGGGTCCTCTACAGGACCTCCCCCTCGGGCTGCACCTGCACTCGGGACGCCTGTGAGGGTACACACGGCTTGCCCCTTCCTGCATTTTGTGCTCTTTGTGCTTTGGTAAAGGAAGAGGTAGACCATTCTCCCCTGCTTACAGCCCCAACCCAGAGAAGGGCCAGGCAGGGCGGTACTCCTGCGCCCTCCAGGCAGAGGCTCTGCCCTCCTCTGAGCCAGGATGGCCTGCGAAGATTACAGGAGCGAGCGCAGCCCCGGGAAGGGCGGGAGCGCCACCTAGTGGCCTTTGGAGGACTGCGCAGGGAAGCCCCACCACACACTCAGCAGGGTTTCCAGTCACCAGCGAAGCCCAGCGACACAGCGGCCCGCGCACGCGTGCTTGCACACACACACACACACACACACACACACACAATCACATGCATGAGCACTCACCTGCACGCGCGCACGTGCACACTCACGCACACGGCCTCGCTGCGGACGTGCACAGAAAGCCAGGAGACGATCCTGGAACCCAGCCCACCGCAGCAGCACCCCAGCTGTGCTGGTATCTCCTGGGAAGGGGCATGTCCACTGTGCTCCACACGTGGCTGTGGCACCCCGCCCAGCCCTCCTGCCTGTAGGGCCTGGCCCAGGCGTGCCAGGGTGGAGGCTGCAAGGGAACGGCTGCAGGGTCATCCCAGCCAGGCCCCTTCTGGGCACTGCGGACGGTGACCCTTCACCAGGAATCATCTCCACTCAGCCGTGAGAAAGCACAGCCTGGCAGTCAGGGGCTCAAGACCGCACTCCTGGCCTTGGGGACACCTGGGGCCATTCACAGCTCAATGGGAGGCACTCTGGGGTACAGAGCACAAGCTCTGGCAGCCTGGGAGCTTCGGCTCTGGGGATGCACATCCCCCTCCGCAAAGCTAGTGGGTGACCCCGGCCGGTCTGGAAAGCCTCCCGCCCTCACACCCCAACCTTTACCGGCCTCACCCTGCCACCACACCCAGCCACGTACCCGGGATCCACCCCGTCCTGAGGGGCTCCGGGCCGGCAGGCCGCAGACACTCACCAGGACTTGGGCTCCCCGAAGTGCAGGTAGTTGATGCTGTACAGGTCCATGTCCTCGGTGTGCCAGGCAAAGGTGGTCTTCCACATACCGAAGTACAAGTAGGGCGTGTTGACGCCCTCGATGATGGTGCCGCACTCGCGCTCCACCATGTCCAGGATGGTGCGGAGGCTGCCGATGTTCCACTGCGCCACATCCTGCAGGGCGGCAGAGCAGCATCGGCAACCACCCAGCCACCCCCAGCGCCCTCGAGGCCCAGGGGGTTGCTGCCCACCTTGGCCCACCCCAGTACCTGAGACCCCCGGGGCTGGTCACACCCTACAGACCTCTACATGCTTGCTTTCTCTGCGTGAGACTCTCGCCCAGGCTGGAATGCAGTGGCACGATCAGAGCTCGCTGCAGCCTCGACTGCCCTGGCTCAGGTGATCCTCCCGCCTCAGTCTCCTGAGTACCTGGGACTACAGGTGCAGGACACCATGCCTGGCTAATTTTTAGTTTTTTTTTTTTTTGTAGAGGTGAGATCTCACTCTGTTGCCCAGGCTGGTCTCAAACTCTTGGGCTCAAGGGTCCCTCCCACCTTGGCCCCTCTAAGTGCTGGGGTTGCAAGCATGAGCCACCATACCCAGCCTAGACACCTTTTCTGAAGGGCTCAATGCCAGCCTGGCCCTTCCAGGAAAGGCCCCAGCACACATGCCAATGTGCACCAGGCGGGCAGGGCCTGCCAGATTCCACTGAGCCGTGTGCTTCCTGCTGGGGTGGGGGCCTTATGTCGAAACTTGCAATTTGGTTGTGCATAATTAACGTGCCTCTAAGTCAATGACACGGAAGGAGAGAAACAGTCACCACGTGGGGCTAACCCAGCGATGATACCGGAGCTGAGGCTCAGTGACAGCCTAGCCACAGCTTCAGACCGAGGGGATGAAGAAAGCTTTCAGAACCGGGCAAACAAGGATGAACACCCACCCACCAGGCACATCTATTCTTAATGCCACAAGCAAACAAACCCTGTCCTGTCCTAAGAGCTCATAAAATACGCATTAGTCGCTGCAGTCTCTGGAGAGGCTCACGGCCTGCCGAGAGGCTGAGAGGAACCTAGACACGCTTGGGAACCTGAGCTCCTCTCAAAGCCGGAATCCACCCCACACCAGCTGTTCCCGTGCCAGCCTGACTGGCCCTGGGACTTGGCAGGACCAGCGGTTCCTTTGCAAGGTGAGCCCTGGCAGGAGCCCAGAGAGGCACAGAGGGAGGTGGAGAGGGAGGCAGTGAGGAGACCCCGAGGGGAGGAGGGAGGCCCTGGGCCCAGGGTGATCCAGGCAAGAATTCATCCTGGGACCAGATCAAGTAGCTTCTCTGCTCTGGGCTCAGTTTCCCCAACTGTAAAAGGAAGCTGGTGCATAGGTCAGGCGTGCCAAATACGTGCCAAGGAAGCCCTGAAGCTTCCTCTGGAGCCTGTGGCGGGTCGGCCTGGGCCCGCACAGCCTGTATGTGGCTGCAGAGTCAGCCAACCCAGAGGCTCTCCTGCACTGGGCTCTGAGGCTGGACTTTTACTCAAAAACAGTCAGGCGGGATCCGGAACAGAAAGACAAGCCCCAGACCAAAAAGAAAAACTTGCAAGACACAACTGATAACCAAAATACACAGCGAACTCTCACAATTCAACCAGAAGACAACAAACAGCCCAGTTCAAAAACGGAAAAAAAACGGCCAGGCGCGGTAGCTCACGCCTGTAATCCAGCACTTTGGGAGGCCGAGGTGGAAGGATTACTTGAGCCCAGGAGTTTGAGACCAGCCTGATCAACATGATGAAACCTTGTCTCTACTAAAAATGTAGAAGTTAGCCAGGTGTGGTGGAGGGCGCCTCTAGTCCCAGCTACTCAGGAGGCCGAGGCAGGAGAATCACTTGAACTCGGGAGGCGGAGGTTGCAGTGAGCTGAGATCGCACCACTGCACTCCAGCCTGGGTGACAGAGCAAGACTCCGTCTCAAAAACAAAAATGCACAAACACACAAGAAACGTTCACGGTCGCATTGTTCATAACAGGCAGAGAGAGAACACAACACAAATGTCCATCAGCACACGAACCGACAAACACAACGTGGTATGCAGTGGACACCTCTGCCCTCAAAATCCAAAATCCACAATGCGCCAAGGTCCAAAATGTCCTGAGTACAGGCAGGACGCCACAAGTGAACACTCCGCAGCTGACTTCATGTGGCCGGTCACCACAGTTAAGACATGGCCAAAACTTCGTTTCACGCATCAAAGTATTAAAAACTGCATGTTTAAAGTACACGTGAAACACAGCTGAATTGTGTGTGTAGACTTTAACACGGCTTGGCTCCGAAACCCCACTAAATCGCATGTCGAACTGCAGGTCCCAGTGCTGGCGGTCGGGCCGGGGGGGAGGTGGCCGATCGCGGGGGCGGATTTCTCACGAAGGGGTTAGCACCATCCCCTTGCTGCTGTTCTCACGATAGTGAGTTCTCGCGAGACCTGGCTGTTTAAAATCGCACGGCACCGCCCCCCACTCTCTCGTCCTCCTGCTCCTGCTGTACACGACAGCCGAATCAGCCTCTCCTTCACCTTCTGCCGCAACTCCTGAGGCCTCCCCAGCCATGTTTCCTGCAGAGCCTGCAGAACCATGAACCAATTAAAGCTTTTCGTTACTCACTACCCAGACTCAGGTCTTTCTTTCCTTGTCCTTTCTTTCTTTCCAGACACAGAGTCTTGCTTTGTCGCCCGGGCTGGAATGCAGTGGCCAGAGTGGTCTCAAACTCCTGACCTCAAGTAATCCACCCACCTTGGCCTCCCAAAGCGCTGGGATTACAGGTGTGAACCACCGTGCCTAGCCATGGTGTTAGTAATCTTTTTTCTTTTTTTTTTTTTTTGGGGTTTGGTCTTTCGCCCTGGCGGGAGGTGGTAGAATCGCGGCTCACTGAAACCTCCGCCTCCAGGGTTCAAGCGATTCTCCTGCCTCAGCCTCCCGGGTAGCTGGGATTACAGGCGCGCGCCACCACACCCGGCTCATTTTTTGTATTTTTAGTAGAGACGGGGTTTCACCATGTTGGCCAGGATGATCTCAATCTCCTGACCTCACCATCTACCTGTCTTGGCCTCCCAAAGTGCTGGGATTACAGGCGTGAGCCACTGCGCCCGGACTTTTTTTTTTTTTTTTTTTTTGAAGCAGAGTTTTGCTCTTGTCACCAGGCTAGAGTGCAGTGGCACCATCTCAGCTCACTGCAATGTCTGCCTCCAGGGTTCAAGCGATTCTCCTGCCTCAGCCTCCTGAGTAGCTACAGGCAGGCACCACCAGGCCCAGCTAATTTTTTGTATTTTTAGTAGAGATAAGGTTTCGCCATGTTGGGCAGGCTGGTCTCAAACTCCTGACCTCAGGTGATCCCGCGGCCTCAGCCTCCCACCATGCTGGGATTACAGGCGTGAGCCACCATGCCCAGCCTCAGGTACTTCTTTACAG
Organism: Sapajus apella; assembly: GCF_009761245.1. Classification (NCBI taxonomy): domain Eukaryota; kingdom Metazoa; phylum Chordata; class Mammalia; order Primates; family Cebidae; genus Sapajus; species Sapajus apella. The sequence goes on from NW_022437017.1 coordinate 6,278,885, forward strand.
CAATGCAAGGACAAACTACTACAGACTTGGGTCCCATCTTCAAAATATCTCAGTATGTATGTGCGAATATTCCAAAATTTAAAAAAATCCCAAATTTAAAATACGCTGGACTCATGTATTTCAGATAAAAGATATTCAACCTGTATATCCCTGCAGCAGAGTATTATTCAGCCGTGAAAAGGAATGGGGCTCTGACACAGGCCAGAGTGTGGATGAACCTTGAGGATGTCACACTTGGTGAGAGAAAGCAGACAGGAAAGGCCACGCAGTGTGTGATCCCGTTTCTATGCAATGTCCAAGACAGCCCCATCCAGAGACAGGAAGAGGATGCGTGGGTGCCAGCCTGGGGGTGACAGGGAGAGCGGGGAGTGGCTGCTGATGGGGACAGGGTTTCCTTTCGCAGCAATGGAATGTTCCAGAACTGACAGTAATAACTGCTGCATGACTCTGCAGGAATGTATTAAAACCCATGAATTGTACTTTTTAAATGGGTGAATTGAGGGGCATGTGCATGACATCTGAAGGGTGCTATTTAAAACAGGAACGGATCCATAAACAAAAGATCCCGCCTAATCCAAACACCCTAAATGCCACGGGGACAACACCAGCCGCGTGCCAGGCAGGCTTGACTGCACACTCGCACCAGCACGCAGCCCTAGGCCCTCAGGTCCCCGGGCGTGAACGCCCCCCCGGGCAGCGGCACACTTGGGATGCTGGGGCTGCCAGAAGTCCCTGACGCCGACCCGCGCACACTGGGAGCACCGTCCAGGCTGCGGCGGAGGTCAGGGTGGGAAGTGACCAGTGAGCGGGCACAGCGGCTGCCCCTCCCACAGACGGCCCCAGCTCCGGACTGGGCACAGAGCGCATGGCCACGGGCACACGTCCCAGCTCTGGGCTTCGGTGTCCCCACCTAAAGCAGGCAGGCTGCTGACGCTGACCACCCCCTGCCCACGATGCCAATGCCTATTCCTGCTCCCGCCTGGCGGCCAGGGAGATGGCTCTGGTCATGTTTGCAGGGATCAAAGTGGCTCCGAGGCTCCTAGAAAGTCAGGGGTTTCCTGTCAGAGTCACTGGGAAGACCTCCCTCAGGGCCACAGATCAGGGGCAAGCCTGCCATCCTGGCCCAGGTGAATGGAGCCCTGGCCTCCCCCTACTTCAGCAGCTTCCAGGAGGCGCCAAGGGCAAGGGCGGAAAGTGGGCCTGAAACCAGATAGAAAGGGGAGGCCCAGTCCTGAACTCGGGCTGTCCAAGAGGGCCGCTCCAAGCCTCAGCTGCCTGACGTGGGAAACAGGCGGCCTGGGAGGCTGTGCCCCTCTGACTCAGCCGGGAGGGCTTCAAAGCAAGCAGGGAAGCAGGCCACCCACCACCATGGGTGTCATGGCTGCCACCCATGACAGCCAGCCACTGCTCACCGCCCGGGCAGCAAGCACCGCCAGACCAGAGGCAGCTCCAGGAAGCAGCTCCCTGTCAATCTACCGCTGGACCCTCTGCTGTCGAGCTGGCTTCTGGGGCCAAATCCACACTCCTTCGAGCAAGGACTCTGGGAGGTGCAAGGCCTGGGGTGGCCAAGCCCCCGTGGGAACCGCGTGTGCACTGGGACAGGAGGGAAAAGGAGGTGGCCGAAGCTGCTGCAACTGCCCGCGCTCCCCCGGCACACAGCTATTCCCCTCGAGCTGAACCAGGTGCGGGGCGGCCACATGTGCAGATGGGACGGGTCTGCCACACCAGGACTGCAGCTGCGTGCTCAGGGGCTGAAAGGTCCCCGAGGCCGGGCCGTGCGCCCTCCACAAGCCTGCCACCTGCTGTGGAGTTGGGGGAAAGTGGGCACCGTCCTGGGAGGACAGCTGCACACCCCATGCCCCATTCTATCAGTAGAAAACTGAGGCCCAGGAAGGAAGTGGTGGGGCCGGGAGCAAAGCTGGCCGATGCCTCGGCCTTATGCCTGGCTCCACGCTGAGGGGGCTCCTCAGCTTCTCCAAGGGGGGCTCACTGAACAGAATCCTCTGTGTGAGAAACCGGCATCCTCAGCTCAGAGAGCAAACCGAGTCCTGCGCGGGCCACAGCGCCGCGGGGCTAAACCACGCAGGGCAGGGCAAGGCTGGCCACAACCTCCCGACACTGCTCTACACACGCCCACCACACAGGCCACATAGCTGGCGTCCAGCAGGGCCGTGGGGGCCTTATCCCTGAGGCCGGGCCTCTGGGGGTGCCCGCCAGCTGCCCTCATGGAGGGCCTGGGCTGTGTGGACAAGGGGATGTCCAGCAGGCCAGGCCCCAGAAGGGAAACAGGGCCCCCTCACCCCAGTCTCTGGGGCCCTAGGCGCAAGGCAGGGAGCAGGCTGGAGCCAAATCCAGCAGACGGCCTGGCTGGCTGAGGACTCGAGGCTCCCCCGTGCCAGGAAGACGAGCACAGGGACTAGAACAATACACGTGTGCGTAACATGCCGTGTACCAGCTGCTGAGGCCAGAGGCGGAGCCAGCACGCGCTCAGGACAGAGGCTGCAGGGTGTGGCTGGAGGGGCCCTGCAAAAATCAGAAAAAGCCTGGCTTCCTCTTTCTTGACCGCAGGACACGGCCCGAAGCCAGAGCCGGGCGAGGTGGTCAACCTTGCCCACCTGGAAGCTTCATCTGCTAAGGCAGAGTTCCGTTCAGGGCCCTCCCCGCCGCCACCCGCAAGGAAGCTGGTCCTATTCTTCCCCAGGGCCTGGTACTCACGTCATCGTATAAAGAGCCGCTGATGTCGGCCCCGTAGATCGGGGAGACGAAGGTGAGGTTCTTCCAGTATTTGCGTTCGAGGTCGTCAAAGTCCTGGTGTCGCGGGGTACAGTACCTGGTGAACAAACGCCCCAAAACCAGCTCAGGGTGGGGCATGGGTGCCACACAGCCCACCCTCAGCCACCAGGAACCCAGGGCACCCATGACAGAGGCAGGAAGGGCTCTGTTCAAGACTGCCCACTGCCCCTGCCTGGAGTACCACGTAACCCGCCTGAGTGTGGGAGAGAGCATTTCCATGGGTGACAAGTGGTGCAAACCCAAGCAGCCTCCTCAGCTATCCTGGCCCGGAGCACCCACATCAGAACACAAGCCAGGGGGAGTGGGCACGGGACAGAGGCCCTGGGTGGCTCTTGTCATCCCTGGGTGGCAAAGACCGAGCTCAGATGACAGACTGGGGGCTGGGAAGGTCAGACGACCAGGACAGACCAGGCCCCGCCCTGGTGCCAGAGCCACAAGGCATGTGGACCTCAGAGAGCAACAGGGCGGGGGCCACAGACAGGGAGGAGGGCACAGTGACAGGATGGGCCTGCACAGCACAGAGGGTGTGTGTGGCTGTGCCTGTGGAACCAGGGACCCACACTCGGAACACTGCCAGTACACGAAGGTGCCATGTGTACCCACACATGTGCCCATGGGTGTGCCCACATGGGTGTGCCTGACAGGCATGTGTATGAGCCTGCGTGTGCCCGTGTCCAGTAAACATGCCCACGTGTACCCATGTGTGTGCCTGTGTACTCTGTGTGCCTGTGTATGGACATGTGTGCCCGTGTGTACCCATGTGTGTGCCTGTGTATAAACGTGTGCCCGTGTGTACCCATGTGTGTGCCTGTGTATGGATGTGTGTGCACCTGTGTGTACTCTGTGTGCCTGTGTATAAACATGTGTGTGCCCATGTACTGTGTGCCTGTGTATGGAGATGTGTGTGCCCATGTGTACTGTGTGTGCCTGTGTATGGACATGTGTGTGCCCGTGTGTACTGTGTGTGCCTGTGTATGGACATGTGTGTGCCCGTGTGTACTGTGTGCGCCTGTGTATGGACATGTGTGTGCCCGTGTGTACTGTGTGTGCCTGTGTATGGACATGTGTGTGCCCGTGTGTACTGTGTGTGCCTGTGTATGGACATGTGTGTGTCCGTGTGTACTGTGTGTGCCTGTGTATGGATGCAAGTGTGCCCACGTGTACCTGTGTCCACATGTACCCTCGAGGGTGCTTGTGCCTGTGCCCTCGTGTGTACCTGTGCCCTCATATGTGCCCGTGTGCCCTCGTGTGTACCTGTGTCTGTGCCCTCGTATGTGCCTGTGTGCCCTCGTATGTGCCTGTGTGTCCTTGTGTGTACCTGTGTCTGTGCCCTCGTATGTGCCTGTGTGACCTCGTGTGTACCTGTGTCTGTGCCCTTGTATGTGCCTGTGTGACCTCGTGTGTACCTGTGTCTGTGCCCTCGTATGTGCCTGTGTGCCCTCGTATGTGCCTGTGTGTCCTTGTATGTGCCTGTGTGACCTCGTGTGTACCTGTGTCTGTGCCCTTGTATGTGCCTGTGACCTCGTGTGTACCTGTGTCTGTGCCCTCGTATGTGCCTGTGTGCCCTCGTGTGTGCCTGTGTGACCTCGTGTGTACCTGTGTCTGTGCCCTCGTGTGTGCCTGTGTGACCTCATGTGTACCTGTGTCTGTGCCCTCGTGTGTGCCTGTGTGACCTCGTGTGTACCTGTGTCTGTGCCCTCGTGTGTGCCTGTGTGACCTCGTGTGTACCTGTGTCTGTGCCCTCGTGTGTGCCTGTGTGACCTCATGTGTACCTGTGTCTGTGCTCTCATGTCTGTGCCCTCGTGTGTGCCTGTGCCAGCCAGAGAGCCACTCAGGCATCACAGGAGGGTGTGGAGGACGTGCTCCAGGGCTAGGGACTGGGTGCCGCCCGTTGTGTGTTGGGGAGCCCTGGGAAGCTGAGGTGAGGGCAGTGTGGGTCAGCCCAGGCTGGGAGAGGGTCCGGATTCACCCTTGGCTCAGGGGTTGCCGCCACCCATGCCGGGCACATGAAGCAGGCCAGCTGTGCTATGGGGGCTGCGTGTGCCGCGCCTTCTCTGCCCCCAAGGCCCCCATGAGCCAGGGTCAGGCCGCCCGCCCTGCGTACTTCTCGCTGTTGGCCAGGCGGCGGTACTCCCCCACCGTCATGGCCTTCTTCTGGATGTTGTACTGCGTGAAGAGGCCCGACTGGCCCGTCACCACCTGCTGGATGGGGGCCGGGATCACCACGTCGTCAATGTCGTCGTACGTCTGCCGCGGCTTCCACTCCTTTGGGGGGATGATCTGCAAGACCAAGACGCGAGTCGGTGGCACCCTCGGAGCCTCAGGGCGAGGCCAGAGAGCAGACTGTGACACCGGCTCCCCGGGGACCAGTACCCCCAGATCTGCACCTCGGAACAGCCCACTCTGTTGCCTTATCAAACTCTCCGGGAGACTCTGCAGCCAATAGGGGCCTCTCCTGCTAGGGCAGAGCCATCTCCCAGGACTGGAAGCTGGGCACAGCCCCCGACAGCACCAGGGCCGACCCTGACACGTGTGTGCAGGATTAGACTCAGGAAATATGGGGGATGGGGCGTGTGTGTGTGCTGGCATCTGGAGGCTCACACACTCACATTTTGAGGCATGTGTGGTGGTTGTTGTTGTTATTTCTGAGACAGGGTCTTGCTATGCCACCCAGTCTGGAGTGCACTGGCACAATCACAGCTCACTGCAGCCTCCAGCTCCTGGGCTCAAGAGATCCTCCCACCTCAGCATCCCGAGTAGCGGGGACCACAGACTCGCACCACCATGCCCAGCTCATTTTTTATTTTTTAATTTTCTGTAGAGATGGAGTCTCAGTTTGTTGCATAGGCTGGTCTCGAACTCCTGGCCTCAAGTGATTCTCCCGTCTCAGCCTCCCAACATGCTGGGCAAGGCATTTTTAAAACGGGACTCTTCCCACTTGGTCATACGCATTGCGGCCCACCATGCCCTCTAGCAGCAGGAAACAAGAACTGCGCCCGCCAGCTACCATGAGGCCACTGGGGGCCACAAGCACCTGGACACCAGGGGCTGGAGCTGAGATTCACTCTAGTGGCTAGACTTGGCCGAGACCACTATGGGGCGACCCAACTTCCAGGCACTAGGAAATGCTGGGAGATAGATCCGACCCCACAGTCCTCCCACACCGCCTGGAGCAGGCCGACAGGAAGCGCAGGGAGGGTGACGGCGCCACATGGGACGGGGGCAGGGGCCGGGGCTGTGGGGCAGGACAGGAGCTGTGCTGAGCTGGGCACTGTGCAGAGTGTGCTGGGGCTCAGAACACATATCCCCTAGGCTGAAGTTCCCATCTGACCAATGAAGAAACAGAGGCACGCAGTAATCCACACCACAGCCCAGGGCACCACTGGGGCGGGAGGGCAGACTGTGGCCCGGGACCTCTAGCCTGGCAGCCACGTGGAATTCTAGCACCCCAGGGAAGCCCTGGGCCACCCTGGACACTGAGACATGCAGAGAAAACAGCAGAGGACAAGGACCAGCACCTGTCAGGTGCCCCATCCAGGAGCTGAGGGACCAGGGCTATCGGGGGCACACGTCTCGCTCTGGGCTCCCAACCTCATCCCCAGCCTCGTGCTCCCTCCTCTGGTGGGGGTGAGCCTCTGGGCCAACAAGCCCAGATTCCAGTCGGCTGCTGGGCACCAGAGGCCTTTGAGACGCCAGGCACCCTCCTGTGCAGGCGCTCCCAGCCGCTCTGGGCGGCCACACTCAGTCCTAGGGTGGGGTCTGCAGTCCCCACGCCTTCTTCCAAGGGTCACCCAGGCCACCCAACTGCACAGCGAGAAAGAACTAACCCCCCACCCCCACTCCAGCTCATCTGTCAGGAACCTGGAAAGCCGCCCTTCCGGGCTCAGGGGCCCCAAAGGAAGAGCTCCATGTTGAGGCCCACGTCACCCGCAGCTTCCAGAACGGCTGAAATCCATTTACCGCCCCCAGGTAAATGGGGACGACTGACCCCGCGATCGCATCAGCGAAGAGACTGTTCTGCTTGGCAATGCAAACACTAATCCTCCAGGTGCTTGTCAGCAGTGGGAAGGTCCGGCCTCCGCAGCCAGTCTGCGGCTCTCTTCGGCAAAAGCAGTAACAGCGGCAGCCACAGCAAGCAGGTGGCTCTCAACTGAGGGTGTCCTGTCCCCCGGGGGACACCTGGCCATGTCTGGGGACATCTGTGGCTGTCACGACTGAGGGTGCTCCTGGCAGGAAGTAGGTGAGGCCAGGGGTGCTGCTCAGCCCTGCAGTGCCCAGATGGCCCCGCCCCAGAGAACCACCCGGCCCCAGGTGAGCAGTGCCAAGTGAGGGGAAGCCCTCCTTTAGGGTCTAACCAAGGTGAATCAGGTCCCAAGGAAAGGACAGTCCAGGCTCGTGCTGGCTCCTTCTGGAGGCTCGCCACCCTTCCATGTCCACTGTGGCCATAGCACAACAGGTGCCTGGGGCTGCTGTCGCTGGCACAGGCCGTGCGATGGCAGGGTGCCGGAGCAGCGGCTGGGATGCCCCTCTCTTCAATTTCAAGGGCGCAGCTGAAGAATCAGTGAGACGCCAAGACATTCATGAGTGGAAAGGCAAGAAATAGAAACAAAAGGGCCTGAGTCCCGGGCACGAGATGCTCCTGCCGAGAACGGAGCTGGGCGACGAGGCTGCACAGGCCGGCGCCGTTCTGAGTCACACAGGCGCCGTCCCCCTCTCAGGAAGCCCAGGCTGCTTCTGCAGGAGACTTCCACCAACCCAGCCCAGCTCCACAACCAGGCTAAGGCTGCTGGCCGAGAGGAAGCCGTGAACCCGCCCCTGCAGTGCCATGAGAGGAAGCTCGTCTGTCATCCGAGTCTGCGAAATGAACAAAACACTTCGCTCCCGATTTCCCCGCTCTCGAAAGAGTGCCTTGGGCAACTTTGTTCATCCGTCCCCTCCTCAGCGGGCGCTGCGTAGAAAAGACATCTGGGAGCCATGCGGGAGGCTCCAAACACCCCCACGGCGTCTGCGCCGCACACACGGAGCCACACTCTAGGTGCCACGCCCAGGCAGGTGCTGACAGGCTGTGTGAACGAGGGCCACTTCCAGCTGGGCTCAAACCCGAAGGCTCTGGGAAAATCCCGCAGGGCGTGAGAGGACAGAAGTGACAGCCCACATTCCTGCCGAGACGCGGATCCAGGAGGAGGGCTCCAGGCGAGAATGTTGAAAAGAAGGCAGTGAAAGCTGCTCAGGGCGATCCCACCGCCACACGTGGGACTTCCAGGCCTGGGGTGGTCCCCAAAAGTCCCTCACGCAGGGCTCCTGGGGGACCAGCGTCAGCCGGGGCCAGGAGGGCGACAGGCCACACACCAACGGTGAGAGACAGACGCCAGTGAGCAGTACAACTGAGGGTGGCCAGGGCCTCCCCTGCTGGTGCCCACCTGGGAGGCAGCTGGAAGGAGGCACCAGAAGCTCCGACCCCGCCTAACAGGACCCTAGACAGGGTCTCCTGGGGCTCCGCTCACCCCAGTGCTTCTTGAGTAGCCGGGGACACCTGGCTGTGGAGGCCCCAGCAAAGCAGGAGGGCCTCCCAGCAACCAGGGCAGTGGTGGCTCCAGCGCCCTCTCGGGGCTGTGCCCGAAGCTCCTGCCCCGCCCCAGCTCCATGGGGTCTACAGATCTCCGCTGGGGGCAAGTGGTGATGTATAATCAAATACAGCTTTGAAGGAACCAGCAAACCCTCCAGCCCCACCCCACACAGGCAGGCGTGCACGCACACACAGACACAAAGGGTGGTCAAGGTGGGGAGACCAGGGTAAGGGGGGACCCTGACACCCCCACAGCTCACTCAGAACCCGCAGTGGCCTGTGTTCCTTCTCTAAAGAGGCTGGCTGCTCCAGCCAAGGACCCCCTATTTGGAAGATGCAGGGCTGCCCAGGGCCAAACCAGATGCTTCCCTGAGCCCATCTGTCCCCACAGAGCTGCACAAGAGGGTGTGCGAGTGCCACACATGGGTGCCAACGTGACTCTGTAGCTGCCAAGCTCTCTGTGCTGAGAGTCGCCTCCCCCCTCCGCCTCCCATGTGCACACACAGACACACACACACACACACACACGCACATAAACATGCACACACACATGCACACAGACACACACACACACATATTCCCTCCAGGGCACGGGCCCCAGGCAGCCCCTACTGCCCAGCCCCCTCCATGGGTTTGTAAAAGGATTCTCCGCATGCGTCCCAGGAAAAGTGGCACAGGAGGGAGGCGGCTGGAGGGCGTGGGGAGGGAGGCGGCTGGAGGGGCACAGGAAGGAACACGCAGAACACAAGGCAGGAAACCACACTCCCCACATCGGCCTCCCTAAGACCCTGGCACCGAGAATCTCAAAGGGGAACCGGCCTGGAGGGGGGCGCAGAAGCCTGAAGCAGCAACATCGGGGCTGAAAGAGGCGGCAGCAAAGGAGCCAACGAGGGAGGGGCGAAGCGGAGGTGCCGGCGTGGGGACAACAGTCCAGCTGGGAACCGAGGCCGTGCCCAAGGCCGCCGTGTAGCGGAAGAGGGCTGCAGAACCAGGGCCGCAGAGCCTGGTGGGAGGTGCGGGATGAGAGAGAAGACCGGGGGGGCCTTTAAGGGTGCCCCAGGAAAGAGCACAGGCAGTCTGACTTCCCACATCTCCCTGACATCAGGACACGGTGGATCCAAAACCAGAAAGAGCCGCAGCATCCTGGGAAACGCAGAAGTAGGTCAAGGGCAGGAGACAGAGGTGAACGGATAAGGGGAGGCCCTGCCTGTCCCCCACTGCCCTACAGGCACCAGGGAGCAGAGGAGGAGGACCTGGCCCCTTCCTGGGATGGCGGCCTGCAGCCTGGAGGACCAGGGAGGATGGTTGAAGATCAGACAGGAGAACCGAAGGCATTTGAAAAGAGAACTGAAGCCAGGCGGGCAGCAGCCAGCACAGTTCTGCCCCTGACACAGATGTGCTGCCATTCCCACATCGTCATGCTGTGTCACAGACAAACAGCAAGCTTGCTGATGCACACCTGTGGTCCCAGCTACTCGGGAACAGAGAGGCTAGAGGATCGCTTGAGCCCAGGAGGCATGATCGCACCACCGTGCCCCAGCCTGGGCAACAGAGCCAGACCTCACCTCAAAACAGAAAACACACCCACCTTGGCGGGCAGAAGACGGCGTCAGACGGCTGCCCTCACTCTAAGGCTTGGAGGTGAGGACCTAACAATGCAAGTTTGGTACTGAAAGATCACTAGGAGAGAGACGAACGCTAATGACAAAATCCAAAGCCAGAGATGCAGGGGAGGAGGGCAGGGCGGGGGAGGGCCAGGAGATGCAGCGGCCTCAGTGTCAGCACACTGCGGCCCTCGGGCCAAATCCAGCCCCTTCTTGCTTCTGTATAAGCGTTTAAGATGGCTTTTTTCTTTTCTTTCTTTTTTTTTGTTCATTTTTAAGTGGTTGGGGGAAAAGAAAAAACAATACCACTTCAGAACACGTGAAAACAACGAGTTTGCACTCTAGGGTTCAGGAATAAAGTTTTATTGACACAGGGCTTCGCACTTTCATTTACACGCTGTCTGGCTGCCCTGCGGTCTGGCTCGCAGAGCCCAGGTGTTCAGCCTCTGGCACTGTGTAGAGAGCGCCTGCCCAGCCCAGCCTCGCTGAGGGGGAGCAGTGAGCGGCACACAGCAGGCAGCTGGAAGAACCAAGTGCAAAGATGATTCGGCTTCCAGACGAGAGGTGAGCACTGCCCGAACAGGCTCACGCCAGAACACAGAGACTCGCGGACCGAAGCACCCACCTTCGGGAACCGCGAAATGTGCAGAAGAGCAGCACACACTTTTCCGTTTGTTTTGTTTTGGAGACGGGATCTTGCTCTGTCCTCCAGGCTGGAGTGCAGTGGTGCAATTTCAGCTCACTGCAGCCTCAACCTCCCTGGCTCAAGTGATCCTCCCACCTCAGCCTCCCAGGTAGCTGGGACCACAGGCATGTACCACCAGCACAGCCGGCTCATTTTTTGTATTTTTTGTAGAGATGGGATCTCACTGTGTTGCCCAGGTTAGTCTCAAACTCCTGGCCTCCAGCGGTCCTCCCACCTCAGCCTCCCGAAATGCTGGGATTACAGGCCTGAGCCACCATGCCCAGCCGAGCAGCACAGTACTGTAGATACTTAGCACGTGGGGTTGGGGGTCTCTGTATTCACACACACACACACACACACACACACGCAAAAAACGCCAGGAGAGACAGAAGACCCGGTAACAGTGCTGCTTCCGGGGAGAAGGTGGGGGCTGGTCGGGACCCGGAGGAGACACTGGCTGCTCTCTGCCTGTACTGCTGCGCCGTTCGAAGCTCCCTGACCCAGCTACTGCCATCTCAAAAACATTGTTTTTGGTTTGGTTTGACTTGGTTTTTGAGACAGGGTCTTGCTCTGCTACCCAGGCAGGAGTGCAGTAACACGATCAGAGCTCACTGCAGCCTCTAATTCCTGGGCTCAAGCAATCCTCCTGCCTCAGCCTCCCTAGTAGCTGGGACCACAGGCATGCACCACCACACCCAGATAAAAAAGAACTGTTTGACTAGGAAAATAAGGCCTCCTCAGGCACTGACCACCCCTGGAAGGCTTCCTAGACCCCTGCCATCCCTCAGTGACACATCAGCTCCCCGCCGGAATGCCCCGGTGGCTGCTGCCCACTGGACTTCACTGCAGCGCAGCTGTGTGTCCTCACCACCACCTGCCAGCTCCCTGGAGCCAGGGCCTGCACCGGTCACTTCTCAGGTCCAGTGCCTAGAACGGTGCCTAGCACACTGTCAGAACACCATCAACAGGTGCGTGTCTGCGAGCTGAGTGGCCCTGAAACAGTCCGTGTGCACGGGCCTCGCCGGTGGGGCCAGCGGAGCTGGGACCCGGCAAGTCTGCAGCCCCGAGGCGCAGGCTGATGGAGGGCCACGCTGGGGCCAGGACGTCACCCACCTTGGCCAGGCCCGCCCGGTGGGCCCCCTGCGATTCTATGTAGGCCACGTATTTGTTGAAGTCCTTAAATTCTTCCATGGTTGGGCGAAACGTCATGATTTTGCAGCTGGGGTTCTGGGCGCCATGGTCCTCAGACCCCATGGCTGCAGCTGTGCGGGAACCACACCTGTGGAGGAAGATGAGAGAGGTGAACCAGTGGTGCCGCCACGCCCGGCCCTCGGAGTCCGCCCTCAGAACGGAGCGTCTAAAAATACCGCAGCCGCCAGGAGGACATAGGCGGCCGGGCCTCATGGCCGAGCGGGGGCAGGAGAGAAAACCAGGAGCACCCCGTCTCTCTGCTGAGCACAAAGGGCCCGAGCACTGCAGCTCACGAGAAGCGGAGGCGTCCTAGTTTCTAAGGCCAAGACGACACCGGGAGCAAGTGCACTAATTTTAAATGGGGCCTCGGAAGAACGGCCTTCTTATCAGGGACGCCCCAGGTGTGCCGGCGTCCGCCGCAGATCGCTCTCTCTGCTCTGAGCCAGATCACACGACGGGCAGAGGCATCTGCAGGTTTTCAGATGTGAGGGAGGCCACAGGCGAGGGTTACACGCTCAAGGGCAGGCCTGTGGGTCACAGGGGGCTGGACTGGCTGCTGCCAGCGGAACTCAGGCCCCGGCAGGAACCCTGACCCAGGAGAGCAGGAGGCCGGGTCGGGACAGCTCATTTCCCACCATCACAGCTGCCCAGAGTCATGCAGATCATAAACCAGCTGGCCCACACAGAACGGAGGATCAAGGCCGAGTCTCCTGGCCAAGTGATTCACCACCAGCAACCACCTGGAAATGTCGGAACCACACTGTCCTATCCATGGGGGCTGCGGGCGGGAGCAGCTCCCTCCTGCCCTGAGAGGGCAGGAGCGGGCAGGAGCTGGCAGGAGCTGGCAGGAACTGGTAGCTCAGCCCCACCAGGAAGAGGCTTCGATCACGGACTCTGGGGAAGGGTCCTCCTTGGCAGGTTAGTCTCCAAATTCGAGGCAGAATCCCTCCAGGATTTGGAAATGATAAGAAGGACCCAAGTACGTACATATCCAAAAACTTCGGGAAAACTTAACAAAATCCACCTCCCCACCCTGTGACCCCTGAAGTTATCCAGGGCGTGGAAGGCACAGCAGGGAGCCGCCAGTCAGTCCCAGGAGCTGGGCTCCTGGCCACCAAGGCACAGCCACCCGCTCCCAGAGGCGCTCCCCGCTGTGAGCACTAGAGGGCAGCATGCACCCAGGAATCCGTGCAGGGTGGCTCGGCGGCCCCAGCTGGGCTTGGATGGGTGTCCAGAACCTCCATCCAGGCGGAAGCAAACCCGGGGCGCCCCCGGCCTCCCCCCACTGCCCTGGGTCCACCCTGTACCCCTCCTGCAGCACACAGGGCTGATACCCAGTACTGACCCCCGGCCAGGCGGCTGCTGAGAGACCCACCAGGGTTGACAAAACCCCGCAGCTCCAAGCTCCTGTCCTGGCTGAGGCCCTGCCCGCCACCCTTGCTCTGAGCAGAGTCCTCGAGACGTCTCCGTGGGGTAGCCACAAAGCCAGTGTCTGCACAGGAGGCCCCGAGTGCACCGTGGACAGCACATGGCCCAATCACAGGAGCTGCCTCTGATCACGCGGGGCCTCCTAGGCCACCACACTGTCCCAGTAGGCCCCTCACCCACAGCCAAGGCCCAGACCTAATCCTCCCCGCAACTGTGCCAGCCCCACAGGCCCAGCAATCCCTCGCACACCCAGCAATCCCTCGCACGCCACACCTGCCCTCCTGCTCTCACCCAGACGAGGCCATGCAGCGTTCACCCAGGCACGCGCGTTCCAGACAGCGGACTATGGCAACAGACAAGACTGTCCCCAGGGAGCCAACCAGCTCAGAGGGAGCAGAGGCCGTGCCTGGACCGCTGTGTGACCCTCTGTGCCAGCCTTCGTTGGGCACTGGTGAGGGCGGACATGGGACAGCAGGGAGGACAGGCAGCAGAACGCCATTCCCTCGGGCCTCCCGCTGGTCCCCAGCCCTAAGAGGCTGGGCAGAAGGCCTGAGGCCATCCCTGGATCTGCCGCAGACAGTGCCCATATGTGGTGGTGGCCACAGTGGTCCCCACATCAGCACTTACTGGGTCCCTGACTCTGCTCTGTGTATCACAGGTGGTGACACAGTCGACTGAGCTTACGAGCAGGGCGCGGAGGCCCACAAGGGGCGGTCGTGGGCCTAGGCCACACGGGAGGTAGACGGCCGGGCTGCATGTGACGTCAGGGCACTATCGTGACCGCAAGAGTCTCCCCTGCGCTCTGGCACCTGGTGAGGCGCTGGGTTCATCTGCACTCAGCAGCTCTCATCACTGGCTGCCTCTCTGCAGGCGACTCATACATGGCCTCTTCCTGCCCACAGTGACCCACTGCAAAGGCCATCAGCTCCCAGGAAGCTCTTAAGCAAGAGTCCTGTCAGGGGCTGGCCCACCCACCCTCTGCAGGCTCTGACCTCCAGGTCATCAGAGCCCGCCTGCCCCACAGGCCTGGCCGCAGGGTGACCTGTGCAGTATAGAGCCTGCAGCACTCCCGTGTCCTCCCCACACCAGCTCCACCCAGGAAGGACAGGGCCTGGGGCAGGGCTGGGCGGCCCAAGGGATGTCTCAAAAACAGATAAATAAATAATAAAATGGGGGCCCCCCCACACCGCGCCGCAGGGCCAAGGGCTCATCTGAAAAGCTTGTGGCCACAGCTGCTGGCAGCACACACTGCAATGCTGGGTGACAAAGGCGTGTGGCGGACTCCGCATCAAAGCCCACGCTGGGGGGACCCAGGGAGCCCTTCCACCTGGAGCCGCTCCCTGCAAAGGTGCTCAGGCACTCCACCCACCGACGCCCCCTAGGGGCAGCTGTCTCCACTTTTTAAAAAATCATTACTGTTTTTTGAGACAGCGTCTGGCTCTGTTGCCTAGGCTGGAGGGCAGTGGCGCAGTCACGGTTCACTGCAGCCTCCACCTTCTGGGCTCAAGCAATCCTCCCGCCTCAGCCTCCCAAGCAGCTGGGATCACAGGTGTGTGCCAGCACACCTGGCTCATTTTTGTACTTTTTGTAGAGACAGGGTCTTGCCATGTTGCCCAGCCTGCTAATAAACTCCTGGCCTGAAGTGATCCTCCCACCTTGGCCTCCCAAAGTGTTGGGATTACAGGCATGAGCCACCGTGCCTGGCCATTTGTGCCTTTTGAAACGACATTGCTTGGGAGGTACATTACAAAGAGGAAAACTAAAATGGTTAACAATCCCCACGCTCCATAACCTTGACGCACACGCAACACAGCTCGACGGTGAAGAGGGGATGTCCTGAAATGCGGCCCTGTGGCCGACCTCCACATCACCAGAACACGGCAGACAGGTGGCACACGACGGCTCGGGGGCTCAGACGTCCTGGAAGGGCTGGAGGAGCTGCCTGCAAACAGCGACACACTTGAGACGGGGCCACGCCAAGGAGGGGGGGGTCTCAACTCACAGCCAAAGACAAGCAGCCCAATAAAAATGCAGCAAGGCTGGTGGGCATGGTGGCTCATGCCTGTAATCCCAGCTCTTTGGGAGACCGAGGCAGGCTGGAGTTTGACACCAGCAAGGGCAAGATAGTGAGGCTCCGTCTCTATAAAAAATACAAAAATTAGCCAGGTATGGTAGTCTGCACCTGTAATCCCAGCTCGGGAGGCTGAGGCAGGAGAATTGCAGGAGGCGGAGGCTGCAGTGAGCAGAGATCGCGTCACTATACTCCAGCCTCCCAGCCTGGGCAACAGGAGTGAAGCCCTGTCTCAAAAACAAACGAACAAAAAAACAGGCCACAGACTTGGGTAGACAGCTCTCCAAAGCAAACAGGCAACACGCACAGGAGAAGGTGCCCAGCGGCACTCAGTGCCAGGGAAATGCACGTGAGAGCCACGATGAGCCACCACCCCACACCCACCAGGACGCCAGAATCAGAACGGCAGATGGTCACAGTGTGGGCGGGGATGCGGAGAAACCGGGGCCCTCAAACACAGGCAGGCAGGAGGGTGATGGAGGGCAGCTGCTCTGCAGGGTGGCCTGGAGGTTCCCGGAAACGCCACACATCAATCCCACTTGATCCAGCCATCCCACCCCTGGGGATCTGCCCCAGAGAAATGAAAGCACCCGTCCATGCAGAAACTCGTACACCATGTTCCCCTGCAGCACAATTCACAACAGCCCTTAAAGGTGAAAAGAACCCACATGTCACCAGTGGAAGAAGGCATCAACACAACACGTCCAACCTTGCGGTGGAGTATGACACAGCCACGAACAGGGGTGGGGCTGTGACACAGGCCCCCCATGTGGGTAAATCTTGAGGACGTCGCAGTGAGAGAAGCCAGGCACAGAGGGCCATGTGCCACCCCCCAGGCTACAGGCCTCCTCTGTGGGGAAATGAACATGTTCTCCAACTGACTGAGGGCCAGGCACGGGGCTCACACCTGTAATTCCAGCACTCAGGGAGGCTGAGGCAGGAGGACTGCTCGAGGTCAGGATTTCGAGGCTGCAGTGAGCTGTGATTGCGCCACTGTACTCCAGCCCCTGGGCGACAGAGCAAGACCCTGTCTCTAAAAAGTAAATAAATAAAAATAAAATCAAATTGTGATGATAGTTGCACAAGTTTTTGAATATACTAAAAACTGTGGAACTGAACACTTTAAATGGATGGACAAATGAGTGTGCAAATTATATCTAATAAAGCACTTAGCAAAAAAAAAAAAAAAATTAAAAAGAAGGCCAAGCGCAGTGGCTCATGCCTGTAATCCCAACACTTTGGGAAGCCGAGGCAGGTGGATCACCAGAGGTAAGTTCGTGACCAGCCTGGCCAATATGGTGAAACTCCGTCTCTACTTAAAATACAAAAATTAGGTGTGGTGGCGGGCATCTGTAATCCCAGCTACTCGGGAGGCTGAGGCAGGAGAGTCATTTGAACCTTGGATGTGGAGGTTGCAGTGAGCCGAGATCGCGCCATTGCACTCCAGCCTAGGTGATGAGAAACTCCATCTCAAAGAAAAATTAAAAAGAGAGAGTGAAGAAAGCGAGGAAGGAAGGATGGAAAAAAGAAAAAAATAATGTTCTCCTGCACTTGCAAAAGAAGAGAGAAAAGCAGTGCCCTCCTCAGCTCAGAGGCCAAGGAGACAGCCCCAGCCGCGCGGTACACACGGCAGCTTCACCCGAGACCTTTCGGCTTGGGCACAGGCGGCAGGCGTGGGAAACAGCCAGGTGTGAAGTGGTGGTGGGTTGCCACGGTCGCAGGGAGACACGTCCTTCTGGTGATGTGGGGAGCACCAGGACGCCTGCTCTGCGTATTTAGCAGCCCTGACACAAACACACACACGCGGAAAGAGACGTGGGGCAAGCGCGCCGGCGTCTGCCTCTGCCTGGTGGCACCCTGCACCTGCTGGCCACTCACAGTGCTGCTGCCAGGCCCACCTTTCCTTGGAGACCCCTTTCTCCAACTCCTACTCACGGGGCACTGGGCCTTGGGGTGCAGTGAAGGCCCCAGCTGGGCCAAAGGAAGCCTCGACTGCCCCATGGTGTGACCTGGCTAGAGCCAGGCCAGCATACGTCCCAACAACTGGGGCCCTCGAACCCTGCTCCCACTACCCTGCCCTCTCCTTGTGGAAGATTCTAGATGATAGCTAATGCTGCATAAAGGGGGTGGCAGTCAGCTCCTATGGACACCAGGGCAGCGGGAGGGAGGGATTTTATTCTCAGCTATTGTTTGAATTTCTCTCAGTACCCTGCTAGCAAGTTTTTACAAAAGCAGTAACGCTCATGATACAGACCCAATTTCAAAACCACAAAACGGCCTTGTGCCCACTCTGCTGGCCCCAGCCTCCCCACTGTGACCCAGCCCACGGGCAGCTCGGAGCCAACTTGCCAGCCTGTGGAACGCACCTGGTCCCTGGAATCCCCCTCCACTGAGCAAATGTGCAGGCCCCACCACTGCCTGGCAGAGCTTCGGTTCAGGGCCCAATCTGGACGCTGACTGAGGGCATCAGAGGAGTGAGCAAGAGCTTCGGAGACAAGTGAAGGCAGGCACAGCAGCGCACGCCTGTGATCCCAGTGCTCTGGGAGGCTGAAGCGGGAGGATCGCTTGAGCCCGGGAGTTTGAGGCCACAGTGAGCCGTGACCGCAGCACTGCACTCCAGCCTGGGCGACAGAGCCAGCTCATCTCAAGAAACTTTTAAGGCCAGGCACAGTGGCTCACACCTGTAATCCCAGCACTTTGGCAGGCCAAAGCCGGAGGATCACTTGAGGTCAAGGAGTTGGAGACTAGCCTGAATAACACGGTAAAACCCTGTCTCTACTAAAAATACAAAAATTAGCAGGGTGTGGCGGTGGGTGCCTGTAATCCCAGCTACTTGGGAGACTGAGGCAGGAGAATCTCTGGAACCCAGGAGGCGGAGGTGAAAAAAAGAAACATAAAAGAGAAAGACAAATGAAGCTGGTTGGGTCAGAGAGGGCTGGGCAGCAGAGGGCCTGCGCCTGGAACTGACTGTCGAACACGCAGGGGGCGAGTCCTGGGAAGTCCAGGGCAAGAGGAAGGTCCAGGCAGAGGGCAGGACCCAGCGACGCCAGGGAAGAGCTAAGGCCCGAGAGGCAGGGCAGCAGGGAGCGTGGAGGCAGCGGCAGGGTCAAGGCTAGACGGGGTGGGCCCTGGGGCTGGGCTGGAAGGAGCCTGCCCTTCCTGTGGGGTTGGAGGGGAAGCCGACAGGTGGTTTAGAGCAAGGAGACACGATCCAACTGAAATTTCTAGAAAGCTCCCTCTGGCTGTGGGAAGCAGACTGCAGACAGAGCTGGCTTCCAGGGCATGCAGCCCCCATGGGTACCCGCAGCCCTGCTCAGCTAAATGCGCAGTTTAAAGCCCAGCTGGCCCCATCTGAAGAGCCTTCACAGTTTTAGCACGGGGAGCCTGTGGCTTCATTTTACATAGGATCCACAGATTCTACAGCTCCTCCTGGCTAGTGGACCAGAGAGGAAGCTGGGGGGCCAGGACAAACTGGGCTTAGCAATCCTCTCGCCTCAGCCTCCCACAGTCTGGGATTATGGGCGTGAGCCACCGCGCCCAGCCCTGGGTTTCTTCCCTAATGGGGACTCAGGACAGACTTGGGTTCCCTGGCCCTCAGTTTAGCATGGAAGGCGCTCAACCCAACCCAGCTCTCAAAATCTCTAATAACAGGCCAGGGGCGGTGGCTCATGCCTGAAATCCCTGCACTTTGGGAGGCCGAGGCGGGCAGATCATGAGGTCAGGAATTTGAGACCACCCTGACCAACGTGGTGAAACCCCGTCTCTACTAAAAATACAAAAATTGGCTGGGCGTGGTGGCGCCTGTAATTCCAGCTACTCAGGAGGTGAGGCAGGAGAATTGCTTGAACCCGGGAGGCGGGGTTGCAGTGAGCCAACATCGCACAGTGACACTCCAGCCTGGGCGACAGCGCGAGACTTCTTCCCAAAAAAAATAAAAAATCTCTTAACAACAAAAAAGGTCCCTTTCTCCCCTCTACTCATTTTGAGGCCCAAGAGCAAGCTTTTGATTAAACTACAAACCAATGAATTACATGCTTCAAACGGGTGACTTGTATGGTTTTTAAATTATATCTCAATAAAGCCTTTTTTTTAAGGCAGCGGTGTGTTCGGGGGACCCTGCACGCATTGGGCCAGGTCTGGTTCCTCAGCCCTCCAGCGGTGACCATGCTCCCAGCTCTCCTGGTCACTGACACGCCTGGCCCAGGGACACCCTCCCGGGCTGCCATCCTAGCCCTGCAGTCTTCAGATGCAGGGGCTTGGCAGGGGCCTTCGGGTGGGGACAGTCTGGCTGACCCCATCAGGCCTCCACCACACCTGCACTCGCACTGTTGGGGTGGGGCTGGCGTCTTGTCCACATGCTCCCAGGCCCCACAACTGGCCGTGTCCCCAGGATCCAAGGACTCTCCTTGACCCAGAGTCCACTCTGGAATGGAAGAACCTGGGAGTAGGCCAGGATGCAGGGGTGTTGGCTCAAGGGCCACCCAAGAAACGGCCAGGTGACAGCTTTCAGCCGCCACCTAATGGTGGCCACACCAAAACTGATGACAAACAATCGCTTTAAAAATGAGAAGGCCGGAGGCAGGGGCTCATGCCCATCACCTCAGCACTGTGGGAGGCCGAAGTGGGTGATCACTTGTGGCCAGGAGTTCAGGACCGGCCTGGGCAACACAGCGAGACCCCATCTCTACAAAAAATTTAAAAATCCCTCGGGCGTGCTTGCCAGATAGCACCATTGCACTCCAGCCTGGGACAGAGTGAGACCCTGTCTCGGAAAAAAAAAAAAAAATCTGGCAAAAAAACAAAGGCACTGTGGCTTAAGCCTGTAATCCCAGCAGTTTGGGAGGCCAAGGCAGGTGGATCACCTGAGGTCAGGAGTTCGAGACCAGCCTGACCAACATGGAGAAATCCTGTCTCTACTAAAAATACAAAAAGTAGCTGGGTGTGGTGGCACATGCCTGTATTCCCAGCTACTCAGGAGGCTGAGGCAGGAAAATCACTTGAACCTGAGAGGCAGAGGTTGCGGTGAGCTGAGATTGTGCCACTGCACTCCAGCCTGGGTGACAAGAGCAAAACTCTGTCTCCAAATAAATAAAAAAAAAATAAATTTTTCAAAAAGAGAGTGCATTGTTTTTGAAAAGTATCGGGTTCTGTGAACAGGAAGTGTGGGGGCTCCCTTGGGTGCTGGCCCTCTTGCCCTACCTCCTGCTCCCATCCATCCCTCATTCGGGAGGGCTGGCCACCAGGTGAAGCCCCACACCATCCCAGTGAGTCCCATCCGGTCCCTGTCCCAGGAGGGCTAGCTATAAGCTGAAGCCCCATGCCATCCCAGTAAGTCCCAGCCGGTCCCTGTCCTGGGCCACCCCAGTGAGTCCCAGCCGGTCCCTGTCCTGGGCCACCCCAGTGAGTCCCAGCGGGCCTCCGGCCCCTGTGCTGCCATCTCTCTGGGTTCCCACTGCAAAGCACAGTTCCTAGCAGGGACCAAGGACAGAAGAGCCCCGAGCCAGATGGCCCAGGAGGAGCCCACGACGCAGCCAGGCTTCCAAGTGAAACCTGGCCACAGAGACGGTGTAAGAATGCCCCTCAGCCCCAGCCCCGGGCATATGGCCTGGCACCACATCACATCCCACAAGCAGCTCCAAATGCCTCCCCTGGCAAGACCAGGATTCACTTGTCTCCGGTCTGATCTACATAACGGACCCTCAGGCAGGAAAGAAAACAACTTGGCACCAGAACGTTCTCTGCTTCATCCTACTCCAGAGAGCACCAGCGCATGCCAGGTTCCCTCAGCTCAGGGCCCTTCCTCCACCTCTGCAGCCACGGCGCAGCCTCTTCCAGCCTCTTTCTGATGCTCGCCCTCCTGCCTCTTCATGAGGACCTGCTGAGGACATCGGGCTCCCCGGAGCATCTAGGGTCATCTCCCAGCTCAACGTCCTTCACTCAGTCCCACCCGCAAAAAGTCCCTTTTGTCATTTAAGGTAATATATTCACAGGTCCCAGGGATTAAGATGTGGACATCTATGGGGACCATTATTCAGTCCACCATGACTGCTATGTGAAAAACATACCATGCAAAGAAATAAGCACACCTTGTACCCATAAAAACTATAAATTAAAACTTAAAAAAAAAAAAGCACCAACCCCCACGTCCCTCCAAGCCCTCCCACCCAGAGAGCACTCCTGCCCAGCACGCCTCGGGGAGGCTGAGCACCTCTGCCTGCGCACACTCAGACGGGAGCACAGTTTCAGGGGAGGCTGAGCACCTCTGCCTGCGCTCGCTTAGACGGGAGCATGGTTTCCGGGGAGCCTGGGCGCCTCTGCCTGCGCGCACTCAGACCGGAGCACGGTTTCTGGAAAATCAGACGCTGGAGTGAGCTCTCCCAACCCAGCGCCCTGCAATACCAATACACGGAGACGGAGCTCCAGGAGGTGGGGCCGGAACAGCCGCGTGTGGTCCCAGAACTAACTCCCAGACCGTCTGTGGGGGCAGCCAGCAGCCTGAGCAAGGCAATTGGAAGCGGGCTCCAGTTGCTGGCGCCCCCAGCATCCTCAGCCTGCCTCCTCCTGAAGCCTGGGCTCCAAAAGGCAGGATTGCCAGGTCATGAGGTTTGCAGCTCGTTACTTCCTTCAGACACTCAGGCCTAAACGTGGTAAGACAAGCAGGCAGACCAGTCTCAAGACAAAGCCACAAGATGTGAGCCACGACCAGTGAGCCATGCCTGAGCATGGTGGCCCTTGGGCAGAGGTCCTGTGCCTTATGCCCTGAGAGCCCCAGAAGAGCTGGCGTAGGGGAGGACAGGCATGAGACCCAGAGCTCCCGGGGCCTGCCACTAATCCCCAGGAGACGAGGGACCAGGGCCACACTCTCAGAGGGAACACGGTACCCACCTATGCTGAATGAATGAGCCATGGAACAAAACGCTCACAAGGAACCTGACCCAAGTCACCACCTCCGGCTACTCAACTCTGTCCATAAAACCAGGGGTTTGATCCAAGCTCAATCCCCAGTCCTTCCACCCAAGGACCCCCACTGCAGAGGAGAAAACAAATGGGCGATCACACCTCCTCGCTGCTTGGGGGCCTAGGGAAAGCAGACAGGAGCAAATGAAACACATGTGCCAAGTCTCTTAAATTAAAAACCTGTGCCAGGCTTGCACTCTACTCTTTCCCTTTGGCATTTGTTTTACTGATTTGATTTGATTTTGTAAAACAGGGTCTTGCTGTATGGCCCGGGCCGGAGTGCAGTGGTGCGGTCACAGCTCTGCAGCCTGAACTCCGGAGTGCAGTAGTGCGGTCACAGCTCTGCAGCCTGAACTCCGGAGTGCAGTAGTGCGGTCATGGCTCTGCAGCCTGAACCCCGGAGTGGAGTGGCGCAGTCACAGCTCTGCAGCCTGAACCCCGGAGTGCAGTGGCGCGGTCACAGCTCTGCAGCCTGAACCCCGGAGTGCAGTGGTGCGGTCACAGCTCTGCAGCCTGAACCCCGGAGTGCAGTGGTGCAGTCACAGCTCTGCAGCCTGAACTCCGGAGTGCAGTGGTGCGGTCACAGCCCTGCAGCCTGAACTCCGGAGTGCAGTGGTGCGGTCACGGCTCTGCAGCCTGAACTCCGGAGTGGAGTGGCACTGTCACGGCTCTGCAGCCTGAACTCCGGAGTGCAGTGGCACTGTCACGGCTCTGCAGCCTGAACTCCGGAGTGGAGTGGCGCAGTCACGGCTCTGCAGCCTGAACTCCAGAGTGCAGTGGCACTGTCACGGCTCTGCAGCCTGAACTCCGGAGTGCAGTGGCACTGTCACGGCTCTGCAGCCTGAACTCCAGAGTGCAGTGGCACTGTCACGGCTCTGCAGCCCGGAACTCCGGGCTCAAGCCATCCTCCTGCCCCACAGGGGCATGCCACCACACCCAGGTCACTTTTGTGTTTGTTTTGTAGATACCGGGTCTCGCCATGTTGCCCAAGCTGGTCTTGATCTTCTGGGCTCAAGCAATCAAGGCCACATGCCTGGGCCTCCCAAAGTGCTGGGATCACAGGCATAAGCTGCCATGCCCAGGCTGGCATTTGTTTTAGTTAAAAGAAAAAAACAAAAGCTGCCCTCCTGGTCATGACACTCCCCAAAACGGCCCATGACATCAGAGTGACCCACCCCAAGAGCTGAAGGACACAGGGCCGCCCGGTGTGAAGCCGGCGTGTTGTCTTTGTTTTTGCTTTTTCTGTTTGTTTTTGCGACAGTTTCACTCTTTCGCCCAGGTGGTGTACAGCGGTGTGATGTTGGCTCACTGCAGCCTCCACCCCCAGGTTCAAGTGATCCTCCTGCCTCGGCG
Organism: Sapajus apella; assembly: GCF_009761245.1. Taxonomy (NCBI): domain Eukaryota; kingdom Metazoa; phylum Chordata; class Mammalia; order Primates; family Cebidae; genus Sapajus; species Sapajus apella. Next base: position 6,302,533 of record NW_022437017.1, read on the forward strand.
TTCCCAGTAACTGGAATTATAGGGCACATGCCACCAAATCTGGTTAATTTTTGTATTTTTAGTAGAGACGGGGTTTCACCGTGTTGGCCAGGCTGGTCTCGAACTCCTGACCTCGTGATCCACCTGCCTTGGCATCCCAAAGCGCTGGATGTCAGGCATGAACCACCGCACCCGGCCAGTCAGGGGTGTTTTCTACCAGCCCCCACCCGACACTATCCGTGCACAGAGATAGAAAGTGAGGTGTTCGAGGTGTGCTTTTTTACAGTGCAGGAAAAGTTACGAGGCCTTAACAAGGAAACCTAGCATTCTACTTGGGAGGAAGAAACCACTATGATTTAATACTTGAATAAGCCAAGCAACAGCACCAGGGTGGGAACGGAGAAAGTGGAGACTGCTCCGAGAGGCTTTCCAAAATCAGAGGCAGCCCTCGTGCACTGCTGGTGGGAGTGTCGAATGGTGCCGCTGCCCTGGAAACGGGCGGGCGACTCCTGAGAATGCTAAATAGAAGATACCACAGGACCCGCGATTCCACACCCAGGTATCAGCCCGAGGGAAATGAAATGCATTCCACACCAACACCTGCGCACCCAGGTCCACCACAGCACGGTCCCAACAGCCAGCGAGGAGACCACGGGAACGCCATCAGCAGGGGAGGGGTCGCATGGCACACCACACGCAGCAGAATGCAACTCAGCCACGAAAAGACGCCAGGCTCTGACGCAGTCCCCGGTATGGATGAACCCTGAGCGTGTCACGCAGGCCCTGGCGTGGATGAACCCTGAGCGTGTCACGCAGGCCCCGGCGTGGATGAACCCTGAGCATGCCATGCTCAGTGAGAGACGTCAGGCACAAAAGGCCACACAGTCCTCGATCCCATTTCCATGAGCTGTCCAGGACAGGCCGGGCCACAGAGGCAGGAAGGGGATGTCTGGTTTTGGGTGTGGGGGCAGGATGGGGAGCAAGTGCTGATGGGGACAGAGCTTCCTCTGGGACAATGAGATGCTCTGCAATTAGCATGATGCCAACAATCTCCAAATTATAACCTTTAAAGGGTGAATTTCGTCTCAATAAAAGTTACTTTTTACGAAGTGAAGGCCTCCTATCTGGGGCCCGGCCAAACCACGGCCAGCCCACACGGTGTGCCCTGAGGTCCTCCTCGGAAGCAGGCGCCCAGCTCCCTCGCTCCTGTCTCCCGTGCTCTTCCAGAGTACTTTCTAGCACCTCCTGGTCGCCGCACTCAGCACCTCCGGATATAAAGTGGGTTTATCAAGGGCTGTGTGGTGAACTGCAGCAGGATGACGTGACTCATGCCCAAGATCCCGGCACACTGGGAGCCCGAGGTGGGAGGGTCACTTGAGGCCAGGAACTTGAGACCAGCCTGGGCAACATAGGAGAGACCCTATCTCTACAAAAATTTTTTTTAAATTAGCCAGGTGTAGTGGTGCATGCCTGTAGTATCAGCTACTCAGGAGGCTGGGGCGGGAGGATCACTTGAGCCCAGGAGGTGGAGGCTGCAGTGAGCTGTGACTGCACTCCAGCCTGGGTAACAGAGCAAGACCCTATCTCTAAAAAAATAAAGCTAACTGACAGAGCAGGTGACTTACTTGGTTTGTGCTACATTAATTTTGGTACAAAGAAAACGGCTGAGTTTTAGAAAATTGACTGTCGAAGGGTAAAAGCAAGATTTCAGGAGGCACAGACAGAGCTGCCAGTTTCCAAACCAAGTCACCAAGGGACTTGTCCATCCTGCCCAGACAGCAGTAAGTTAACCTGGACGAGGGAGGTGCACGGTTATCTGCACAGGCCCAGACAGGAAAAACCTTCAGATGCGCAGGCCACGCCCTCTGCTCCAGCTATTCCCGCCTCCCGCCGTGAGGAGCAGGCAGCCAGAGACAATGCACAGGTGAATGGACACGGCCACGTGCCAATAAAACTTTATTTACAGAAACAGTCAGGGGATCAGATTGGGTCCAGGGACCATAGTTTGCCAACCACGTGCCCAGAGCCTCTTCCTTTATTTCACGCCTTCCAAAGGGAGGCTGGGCTCTACCACCCTCCTCGAGGTCCTATTCATGGCAGAACAGAAAAGGTACCCACAAAGGGCACAAGGGCCCCAGCTCAAGTCCACACTCGCCCTCGTTAGCTACAGGGGGCACGTTCCTCCCTCTGCACAGGGAAGCGGGGAAGCAGTGCAGACTTCAAGAGTGATGCCACAGTACCCGACGGAGCTTTCCCCAGTGCTCTGCCGGCCACCACTGCCTCTGCCTCAACAGGAGAACGGGGCACTGTGCATCCCACATCTGATGCCCTCCCGCAGGTCATCTGCGCCTTGTGGGCGTGGCCAGAAGGGATGAGGTCACTCTCTCTCTTCTCCTGAGTGGCCCCTCGGGCTGCCACCAGAGGTACCTCTTTAAAACCGCCATCCTTGGCTTATAAGAAAGGCACAAGAAAACCCAGGGCAGCCGGGCTGCAGACCTATCCCAAAGGCATTTAAAAAGGAGCTCCTATTTCTAGAGACCCTTGCTCTAACTGCTCCCCACTTCTGGCAGTGTGCATGAGCCCAGGTATCCCCAGGGCCAATACTCATGAAGCAGACAGGGCAGTGGGTTCTGGGTGACCCCAGTGTCTCCCCAAATGTGAAGTGAGGGTTGGGTGGTGAGATGCAAGCCCAAAGCAGACAGACCTGCAAAAACTTCCAGAGGAACCTCCCCACCATGGCCCGCGGGCTCCTGTCCCAGCACAGCTCACGCCTGACATCCCAGGAATTCAGAGCCGGGCAGGCCACCCCCTTCTCCCTGGCGGGCCACCCAGGGAAGAGGCCACAGCCTTGCGGGCCCTGGTCCTGTGGGGCCACGTGCGGGCCAGGTCCGTGTTACTTACTTCTGGATGGTGAGGTTCCCGGGTGGAGGTGCTCAACAAATTGGCTAGGATTTGTCAGGTGCCTCCAGTGAGGGTGACGTTCCTAAAACGTGCAAATAAAAGCATGATTAACTAAACTGATCGCACGCTCAAGCTTTACTTCTAAATCCGACTCCCGCCAGCTGCACACAGCACGAGCACACTTGTCTTTATTCAGATGTTCCACATTCTTGTCAATTTTTAACAACACAAAAATCTATAACTATAAGCATTTTACCCAGTCAAGTTTCCAACAAGGGCCCATTTTAGGCTCAGCTCCTAAAAACCAGGGCTGAGGCAGCAAGAGCGCCCATGAACAGTCAAATGAAACCAAAGAAGCTTCTGGAAGCCTTAAGACACAGACACAGACAGCTACTAAGAGATTTTCAAGAAGTTTTGCCCTCAGCCCTGCCACACCAAGAGGCAGAGCGCAGGGAGAGAGGGAGGCAGGGGCAGGTGCTGCGACCCCGCAGGGGCCAGGGCACAGCCCGGGCAGCGAGCTCGGACCTGGACACAGAGACAGTGGGACACTGGTAGGATGGATGTGGGATGGAACTCCAAGCTTTGGAAGCGGCAACAAGACTTCTTTACTTTCTTAAGAGACAGGGTCTCGATACAGTGTCCAGGCTGGTCTCGAGCTCCTGGCTTCAAGTGATCCTCCTGCCATGGCTTCCCAAAGTACTGGGATTACAGGTGTCAGCCAACGCCCCAGCCAATATCAAGACTTTTATAGCAGGGTGTGGTGGCTCACACCTGTAATCCCAGCACTTTGGGAGGCCGAGGCAGGTGAATCACTTGAGGTCAGGAGATCGAGACCAGCCTGGCTAACATGGTGAAACCGTGTCTCTACTGAAAATATAAAAATTAGCCAGGCATGGTGGCGGATGCCTGTACTCCCCTCTACTTGGGAGGCTGACGCTTGAGAATCGCTTGAACCCGGGGGCGCGGGGAGGCGGAGGTTACAGTGAGTCGAGACTGCACCATTGTACTCCAGCCTGGGTGACAGAGAAAGACTATGTCTCAGGGGGACAAAAAAAAAAAAAGATTTCCACAATCTGACCTGTACCTCCCACTGGGCTTGGCACACCTGGGGCTCGATGGGTGCCCAGGCCTTCGAGCACCCATATCAGAGCCCCGCCTGTGCCGGCTCTCAGCTCAGGCTGCCCTCTGCTTCCTTCTGCTTAGCTAATGCCAACTTGCATTTCAGAAGCAACTCTAGGGTCCCCTTGGTGGGCCCGGCCTCCGGGGCAGAGAAGCTCACACCCTGGGGCCCTGGTTTTGTTGTATGGTTTTTTTGGGTTTTTTTTTTTGAGCTGGAGTCTCACTCTGTCCTCCAGGCTGGAGTGCAGTGGCACAATCCAACAACACCCGGCCTATTGCACACTTTTTACAATTCACCAAGATCTTTAAGTAACACCAAGTGGCCGGGCATCGTGGCTCACACCTGTAGTCCCAGCACTTTGGGAAGCCAAGGTGGGCAAATCATGAGGTCAGGAGTTCAAACCCAGCCTGGCCAACATGGTAAAACCCTGTCTCTACTAAAAATACACAAAATTAGCCAGGCGTGGTGGCGGGCACCTGTAGTCCCAGCTCCTTGGGAGGCTGAGGAAGGAGAATCACTTGAACCCAGAAGGCAGAGATTGCAGTGAGCCAAGATCACACCACTGCACTCCAGCCCGGGAAACAGAGCAAGACTATGTCTCAAAATAAATAAACAAACAAACAAATAAACACCACCAAGTGGTGTGGTGGCTCATGCCTGTAATGCCAGCACTTTGGGAGGATGAGGAGGGGGTGTTACTTGACGCCAAGAATCTCAACAGCCTGGCCAACATAGTGAGATCCGGTCTCTACAAAAAATTTAAAACAGCAGGGCGTGGCAGCAGGTGTCTGTGGTCCCAGCTCCTCAGGAGCATCACCTGAGCCCAGGAGTTCAAGGCTGCAGCCTGGGCAAGAGTGAGACCCTGTCTCAGAAAACAAATAATTAATGCAAGTTTCACAAATGCCCTACAGCATGCAATGAGCTCTGACATTCTCTATGTTATTTTAATCTGCTTTTTAAAATCACTGGGCACGGCTCATTCATCCAACTACCCTATCTTCCCACAGGCCACACGCCAGGTATGAAGGAGCAGGTGCTAGGCCGCAGGCTGCACCTCTTCCCCTGCTCCAGATGAGCAGCCAAGTGCCCTGCAAAGGGTTTCATCACCTCTTCCGCCTGCCCAGGCCAGCCCCTGACACTGTCGCCAGCTGAACCCGAGGACGTAAGCACTCAGGAATCTCTCCACACAGCTATGGCCGGCAGAATAATGGTTCCCAAAGACGTCACCATCCTAACCCCCGACCCTGGGACTGTTTCACCTTTCACAGCAACAGGGACTTTGCGGATGAGACTGAGTTAGGCATCTTGAGATAGGGGATGATCAGGGAGCTCGTGAGAGGAGGCCGGACGGAGAGTGAGTCAGAGCCTGGAAGAGGCTGCGCTGTGGCTGTGAAGGGGGGGAAGGGCCCCAAGCCAAGGGCTGCGGGCGCCTCTAGACACTGGGGAAGTAAAGGAATGGACCCTCTCCGGGAGCCTCCGGAAGGAACGGTCCTGCCCGCACCGTGATTTTAGCCCAGGGAGGCTGCCCCAGACTCCTCCGGGCGTGGGAGAGAATGAACCAGTGCTGTCTTCAGCCGCCGTGCCTGTGGTCATTTGGCACAGCAGCAAAGGGCACCTCCCTGACCTCAGGGAAGGCAAGCGCCTTTCCACTCCCAGAAGCCTCCCAGATCTCTCTGCTGTGACCTGCTGCTTCTGGCTGCCATCAGGTCCCCATGGGATCCTGGGTCTCCCCTGCCACGCATAACTGTCTCTTTGCACAGCTGTCTCCCCCGCTGCACAACAGGCCACCCCCACCCTCAGCACGTGGTCCAGAAGGCAGGGAAGCCACCAGACCCTGAGGCTGTCAGTTGGACAGACCCCAGCCCGGTACTGCCCCGAGGCTGCTTGAGACCGCAGGTCCTGCTGCCCTCCTCTCTGGGGCCCCAAAAGTGCCTGCTCCAAGCTGGGAGGCTGGAGGCTCTGGGGCTGAGGCTGGGCCCCAGTTCTCAAGGCACAGTGAGCCTAGGCCTCTGTCCACCCTGGCCCCATCCACAACGGATGAGGCGCCGGGCTAGGCCGTCTCCACTGCCCCTCCAGGAGGGAGGATGAGGGTGGGGGCCCAGGCAGCTCTCCATTCCTTATGCACGGGCTGTGCAGTGTCCACAAGTGCACGGATGGGGACCTGGGGGACAGTGTCCCGGGGACAGGCTGAGGAACCCCTGCAGCCAGGCTGTCAAGGCAGCAGCAACGGCTACACAGCTCCAGCCCAGTCTGCTGATGGCCCACGTCCTGATACTTGCCAGGATGTCACAAGAAGGGCCCTTACCGCTGAGGTCCTCCCAACAGCCTCCACCCTGTACTCACCCGAGCAAAACACCAGACACACCCCAGTCGAGGGAGACCTTTCCATCTGCCTGGACACCCCCCTCCAACACCGTCTGGGCACAAAACACAGGGAACATGTGGGGAACAGTCCCAGCCCAGAGAAGCCTGAGGAAGGATCCTGGCAGCAGCCCTGGGACAGAAAAAGGCCATTAGGGAACAGCAGAGGCAATCCCAGTGAAGTGTGAACTGTCATTAACAACGTGTCAGTATCAGCCATCAGGAGACAAACGCACCAGCAAGCTAGGCAGGATGTTCCCATAAGGAAAGCGGGCGGGGGTGGGGACAGAAGGGAACTCTCACCACCACTTGCCCAATTTCTCTGTAAATCTAAAACTGCTCCAAAAATAAGTTCTATTAATTGTGGGGAGGGGAAGACCCAGGTGCTCTAGGTTTGGCCGCATCCTGACATGTGCCCAGCGCATTGAGCTTGCTGCGGCTTCTGGGCAGATCTGGGGCACTAGGAATAGAACTGGCAAGGGGAGCCCACTGCAGCATGACAGAAGTCTGCAGTGACAGCCCCAGGCAGCAGACACCAACACCCCCAAAAAGGCATGAGCTGCGCTGCCCCACACGAGCTGACCCTGAGGACACAGGTGCTGAGGGAGCCGCAGATGCGGTGCAGGTTCTGCGAGCCCCTCCCACAAGGCCGGAAGTTGGGGCAGAAGAAGAGACCACCAGCAGGAATCTCGGGGGAGATAGCGGTGCCACAGCACAAAGGCCTAGCAACCCCAGGACTTGGCCACCCAAGAATCCTGCAAAAGGAGGTGCTCTTGGCCATGGGGCTGCCAGTCACCAGAGTCCCCAGGGCCAGCCCTCGGGTGGGTTCAGAAGGCTGGGCCCCCACCAGACCACATTGCCTACCTTCTGCCCTGGGGCTGGGCACCAGCTCCAAAACAGCAGTCTCTGAACCAGAAGGAAGGGTCCTCTCACTTACACACCTGCCAAAGTTACCTGACACAGGACGGCTGAGTGCCTGGCCCAGCCCGCCTCTCCCACGGCCACAAGCCCCAGGCAGCCTTCAAAAGGGACAGGTCATTTCCTGCCTCCCAGCCATGTCGTTAGCCCCACAGGAAGATCCTCCTTTCTCCAGGGAACTGTCTATCCCTCGCAGGTCGGGGATGCCCACCCAAAGCCTCAGACAGATCCACAACATGAACACTGTACACCCTATGAGCAGGAACTCAGGAGCTTTGGAAGAGACAGACAGTGAGATAGACACAGACACACACAGACACATGGGTTGGCATTCCCATTTCCAAGCCCTGTCGGCAGAGAGAATCCAGAAGCAATGACATCCCAACAGCGTCGAGCACGGCCAGCACCCAGGCCATGGTATCTGAATCTCATCCTCACTCTGAGGAACCAGGGCTCCTTGCAGGAGAGGTGGTCAATTCCAGGGCTGGGGCAGGGAATATACAAGATGAGCCCAGACTGTCCTGCAGGACCAGAGAGGAAGGGAAGGCTTGACAGGACGGAAGCGGGCAGAAAGGACACAGGAGGGGCTCCCAATGGCCAAAACGAGGACCACCTGGGCACCAAGATGAATGCCAGCATCACGTTACAAGGCACAGAATAAAACACACACACGGCCGGGCACGGTGGCTCACGCCTATAATTCCAGCACTTTGGGAGGCTGAGGCGGGTGGATCACGAGGTCAAGAGATCAAGACCATCCTGGTCAACAAGGTGAAACCTGTCTCTACTAAAAATACAAAAATTAGCTGGGCATCCTGGCGCCCACCTGTAGTCCCAGCTACTAGGGAGGCTGAGGCAGGAGAATCGCTTGAATCCCAGAGGCAAAGGCCACAGTGAGCTGAGATTGCGCCACTGCACTCCAGCCTGGACAACACAGCAAGACTCTGTCTCCAAAAAAAGGAGGCAGCAAACGGCCAGAGTTTTCTGAATCCCAAATAAGAATGCTACAGTCTCATCAGCTAATCTGAGTCCCTATATGTTCATGTAAGAACCACATTATTTTTCCTTAACATCTATACTCAAGACTAGACAAAAAATAATTCACAGTGATGAACCTACAGTAATCAAGACAGCATGATACTGGCATAAGGTCAAACATCAGATCAACAGGAGAAAACTCAGAGTCCAGAAATAAACCCACACACTTAAAGTCAGGTGATTTCCAACAACAGTGCCAAGACCACTCAATGGAAAAAGAACAGGTTTTTCAACAAATACTGCTGGGACAGCTGGATATTCACACACACAAAAATGAAGGTGGACCCCTACCTCACACCATATATTCATACTAACTCCAAATAGGTCATGGATCTAAATGTAAGTGCCCAAACTATAAAACTCTTTTTAAACACTTTTTGTAGCAACAGTATCTTGCTATGTTGCCCACATTGGTCTCAAACTCCTGGCCTCAAACAGTCCTCCCAACGCAGCCTTCCAAAGCACTGGGCATATAGATGTGAGCTACTACACCCAGCCCAGAACTATCCAACTCTTAGGAAAACCATAGGATTAAACCTTCGTGACCTTGAATCAGGCATGGTTTCTAACTATAACATCAAAAGTGCATGTGGGAAAAGAAAAGTTGTTTGCATAGGCCTCAAAAAAGTGAAACGACTTGGCTGGGCATGGCAGATCATGTCTGTAATCCCAGAACTTTGGGAGGCTGAGGTGGGAAGATCGCTTGAACAAAGGAGTTCAAGACCAGACTAGGCAACACATCAAGATACCATCTGTACAAAAAATAAAGAAGAAAAAAATTAGCCAGGCATTGTGGTACACACCAGTAGTCCCAGCTACTCGGGAGGCTGAGACGGGAGGATCACTTGAGCCTGGGAGTTGGAGGCTGCAGTGAGCTATGTTTGCGTCACTGCACTCCAACCTGGGTGATAGAACAATACTCTCTCAAAAAAAAAAAAGAAAAGAAAAGAAAAAAAAGAAAGTGAAAAAGACAATGTACAAAACAGGAGAAAATACTTGCAAATCATTATCTGACAAAGAACTTGTATCCAGACTATGTCAACAACTCTTGCAACTTAACAAAAGACAAACAACCTAACAGAAAACACGGGCAAAGGATGGAGCAGACATTTCTCCAGAGAAGATGCAAGAGGAGTCAACAGTCACAGGAAGAGACGCTCGACATCACAGCAGTGAAGCAACGGAGAAAAGGAGAGGTCAAAACCATGCCGAGACGAGCGTGGGACCAGGGGGCTTCCGGGACCTTCTGAAACCCTCTCTGACATGGCAGAGCCTGGCCAAGAGCTGCCATTCACATTCCAGTCCTGAGAGAGCTTTGCTGCGTTCCCCAGCTCTCCCTCTCCCGGGACTCCTACAGCCCCCAGATCAGGCGATGGAGGCCCCAGGGTGCAGTGCGAGACCACAGTGGGGAGAAGCCACCTCTCGTGACCCAGCATCACCACTCGCCTCCGCCAGGGGAGGACATGGTAACTGCAGGGGCGACCCCTGTACCCCGCACCACTTAGACTCCCAGGGCCAGCGACAAGGGGGGCTCTCTACCCCGCATCCCTCCCAGCTGTATGGCGAGGTACCTGCTGGGGAACAGGAGGACCTTCGCCCTGTGGCCCTGTAGCCTCTAAGATTGCTCTTAGAGGGAGGTCCTGGGAGGGGATATGGTACAGAGCACAGGTCCCCAAGACCTGGTCCCCTGAATGCAGAAAGAAAAGGTGTTTCAACAAACAAGTGCTAGGACCACTGCACATCCACACCAAATACAGGAAGGTGAGCCCGCACCGCCCAGCATGAGGCCCAGAGGACAGTGAGGTCCCCACTTCTGGGCCTCAGTTTCCTCATCTGTAAAGGGGGCTCCCCGTGTTAACACCCTCCTCATGGGGTCTTCAGGAGACTCAATGAGGTGGCAGATGTAAAGCATCTTTAGAAGAGCCAGGCGTACCATGCACCCCCCAAGTGGCAGCTGTCGCCATCCTGTCAGGAGACACGCTCAGGCACAGACCAGCAAGTCCAGTGACACGGCAGGTCGCAGAGGCCATGGAGTAACAGGCGCCTTCACCGACCTATGCCCCAGTGGCCCAGCAGCACCACTGGGAAGGGCAGTTTGGTAACGTCTCTTCTTTCGAAAGCACCTGCCCCTTCCTGCCCACTGCCCCCGGGCATCTGTGTTCTCCACGCTGGTCCCACCTGGCCACCAACACCCTCTATAGGCCGCTCCTCTAGCCTCAGATGTCGGGGGGTGACAGAAGTCCGCCATCAACTCTACAAGCAGCCACAGGGCGGGCTGCATAGACACGTCTCTGAGCTACGTGCTGGGTCCCGGTCCCGGACAGAGCCCCCAGCGGTGAGCCCCCACCTGCCAGGTGATGGCTGCAGGACAGCCCAGCACACACAAGTATATGGAAAAGGAAGACACTGCACGGGTACCGCTAGAAGGGTTACCAGTTCCAGCGGGAGGGAGACTAAAGCCTGGGGGATGTGGGGGACTGAGCAGGGGGTGACCGGCTCGTCTCACTTTGCCCGGGACACTCCTGGTTAGAATGGAAGGTTCCCGTGAGTCTCTCTCCCCCAGAAGAAAAGGACTTAGGATTCTCCTTAGGATTTAGAAAACATAGCCACCTTCCTGCCCCTCTGTGGGTGACTTCTCACGCTCACCACACGGGGGACGGGCACTGGCAGTGAGCACGTAGCCGTGGTGCATGTTACAGCCCAGCATCCTCAGCCACATGAGACATGCATGGCAGCATGTGTACGCCAGCTCACAGGGCCCGGCTGTTTGCAGACACTGCCGAGCGCCCCGGGCAACACGCCCGACTGAGGGCCCTGCTCTAGGAAGCGGCCGGGCTGGGGGGGCCTGGACCCCGTGCCTGTGACAATCCATCTCCAGATCATGGGTAGAGGTGGATGAGCCCAGGGGGCAGCAAGGGCTGAGCAGGGCCAAGGAGCAGGGCCAAGGGATGGCGGTGAGGACAGGCCCACTGTGGGCCATTTCTCCAGGCTGGGTGAGGAGGGAGCAAAGGCCCGTGGCAGGGCAAGGGCCGCGACTGTGGGAGCATGGGTAAGCGAATGGTGGGAAGGGCCAGGGGCTGGCACGTGGAAGTGGCGAGGCCGTTGCAATGGAGGGTTTCCCATGAGTCTCTTTCCCCAGAAGAAAAGGACTTAGGAGAATCCTTAACCTCGCCCCCAAGTCCATGGCAGCACACCTGCCTTCCAGGAGGACACAGGCCATCCACCGCCCTAGCTGTGCCCGGTGCCAGCATTACTGCCACATATTAACTGCAAAGAAGCATTTGTGCACTGAAGTACACAGAGAAATGCACAAACCCTAAAAATAATACCAAACAGGGCACAGAGAGAAGCCTGATGCGCCCAGGCAGGGGACAAAGTATTCTCACGTGGCCAAGCACCTGACCGTGGCCACCAACCCAGGGGGCAGACCTGCTGTGGGGAGATGAGGAAGGCCAGGAACAGACGGACCCTGCGTGAGGGACAAAGGGGTATCCCAAGGCAGTGGGGTAAGCAGGGACCTTTTTTTTTTTTTTTTTTTTTGAGACAGAGTTTCGTTCTCATTGCCCAGGCTGGAGTGCAGTGGTGCGATCTCAGCTCATTGCAATTTCCGCCTCCCGGGTTCAAGCAATTCGTCTGACTCAGCCTCTCAAGTAGCTGGGATTACAGGCATGAGCCACCACACCCAGCTAATTTTTGTAGTTTTTTAGTAGAAACGGGGTTTCTCCAAGTTGGCCAGGCTGGTCTTGATCTCCTGACCTTGTGATCCCCCTACCTTGGCCTCCCAAAGTGCTGGCATGATCTCTGCTCAGATTCAAGTGATACTCCTGCCTCAGCATCCTGAGTAGCCGAGATTACAGGCATCCGCCACCACGTCCAGCTAATTTTTGTATTTTTAGTAGAGACAGAGTTTCACCATATTAGCCAGGCTGGTCTCAAACTCCTGACCTCAAGGGATCCACGTGCTTCAGCCTCCCAAAGTGCTGGGATTACAGGTGTGGGCCAATGTACCCAGCCCAAGCAGGGATTTTTTTAATCAGAGGAGCTGGGACAACTGGGCAGCCATTTAGAAAACAATAAAGTGAGGTCCCCACCTCACGCCATCTGTGAGAAGGAACAGGGTAGAATCAGAACGTTGAGTATAAATGAGGAAATTGTATGAGCACCACAAGAAAGTGAGGCAAACTCCTCTCCAGCCCCAGAGGCGGAAAGGCCTCTAATCGAGAGCCAAAGAAAGTAAATACTCAGAAATGTGACTTTTGAAACAGGGTCTCACTTTGTCACCCAGGCTGGAGTACAGTGATATGATCATAGCTCACGGCAGCCTTGAACTCCTGGGCTCAAGCAATCTTCCCGCCTCAGCCTCCTGAGTAAGTGGGACCACAGGCACACGCCACCATGCCCAGCTAACTTTTTTTTTCCTTTCTTTTTTGCAGAGATGGGGGATCTCACCACGTAGACCAGGCTGGTCTCAAACTCCTGGGCTCAAGTGACCCTCCACAGTCCTGGGACCACAGGTGTCAGCCACCATGCCCAGCTGACTTTATTTTTTAACTAGCCAGGTGTGGTGGTTCACACCTGTAATTCCAGCTGCTTGGGAGGCCAAAGCAGGAAGACTGAGCCCAAGAGTTTGAGACCAGTCTGGGCAACATAAGTGAGACCTCACCTGGAAAGAAAGAGAAAAAAGAAAAAGAAAGAAAATAAAAGAAAAGAAGAAAGAAAGAAGAGAAAAATGAAAGGAAAGGGAGAGAGAGAGGAGGGG
>NW_022437017.1:6316008-6318414 GCF_009761245.1 Sapajus apella
GTGGGGAGGGGAGGGGAGGGGTGGGGAGGGGGCGGAAACATTCTACAGGGCAAAAGAAAACAAAACACCAATAACAAAATCAAAAGGTAATCGAGAGACCCAGAGAAAATATTTTTCACTGAACGCAGTGGCTCACGCCTGTAATCCCAGCAATTTGGGAGAACGAGGCGGGTGGATCACCTGAGGTCAGGAGTTTGAGACCAGCCTGACCAACACGGCAAAACCCATCTCTACTAAAAATACAAAAATTAACCAGGAGTGGTGTCACGTGCCTGCAGTCCCAGCTACTCGGAGGCTAAGGCAGGGCAATCACTTGAACCCAGGAGGCAGAGGTTGCGGTGAGCCAAGACTGTGCCACTGCACTCCAGCCTGGGCAACAGAGCAAGACTTGGTATCCAAAAGAAAAAATATATATATATATTTGTAATACATACCGCAAAAGTTCACATGTTGGAGTTTTAAGTTAGGGGGAAAAGGTCAAATATCCAACAGAAAAAAGTAAGTGAAAAGCAGGAGGAGACAGTTCACAGCTTTAATCATAACAAGCTGTTCATCACCACTCATAACTACAGGAACAATAATTAAAACCACCGAGCTCCTGTTTCTCAGCACTGGGACTGGTCTTGTAGACGTGGAACAGCACACCCTGCTGGCGAGGCGGGGGAACCAGATCCTCCCAGCCGACACAGCGGGCAGGGACATGGCTGGCGGAACAGGACTTACGTGGGTGCTTGGCAAAAGCTAACAAAGTACATCTGCACTTCTCTTGGCCCAGCAATCCCACTTGTGGAAATCTACCCTGAAGACACCCTTCCACCATTATGAAAATCCACAGACACCAGGTTACTCACGGCAGCACAGTTGGCCACTGAAGACCTGGAAACAAACTAAATGCGTGCACGCAGGAGAGCCGCTGGGTGGACTTCACTGCGTCCCTGCAGGGAACACTACGCAGCTGTGCGGAGGAGTGGAAGAGCTCCCTGCCTGATGAAGTGCTTTCCGGGACATGCGGCTAAGCAGAGTACAGTGCCACCTTCGCATGGGAAAAAAAAGGACTTTAGGCTAGGTGCAGTGGCTCACACCTGTAATCCCAGCACTTTGGGTGCCCAAGGGTGGGCAGATCACTTGAGCCCAGGAGCTTGAGACCAGCCTGGGCAACACAACAAGGCCCTGTATTTCTCTACAAAAAAATACAAAAATTAGCCGGGCATGGTGACACACACCTGTGGTCTCAGCTACTCAGGAGGCTGAGGTGGGAGGATCACTTGAACCTAAGAGGTGGAGGCTGCAATGAGCTGTGATTATACCACTGCAGTCCAGCCTGGGCAACAGAGAAAGACTCTGTCTCAAAAAAAAAAAAAAAAAAAAAAAAGGGGGACATTAAAAAATACACATCTGCAGGCCAGGCGCAGTGGATGAAACCTGTAATCCCAGCACTTTGAGAGGCCAAGGCTGGTGAATCCCCTGAGGTCAGAAGCTCAAGACCAGCCTGGGCAACATGGTGAAACCCTGTCTCTACAAAAAGAAAAACTAGCCGGGCATGATGGCAGGTGCCTGTAATCCCAGCTACTCGGGAGGCTGAGCCAGGAGAACTGCTTGAATCCGGGAGGCGGAGGTTGCAGTTAGCCAAGATCATGCCATTGCACTCCAGCCTGGGCGACAGAGTGAGGCTCCATCTCAGAAAGAAAAAAAAAAAAAAAAAAAAAAAAACCAGACACCAGCTTCTTTGAGCTGCCCCAAAAGGCTGAGCCAGAGACTAATGAGATTCCCTTCCTGCAGGGGACACTGGGAATGGGGAGGAAGAAGGGGGTGGTAGGTGACCCTTCTTCCCCCACGCCCTGTACAGTCCTGACTTTGGAACCATGCTAATGTTCCATACACTAAATTAAGTATGTTGAATCAAGGAATCAGTCAATAAGTAAATAAAGGCAGCAAGAGTTGAGGAGAAGAATCCTTATGCAAAACACAAACAAAAACAAGTAAAACAAACCCTATTTTAAGCAAACAATATAACCACAGTAAAGGGGGGAAAAATAGAAGAACTAATCCATATAAACTTTTAAATACAGTTTAAGACTGTACGTCTTTGAGATAAAGATAAAAGAAATAATGGCTTCTACCCTGGAGGTGCTTTTATGGTAGGCAGTGGGTGGATTCTCACCGTCAGCCAAGGGAGTTACAAATAAGGATGGGGAAAGATGGCAACGGACCCTGGGTGTGGGGCTAGCACTAAGAGGTTTCAGTGTGAACTCAGGGGCATTAATGGGGAGGGAGGGAGAGGGGTGAACAGACAGATGGATGAATGGATGGATAAGTGAATGAAATGGATGGATGGATGGATGGATGGATGGATAAGTGAATGGATGGATGGATGCATGGATGGATGGATGGGTGGGTGGGTGGGTG
>NW_022437017.1:6318514-6356971 GCF_009761245.1 Sapajus apella
GGGTGGGTGGATGCTTGGATGGGTGGGTGGGTGGATGCATGGATGGATGGATGGATGGATAGATGGATAGTTGGATGGATGGATGGATGGATGGATGGATGAATGGATGGATGGATGGATATATGGATGGATGCATGGATGGGTGAGAGGGTGGGTGCATGGATGGATGGGTGGGTGGGTGGGTGGATAGACAGACAGGTGGAGATGAATAAGTCAGTAGATGGGTGGATGAGTGGATGGGTGGATGGATGAATGCAGAGATGGATACAGATGCCGTGTGCCCGTATGTGTGTGTGTGTATATATATATGTACTCACATACCCACATACCAATGTGTATGTGTGTAAGGTGTACACACATCCACTTCCCAGCTCTGTCTCATTAGAGGACCTAGAAGCAAAGACACCCCAGTAGCAATGAGCACACGGAGCACCCAGATCTTGGTTTCTCAGTGGCATTCTCCACAAACAGAACCAGGGCTCCTTGAAGATTGGTCAATCCCAGGGATCGACCACAGGGAGGGAGACTACAGGATGAGCTGGGAGCATCCCAGGGCCAAAAAGTTGGGAAGGGCTCCGAGCAGGGTGGGGTCATGTCAAATGGCCCAGGAGCCAGCTTGATAGGGCTCTCTCTGGAAAAACCTGGGGCCATTTGAGCAACCAGATCAATCGTGATGACAGTGGATTGTGACGCACTGAACAGAGTAGGAATCCGTGAGCCCACCCTGATAGAAGGAATGAAGGAACAAGGGACAGCTGTCCTGTAAAGGAGACGCCAACTAATAAATGCTAAAGAAATGATGCGACTGGACAACCACCACTTGGCAAGAATCAATGTCTGTTGAGACAAGCAGTGAATGTTTGAGGAGGAACGGCGTTTGCACTGGCCTCCCCATGAGATGCAAACGGTACAAGAGTAATGTTAGGGTGGGAAGCCTGGGGCAGGCCCGCCTTAACCAAAGCGTCAAGGTTAGCATCACCAGAAACAGGGCACACCAGCACCATGGGCCTCCTGACAGCGCACTGAGAAGCACCCAACGTCGGCTCTGGGACTTTCCTGCCAAAAGGATGTGGCCTGAACCTGGTCCTGAAGAACCGTCAGACAAACCCATCTGGGGGACATTTAACAGAATGACGACCTGTACGTCCCCAAAACATCAGTCAGAGAACCCAGAGACGGACTCAGGAGCAGCCCCAGGTTAAACGGAACCGACAGGCAGGACAAGCGAGTGCCGTGTGTGATCCCGGATCCTGATACTGAAGGACATTACTGCAAAGTCAGAACATGGTCTGTAGATTTCATTTCATCAGTGTGAATTTCTGATTTTGATAACTTGATAGGAAAATTCTGGAGGAAATACACACTGAAGGAGAGGTAAAGGGATGGTCACGTCTGCCACAGGCTGACAGTTCAGGAAGACGTGCAAGGAGAGAATGAGAGGAAAGGATTCAAGGCGAAGCAGTGAGCGTTGCTACGTGGGGATCCTGGGTAAAAGGTACCTGCGAATGCTTCCTATTATTCTTGCAACTTTAGGGTCAGTCTGAAATTATGTCCAAAAAAAATTTATTAAAACGAAAAAAAAGTGGGGCAAGTGTTTGGGTGAAGAACCAAGAAAACCCATGAGAGACGCAGGCTTGGCTACCTGGCACTTCCTTCTGGAATGTTCCACACAAAGGGAGATACAGCCCACCTTCATCTCTACCCGGCACTCATCAGGGTCTGGGAAGAACCATGGGCAAAGGCCCCCCGTCCGCTCACTACTCCCAGGTGAAGGGATGGAGCCACACAGAGCGGGGATGCCCATGGCCTCGGGCCCCCCAGCAGGCTCCCACCCAGCTAGGAGTCACCCCCTGGCAGACATGTGAGGATCAGTCCATCTCTCACACTTACAGGTCTTTAATGTTCCATAATTAACCATTTAAAACCGTAATCATTAACAAAATAATCTATGCATCTGTAAATCTGCCTTGTAATTTCATGGTTGCCTGGGAGCCCCAAGGCCTGGGTGGAAAGAGATGGTGGGGCAGAGTGGGGCACCTGCCCCTCACTCCCGGCCCCGGGGCCCACCAGCTCCAGCGACCTCCTGGAGTGTCACTGTCTTTCTGGGGCGTGCAGCCTTTAGAACAGAGCTGACAGTAAGGATGAAGAGGCTGACAACGGGGTCCTGCAGCCCCCGTGCAGGCATGGCTCTGAGTTGCCCGGCAACCCGAAGAAGCAGGGACAGTTATTCCAGCACATTAGAGGGGAAACCGAGGCACAGGCAGGAACTGGCCTGCCCTGGATCACACAGCTAACAACTGGGGACCAAAACCAGCAAGGCATCTCCGGATCTGGGTGTCGTCCACTGGCGCACAGGCCCAGCGACAGGGGCGAGGAGAGGCACGCTGGATACACAAAGCCCAGCCCACCCTGCCACCCCGCCCGCAGGTCCTGGTGAACCACGGAAGGACACAGCGGAAGCAGGCCAGGGGCCGACACTCCTGGACTCCGAGGGCAGGGGAGATCTCTCTAAGCAGGTCACAAACCCAGAAGCCCTAAAGGAAAGAACACATCTGGCAACATGAAACACCCTATGTAACAACGCACCAAAAATAAAACTAAGACAAGCGAGGAACTGAGAAAAAAGGTGACAGAATCGGGTGCTGAGAGCTCGGGTACAGACAGGGTTATTCTAGAACAGCGTTCTCAACCGAGGCTGACCGTGCCCCCCAGGGAACGCTGTGCAATGTCTGGGGACATCTGTGGCTGTGACAACTGAGGGTGGTCCTGGCATGGAGTGGGCAGAAGCCAAGGGATGCAAAGAACCCACTCACCCAGACCCACACTGCCCAGCCACGCAGCTCTGCCCCCCAGGGGACACTGGAAGGGCTGCGTAGGTCTGTGGTTGTCACAACTGGGGGTGCTCCTGGCACGCAGTGGGTGGAGGCCAGGGAAGCTGCTCAGACCCTGCTGTGCCCAGGATGGCCTCACTCCAGAGAATAACCCAGCTCAAGACAGCAAGAGTGCCGCATCTGAGAAACTCTGGGGTTTTTTTTTCTTTTTTTTTGAGACAGAGTCTCGCTCTGTCACCCAGGCTAAAGTGCAGCGGCACGGCCTCGGCTCGCTGCAGCCTCTGCTTCCCAGGTTCAAGTGATTCTCCTGCTTCAGCCTCCCGAGTAGCTGGGACTACAGGAGCACGTCGCCACAACCAGCTAATTTTTTATTTTTAGTAGAGATAGGGTTTCACCATGTTGGCCAGGATGGTCTCGAACTCCTGACCTCGTGACCTGCCTGCCTCGGCCTCCCAAAGTGCTGGGATGACAGGAGTGAGCCACTGCACCCGGCCCGGGATTTTTTTTTTAAGTCAAGAAAAAAAACACGCCAAATGAACAAGCAGGGAAAGGCTATGAACTGGCAACTCAAACAAGAACCAACACGAGGAAACAGATTATAAGGAGGGGCAGAGACCAGAGCCGCCCCCAGCACGATGACTGGCCCACACCACTGCGGGGGGTGCAAATTCAGACCACCTTTCGGGGGACGGCTGAGCAACATGCTTCAAAGTAAACTCCAGCCTGGACAACACAGCAAGACCTCGTCACTACTAAACAGAAATGAGCCAGGTGTGGTGTCACACACACATGGTCCCAGCAACCTGGGAGGCTGAAGCAGGAGTCCAGGAGGTTGAGGCTGCAGTGAGCTGTGATCAGGCCATTGCACTCCAGTCTGAACAACAGAGCAAGACCCTATTTCAAAAGCATAAAAACAAAACAGGCATACATGCTCTGAGCAGCCCCACTCATAAACGTTCACCCAGAAGAGCTGGCAGCAAGGATGCTGGCAGCAGCATTGTTTAAAACAGAAAAAAGTGGGTCCGCGCATGGTGACTCACACCTGTAATCCCAGCACTTTGAGAGGCCAATGCAGGCGGATCACCTGAGGTCAGGAGTTTGAGATCAGCCTGGCCAACATGGCAAAACCCCATCTCCACCAAAAATACAAAAATTAGCTGAGAGTGGTAATCCTAGCTACTCAGGAAGCTGAGGCAGGAGAATCATTTGAACCAGACGCGAGAGTTGCAGTGGGCCGAAATCACACCACTGCACTCCTGCCTGGGCTACAGAGCAAGACTCTGTCTTAAAAAAAAAAAAAAGAGGGAGAGAGAGAAAAGCAGGCACTCATCAGTAGGAGGATGGGTATGTAAATTACACGTAACTGTACCGAAATAAAGGACCGCACAGCCACTGAGAAGCAAAGATCTGTGCCTGACACTGTGGCGACCAGGAGCACCGACACCCACAGAGGCCATTTCAGGGGTGCGGCATGCAGGGACAGCTGTAAGTCACATGCCAACCATACTTGCATAGCCCTTTTATAAAAACAACGAGCATTTACAAGGATCCAGCCTGGGACACTGTGCTGGAACCCAAGAGCCCTCCAGCAGCTCACTGACCACTCTGTGAGGAGGGTGCACATGGGTCTCAGGAAAGGGATGCACATTCCTGGGGGTGAACGACAACCAAAACGATGACGGCACCCCCTCTCTATACCAGTTTAAATAAAAATGCCAACCCTCAGTCAGGCACAGAGGACCACGCCTGTGATCCCAGCACTTTGGGAGACCAAGGTGGGCAGAACACTTGAGGTCAGGACTTTGGGACCAGCCTGGCCAACATGGAAAAACCGTGTCTACTAAAAACACAAAAGTCAGCTGGGTGTGGTGGAGGGTACCTGTAGCAAGGCACAAGAATCGCTTCAACTCAGGAGGCGGAGGTTGCAGTGAGCTGAGATCGTGTCACCGCACTCCAGCCTGGGCAACAGAACGAGACTCCATCTCAAAAAAAAAAAAAAAAAAAAAAAAAAAAAATCCTTGAGGCCAGGAATTCAAGACTGGTCTAACTAACACAGCAAGGCCCCATCTCTATGAAAATTGTTCCTTTAATTAGCCAGGCATGGTAGCACACACCTATAGTCCCAGCTATAGTCCAGAGGCTGAGGTTGGAGGATCACTTGAGCCTCGAAGCGGGAGGCCACAGTGAGCTATGATCGTGCCTCTGCACTCCAGGCCGGACAAGGGAGTGAGACCTGACTCTGGAAGGGTCAAGAAAAACTAGAACTCCCCTACATTGCTAGTGGGATTGTAAAACGGTGCGGCCCTTTTGGAAAACAGTCTGGCACCTTCTCAACGGGTTAAACTTGGAGTTAGCATGGGACCCAGCAATTCCACTCCTAGTATCCACCCGAGAAAGGCGCACAAGCCCGTCCACACAAAGACTCATACAGGAACGTTCACAGCAGTGTTATTCACAGTAGCCAAAACGCGGGAACACACACAGAAGCATCCAGCAGTGGAAGAGCAGATAAACCAGGCGTGGTCCTTGCAGATGCTGGAGCGGGACCCAGCCACAAAAAGGAGCGAGGCTCTGACACAGCCCACGGCACAGACGCACCTTGAGGACGTCACGCCCATTGAGAGACGCCAGACACAAAAGGCCACGCCATGTGTGATCCCATTTCTATGCAATGTCCAGGACAGGCCCATCCACAGAGGCAGGAAGGGAATGTGTGGTCGACGGGCTGGGGGAGGGGACGGGGAGTGATCGCTAATGGAGATGAGGTTTCTTTTTGAGGTGACGGGATATCCTGGAAGCAGGCAGTGATAAAGGCGGCCGCAGAAGTCTGAATATACTAATAACCACTGATCTGTAACCTTTAAAAGGACAAACTGTATGCCATGTGAGTTATACTTAATAAAGCTGTTATTCAGGAAAAAAAAAAAGCCAGAAAATAAACGTCTACAAGCTCTGCAATGCTCTGATCAATACTTCAATGCTGTCTGGAAGCTTCAACTACATGAACCCAGAACACTGCGGCCTCTCACTCTCCTGATGCCCAGAGGCGCCTGCTCCCTCGGCTGCCTGGCACCCTGGCCCTGTGCCACCATGACTGCCTCCACACAGGCCACACCCCAGGCTCTCAAATGAATGGTCACAGCCAGCAAGCAGCTTTGCGATGCCACCCCCAGAGCCCATCACCCTGGTGGTCTTTGGTGCGTTTCCCTCTCAGCTGATTTGGGGCTTTCTTGGACTACATGCTCCTAAAAACCAAAGACCTGCCTCTGGCCAGGCGCGGTGACACACGCCTGTAATCCCTGCACTTTAGGAGGCCGAGGTGGGAGGATCACTTGAGGTCAGGAGTTTGAGACCAGCCCAGCCAACATGGCAAAACCCCGTCTGTACTAAAAATACAAAAAAATTGGGTGTGGTGATGCACCCCTGTAATCCCAGCTACTCAGGAGGCTGAGGCAGGAGAATCGCTTGAACCCAGGATTCTTGCTCTGGGAAACAGAGCAAGATTTCATCTCAAAAACAACAAAACACACACACACACACACACACACACACACACACACACCTGCCTCCAAGCGGGTGAGACCCACTGACACAGATTTGGAGTCTTGTGTCAGGAACAGGGCCACAAACTCATCAGCCTCGGTGGTGCAAGGGAGATAAAAAAAAGAGGCCAAAAACCTGAGGAGTGGGAAGACAGGGGAGCCGGGGTCCTTCCCAAGCCCTGCTCCCGAGACAGTGGAGTCTCCAGATGGTTTTGATGATCACAGGTCCTCAGAGGGCTTTGATGCGTTCATTTCACCGAGTGTGAGGCGGAATGAGCAAAAGAAGGGGCACCCATCAGGCAAACACATCAGCATCCTTGAAAACCCAAGCCATTTAGCTGATTAAGTGAAATCCTGATTGCTAAGCACAGTTCAAAGGGAATAAGCATAGCTTTGCGTCAAACAACGTTGGAACTCTGAAGTTGATTCTGAGAAGTTAAGGTGCCTGCAAGACCGATAGCAATCACTAAGAAAACAGTTCCAAAAATATGGTGTGAACAATCATGAGAAGAATTAAAATACTACACTAGAAAATATTTGCTTAATGCAAAAGAAAACATGAACAGGGAAATAAAGGAACAAAAAAGACAGAAAACAAAAAGGGAAACGGCAGGTATAAATCCAACTATATTAATAATGACATTAAATATGAATGGATTAAAAATCCAATTAAAAGACAGAGATTGTCAGACTGGACTTAAAAAACAAGATCAAACTATACACTATACTATATGCTGTCTTCAGGAGACACTCTTTAGATTCAAAGACACAAACAGGCTGAAAACAGGCTGGGCACGATGGCTCACACCTGTAATCCCAAGACTTCAGGAAGCCGAGACAGGCAAACTGCTCGAGCCCAGGAGCTGGAGACCAGCTTGGGCAACGTGACAAAACCTGTCTCTACAGAAAAAACACAAAAACTAGCCAGGTATGGTGGTGCATGCCTGTAGTTACAGCTACTTAGGAGGCTGAGATGAGATAGGAAAATTGTATGAGCCCAGGAGGTCAAAACCCCGTCTCAAAAAAAAAAAAAAAGAAAGAAAGAAAACAGGCTGAAAATATAAAAATTGAAAAAAAACATGTAAAGTACAAACGGCAACCATAAGAAAGCTGGAGTGGCTACACTAACAACAGACAAAACAGACTTTTTAAAAAATGTGTCAGGTGTGGTATAATGCCTATAATCAGAGCACTCTGGGAGTCCAAGGTGGGAGGATCACTTGAGCTCAGGAGTTTGAGACCACCCTAGGCAACACAGTAAGATCTTATCTCTGCTAAAATTAAAAAAAAAAAATTAGCCAGGCGTGGTGACACACACCTGTAGTCCCAGCTACTTAGGAGGCTGAGGTGGGAGGACCACTTGAGCCCAGGAGGTTGAGGCTACAGTAAGCCATGATCACACCACTGTACTCTAGCCTGGGCAAAAGAGCAAGACTCCAAAAAAAAAAAATGGTCTGGTGTGGTGGCTCACGCCTGTAGTCTCAGCACTTTGGGAGGCCGAGGTGGGCGGATCATGAGGTCAGAAGATTGAGACCAACCTGGCCAACGTGGTGAAACCCCATCTCTACTAAAAATACAAAAATTAGCTGGCCGTGGTGGTGTGCACTGATAGTTCCAGCTACTCGGGAGGCTGAGGCAGGAGAATCATTTGAACCCGGGAGGCGGAGCAGTGAGCCAAGATCGCACCACTGCACTCCAGCCTGGCGACAAAGTGAGACTCCATCTCAAAAAAAAAAAAAAAAAAACTTACTAGAGATAAAGAGGGACATTTTATTATGATAAAAAGGTGAATCTGTTAGGAAGGCATGGCAATTATAAACATATGTGGGTCTAATAATAGAACCCCAAAGTAAATGAAACAAAAAACGACAGAAATAAAATAAGAAATAATTCAACAGCCGCTGGAGATGTCAATACCTTCACTTTCCTTTTTTTTTTTTTTTTTCTTGAGATGGAGTCTCACTCTGTCGCCCAGGCTGGAGTACAGTGGCGCCATCTCAGCTCACTGCAACCCCTGCCTCCTGGGTTCAAGGGATTCCGGTACCTCAGCCTCCTGGGTAGCTGGGACTACAGGCGTGCACCACTACACCTAGATAATTTTTGTGTTTTTAGTAGAAACGGGGTTTCGCCATGTTGGCCGGGCTGGTCTCAAACTCCTGACCTCAGGCAATCTGCCCACCTCGGCCTCCCAAAGTGCTCGGATTACAGGTATGAGCCACCATGCCCGGATCATACCCTCACTTTCAATAAAAGATAACACAACTAGGCAGAAGAGCAACAGAGAGAGAGACTCGAGCACCATAAGCCAAAAGAATCTACAGAACATACTTTCTTCTCAGTACATACTGAGCATTCTCCAGGATAAACCATACATTAGTCCACTAAACAAGCCTCGTTAAACTGAAAAGAATTCAGATCATCCAAAGTAAGTTCTGCAACCACAACGGAAGTTAGAAATCTACAACAGAAAGGAATTTGGAGATTCACAAGCACATGGAAATTAACCAACACACTCCTAAATAATCAAAGGGTTGAGGAGGAAGAAAACATTAGAAAGTGTTTTGAGGTGAATGAAAATGCAGTCACAACAAAGTAAAACTTAGAGGACAGCCAGGCACAGTGACTCACGCCTGTTATCCCAGCACTTTGGGAGGCCATGGTGAGAGGAAAGGTTGAACCCAGGAGAACGAGACCAGCCTGGGCAATATAGTGAGATCCTGTCTCTACAAAATTATTTTAAAAATTAACCAGGCATCGTAGCACATGGTGCTACGTGGTCCCAGCTACCTGGCGGGCTAAGGTAGGAGGACTGCTTGAGCTTAAGAGGTCGAGGCTGCAGTGATCTGTAATTCTACCACTGCACTCCAGTCTGGGCAACAGAGCAAGACCCTATCTCAAGGGGGGGAAAGAAATGTAAGTTGCAGCTAAAGCAGCACTTACAGGGAAATTTATAGTTGCCTATATAGTTTTTTTAAAAAGCAACATCTCAAAATATTAATTTAAGCAGCTACCTTAAGACACTGGAAAAAGAAGAGCCACTGAAACTAAGGCAGACGGAGCACAGTACCTAACAAAGACAACGAGCAGAAATCAACAAAATAAAGACAGCCAATGAAACCAAAAGTGCGTCCCTTGGAAAGATTAACAAAACTGTCAAAGGTAAATGTCTTCTGACATTTTGTTATCTACAGAGATTCCTGGAACCAGCACTGCAATCAGATACAGAGATGTTCTGTCAACACAAAGGAACTCACTCTGCTTCCACTCTGCCGCCCCTGAGCCCTGGCAACCACTGAGCCTCCTGCATCTCTGCAAAACTCAAATTGCTAAAATCAGGAATGAGAGATAGGACCTGACCACTGCCTCCCATCTCACAGAAATAAGAAGATGAGCAAATAACATCCGTACGGAGTACTACTGAGTAATCAAAGAAGGTAACGACACAACTACTTGAATGGGCTGCAAGCGAAAAAAAGCCAATCCCAAGAGGTTAAATACGCTGTGATTCCATTTACGTAACATTCTCAAAAGGGCAAGGTTACGGAGATGCAGAGATCGTCAGCCCGTCTTTGCCAGGGCCAGTGGTGACAGAGGGGAAAAGCAGAGCGTTCCTTTGTGTTGACAGAACAGTTCTGTATCTTGTTGCAATGGTGGTTCCTGGAATCTGTGCAGGTAACAGAATGTCACAAAGACACCACCAGAAACATGAGTGAGTGCTAAAACTGATGAAGCCTATGGAAGGTCTGAAGCCATCGTGTCCTATGTCAATTTCCTAGTTTTAACAGTACATAGTAAAGTTATATAAAATGTTCCCATTGGAGAAAGCAGGGTGAGGAGTGGGGACACCTCTTCATTATTTTTGCAATACCTTGGGAGTCTATAATTCATTGTTATTTTTACTTTTGTAGAGACAGGGTCTCATTGTGTTGCCTGGGCTGGTCTCGAATGCCTGGGCTAAGTGATCCTCTGGCCTCAGCCTCCCAACGCGCTTGGATTACAGGCAAGAGCCACCCACTGCACCTGGCCCAAACTCTTTCTAAAGGAGACTAACAAGGGGTAACATTAAAAGAAAGGAAGACTGAGTCAGGCGAGGTGGCTCATGCCTGTGATCCTAGCACTTTGAGAGGGCGAGGCAGGTGGATCACCTGAGGCCAGGAGTTCAAGACCAGCCTGGCCAAGAAGGTGAAACCCCGTCTCTACTAAAAATGCAAAAATTAGCTGGGCATGGTGGCACGTACCTATATGTGCCTGTAATCACAGCTACTTAGGAGGCTGAGGCAGGAGAACCACTTGAACCAGGAGGCAGAGGTTGCAGTGAGCCAAGATCCTGCCACTGCACTCCAGCCTGGGAGACACTGCACTCCAGCCTGGGAGACAGAGCAAGACTCCATCTCTCTCTCTCTCTCTGTCTCTCTCTCTCTCTCTCTCTCTCTCTCACACACACACACACACACACACACACACACACACACACACAGAGGAAGGCTAGGCGTGGTTGCTTATGCTACAATCACAGCACTTTGGGAGGCAGAGGCGGGCAAATCACCTGAGGTCAGGAGTTCAAGACTAGCCTAAGCAACATGGTGAAACCCCGTCTCTACTAAAAATACAAAAAAATTAGCTGGGCACGGTAGCACGTGCCTGTAATCCCAGCTACTGGGGAGGCTGAGGCAGGAGAATAGTTTGAACCCAGGAGAGGTTGCAGTAAGTCAAGATGGCACCACTGCACTCCAGCCTAGGTGACAGAGTGAGACTCCACCTAAAAAAAAAGAAAAATAAAAGAGAAAGGAAGGCTGGTGGACACAGCCAACAGCACGAGTGAACACAGCGCGCCCCGCCCCACCTCCTTAGAGAGGTGAGAAGCAGCAGTGCAAGCGGCTCCCACCCCAGGCCACAGGCCCTTCACAGAGCAGCCCGCCAGTCCCTCCAGGCCAGTGACACCATCCACACAGCCACCTCCCATCCTCTCATCACAGATAAGGCAGTGGAGCCAAAGGACGGGCCCAGTGAGACTGTGGAATACATATTTGCTCTCTGTCCTGCTTCCTGGAAGTGATAAGTGTCTTCCGGTGTGCTAATGAGGTGACTGAGGGCTAGCAGCCCTAGAGAGCTATAGGAAGGCGGCTGGTCACTGAAAAGACCCAGGCGAGATGGGAGGGGCAGGGCATGGGGCTGCAGAGTGAGCCGATCACCCAGGCCACACCGGACGTAAACCAGGAAGCCGAGGTAAAAGCCCGGAGGACTGGGGTGGGAGCTTCCCCACAGCTGAATGCGTGGAGGCTCCTGGAGGCTCTGTGCCCTTCCCACATCCCTCACCCTACACACCTCTTCATCTGCCTCCTTTGTAAAATCCTTTCTAAGCAAGTGGTAAATGTAAGTAACAGCTGCCCTGAGTTTTGAGAGGTGCATTAGAAAATTAAGCAAAACAAAGGAGTCATGAGAGGCTGATTTCCAGCTGGTCCCGCAGAAGCACAGGGCACAACCTGGGGCTTGTGGCTGGCATGGGCTGTGGGGGGCAGGCTTGTGGGGAGGGCTCCCTGAGGCCTCCGGGTAGGAGTGAACTGAACGGAGTTCAGTTCCTGCCCCTGCAGCAGAATCCACGGAAGTGCTGACTTGCCCACGTGCACCGGAAGGGATGTGCGACGGCAGCGACAATCTGGGAGAAACTGAGCTTGTTATTCCCACGTTCTCAGGCCCGACCACAGAGCTGGGGAGGAAGTGGCCGAGCCGGGGCGTGAAACCAGCTGCTGCCACCTGGGAGTGGCAGTGATCCCCTTCCCCCACGGTGGACCCGCTAGCCAGGCCTGTCCCATCTGCCTCCAAAAGCCACACCCAGTCCAGGCCACAGCCCCAGCCCAGAACCCCTTCTCCAGAGCCACTGTCATAGATCACCTGAGGGATGGCTAGAGTTTCCCAACAGGTCCCCTGCTTTCACTCTTGACAGCCACCAGACAGGTCTTTAGAACACACACATCGGTCGGGTGCGGTGGCTCATGCCTAAAATCCCAGCACTCTGGGAGGCCTGACAGAGCAGGAGCGTCGCCACCTTGGACAAGCCTCTCATTCTAAAACTTCACCTTAATAAAAGATCACTTAAATCCAAAGGCATCAGCCTAATGGCTAAGGTCAGCATGACCATAAGCTACAAATAACATCTCCAAGCAGAAACATTCCGAACTCCTCCCCAACCAGAGACACTCCAGCCCTTATGTAAACCCCCTCTGGCTGGGAAGATCCTCCCCTCGAGATAACCCCTCCAGGCCAGAAGGATGTGTGTCCCAAGATAACTTCCCCTCCTCCCAGAGAGATTCCAACCCCCCATAGACTTCTCCACACACCCCCTCACCCTAAAACCAGTACACACTCTCAGTCTGTAAGAGAAAGCGCCCCGACCACAATGGTCCAGGAGCACCTCTCAGGTTTTAACGAAAGAAAGACCGTCTTTAACTGTCAGCCGCGGTCAAAGTTTTGTGGTGTTTCTTTCCCCTTTAACTCTCACATTTGGTGCCGAAACCTGGGACAGGTGCCGGGGGGTGGGGGTGGTGGGCAGAGGCTCTCTTACAACCCAAGAAGCAGTGGGCAACAGCAGCTCATCCTGAGTTAATTCCCGGACACTGAGGGTCTCTGGCCATCTGCGCTGTCTTTCTTCTCACTTCACTTTTCCTTCATCCTCCCTTTTTAATTTTTTTTGGTCTCTCTCTCATCCTCATGCAGCTGCAGTCCAAGAGGCCTTTTGCCGATTCCAACTGGAACATCCAACGTCAGACACTCAACCTGCCGACTGGTAAGAACGGCTCCCGCCTGCCCCCTCTCCCTGGTTTCTCACGGTACCCAGGAAAAGTCAGGTCGGCCGTCCTGGTCCTTGGAGGCCCAGCAGGACTAAACCAGAGGAAGTCATCTTGGGGACACCCTGTTTCTTCTCAGCTCGACCATCCTCTTTAGAAAGAGGATCCAGGTCTCTGTCTCATGCCCCTTTCTCCATGTCTGATTTCTTGCAGATCAAAGCTATGGGTATATTCAAAAGGCCTTTATATTTTTCTCTTCATCAATCTTGA
This sequence comes from Sapajus apella, assembly GCF_009761245.1. Lineage (NCBI taxonomy): Eukaryota > Metazoa > Chordata > Mammalia > Primates > Cebidae > Sapajus > Sapajus apella. The sequence goes on from NW_022437017.1 coordinate 6,331,943, forward strand.
TTTCCTGGAAAAGGTTTTTTTCCAGTTAACTGAATTAGTTTTCTCCACTCTGTCTTGCCACTCTTGGTACACATATAAAAGACCCTAAAATAAGTTCCAGTGGCCTGGGACTCCTTGGGAAAACAGAAAAGGTGCCACAACTCCCGTTTTGGGAAAAATCTGTTTTCCTTATGGAACCTCCGGAATTAAAGATGCCTAAGTCCCTCTCAAAATCTGTCTTTGTCTTCCAGCTATACTTGTTTATTAGGCCCTGGAAACTGTTTTCCTAGCCCTGTTCTTTTTTTTGGAGACCGAGTCTCACTCTGTCCCAGGCTGGAGTATAGTGACGCAATCTCAGCTCACTACAACCTCCGCCTCCCAGGTTCAAGCAATGGTCCTGCCTCAGCCTCCCGAGTAGGTGGGATTACAGGTGCACACTGCCACACCCAGCTACCTTTTGCATTTTAGTAGAGACGGGGTTTCACCACGTTGCCCAGGCTGGTCTCGAACTCCTGAGCTCAGGCAATCTGCCCACCTCTGCCTTCCAAAGTGCTAGTATTACAGGTGTGAGTCACTGTGCCCAGCCTCCTAGCCCTGTTCTTAAAAGGCCTCACCCAAAGCCAAATAATCCAATTGGGAAATTAGCAGAAAAAAGAAAATCTTCTACTACTGACTCTTCTGGTTGTCTGTGTGGCTACATATGTGTTACATGCGCAATGTCTAGTAAAAGAGCTCTAATTAATTGGCCTAAGAAAAATAAGCCCAGCCAGGCGGGTGGCTCACGCCTGTAATCCCAGCACTGTGGGAGGCCGAGGCAGGCGGATCACGAGGTCAGGAGATCGAGACCAACCTGGCCAACATGGTGAAACCCATCTCTACTAAAAATACAAAAATTGGCTGGGCATGGTGGCACGTGACTGTAATCCCAGCTACTCAGGTGGCTGAGGCAGGAGAATTGCCTGAATCAGGGAAGAGAAAGTTGCAGTGAGCCAAGATCGTGCCATTGCACTCTAGCCTGGAGACTGAGTTAAGCTCCGTCTCAAAAAAAAAAAAAAAAGAAAGAAAAAAGAAGAAGTGCTTAAATCAAATAGTTTGAAGAAAAAGTAAAAGCTGTGGGAACCTTCAGTTCACGCAACTTTAACTTTGAAACTTACTGGTACAATAAAATGAGGAATTAGAGTTGCCAGCATACATTTTTGTTTGCATTTATTAATCAGACGACTTCATACTTATCTCTGCCAAATACTATAAGGTGTCAAAATTTGGAACAGAGGCTACAAAACTATAACTCAGCCTAAGCAAAATCACCTTTGCTTGTGTAGTTTTTTAATAAATACAACATTAATTGTGGTTTAATGAAGACAGCTGTATCTTATACTATTTAGTTAAATACCCTGACTTCTTATCTTGTGGCCTTAGGCAGTCTAGTCTAGACTAGACTAGATGGAAGTTTATTTTGGGAAAGAACAGTTTATCATCTTTGACATTAATGAAAGGAAGTTTATATTTTAAAAATTATATATGGGAAATTCTTTTCCTAAAGTAAATTAACTGGTTGTTTAAAGAATGGAATTAAAAAAAAAAAAAAATTGAGACAGAGTCTCTCTCTCTCTATGACCCAGGCTGGAGTACAGTGGCACAATCTTGGCTTACTGCAACCTCCGCCTCCCAGGTTCGAGTGATTATCCTGTCTCAGCCCCCCAAGTAGCTGGGACTACAGGTGTCAGCCACCACGCCCAGCTAATTGTGGTATTTTTGGTAGATATGGGGTTTCACCATATTGGTCAGGATGGTCTCAAACTCCCGACCTCAGGTGATCTGCCTGACTCAGCCTCCCAAAGTGCTGGGATAACAGGCATGGGCCACCACACTCAGCCAAGAAAGGAATATTTACAAGTCAGAAAGTTGATGCATGGCAGAAATCGTCTGTGAAAGTCGTGAAAAATTTTGTAAAAGGGAATTTATGCAAGAACTGTTGTACAATTTAAAAGTGATTAGGCCTCTTGAGCGCTTTATAAAATGTCACTATAACTCTTAGCTGTACAACTCACTTGCTTTGCAGCTAGGCAAAACCTAGGACACAAGGAGTTAAACGCTGGGATAAGCCAGACCTTATCTTCATTTCCCTCTAGGTCCTAGGCTCTACCCTTAGCACATAATTAAAATCCCAAACTTACCAAGGTTTTCCACAAAGGTAAGGTTTGCTAAAAGTTAACAGTGTAACGTGTATTTAAAACTATTGAAGAGATGGCTAATGTGCAAAGTGCTTAAGAAAAGTATAATACACTTTTGGTAAAAAGATTATAAGGAGGCATAAGAATGTGGCTTTTTGCCCATATTAAAAGGTCAAAGAATCGTTCTGAAAGTTGAAGAAAGTTTTGGAAGGTTAATTGTAAAGGAAATTCTGTATGTAAGCATATTGGCTAAAGTTAAAGGGGTATCATCCAATTTTTCTGTAAATTCAGCATTAAAATAAAAGCACAGCTGATTTCTCTTAAGTACTGACTGCTCTTTAACAAAAATTATAAAGGGTTAAACAGGGTCTATAAAAATCTTACCTAATGGTTGGACATTTTAGGTAAATGTGTCTACAAGGTTTTATTCAAAATTGAGTTTAACATTAGTAGCACACTAGTACAAAGGTAAAATTTGGCTTATTTGACATAAAATCAAACAGGAAGCATTGTCACACATGAAACGGTGTTTGGCTTTCTTTGGGCTACATTTGTATAAATATGTTATTGGTATGTGTCCCAAAGTTACGGGAGACTCCTATCATTCTGATATATCTTAGTATATGTTTCAGTAATAATTATAATTGTTACGTTAAAATTATTGTGCGCCACAGATAACAGATATCCTTGTCAATTGTGGCTTTAGCTATGGCGATCCTAAAACGTTCTGTCATCCATAACCAGTTACCGTCTTGTTTTGGTCGTCTTTAAAAGGCGGCTTTAAAACCAGCTATAAAGCTCCAACAGGTGCTCCTGAATGCGGGTTTCTGATAACTTCGGAGATTGTAACATCAGAAGAGAGGAGAAATGTCCAGAACTTCTGAAGAGCTAAAACCTTCATTAGTGTCAAGCAGGACAGGAAGGAACTGCATGAACCAAACGAACAGGAGACTGAAGCAATCTTTTTAATGTTTTGCTGAAAATATTGCTAACCCTTTAGAAACTTTTCTCTTTTGAGCTATTAACAGCTTCTAACAATTCAGTATACTCCCATGAACAAAATCTGGAACACACTCGTTTCTCTCTACCTGATTTCCTCCAGAATTTGAACACTATCTGTGAGTATTCTGAAGTGATGACAATACAGCTATTTGCGTTACTGCAACAAGAATCTGTTTTCTTTTGCAACAGGACACAACTGGAAAAACTGTCAGTTTTACCGAGGCTTTGAATGGAATGGCGTGCTTTCCTTTAAGGAATCAAACTTGACTTACGGAGCCGAGAAAGCCCTTGGAAACTGCCCTCATACTCTGTGTCCACAGTCCCCGTACAGGCCTTCTGATCTGTGGTGAGTAAAGAAGGTCACCTTATGCCAGGAACCCTAAGTTATCTTGGGACCTCAAAAGGAAAGGAGTTCCCCCAACTCACAGGTATTTGATGGTACAAATCCATGGCTGGGCTTGGCTTTAAAAAGGGCTTATCTCACATTCCTTCTATGAAACAAAGTTCCATCAAAGCCAATTTAAAGGGCCTATGTAACAAATAATTGTTCTTGCCACACCATATGCAAATAATCAAGCCAACTATAATAAAGCAAACCCATCCTACCATGATTTGTCCTTTAATAAAAATGGAGGGCTGGGCACTGTAGGTCACGCCTGGAATCCCAGCACTTTGAGAGGCCGAAGCGAGCGGATCACCTGAGGTCAGGAGTTCGAGACCAGCCTGACCAACATGGAGAAACCCCATTACTACTAAAAATACAAAATTAGCCAGGCATGGTGATGCACGCCTGTCATCCCAGCTACGCAGGAGAATCGCTTGAACCTGGGACGCGAAGGTTGCAGTGACCCGAGATCGTGCCACTGCACTCCAGCCTGGGCGATAAGAGCAAAACTTCCAACTCAAAAAAAAAAAAAAAAAAAAGCTAACTAAGTGAGAACTACTCATCTGACTCAGTCCCACCCCTACCCCACCAAATACTTTTGTCATTCCCACCTCTCCTTTTAAGTCCTATTACGGCTTTCTAATGGAAATTATCTGTTAAATTATACAGACCTGCTGCACACGTCGGACTGACTAAAGCAGGCGCCGCCCCCGGGGGAAGCGCGACGGTCACTCTGCTGCGTGCGCAGGTCCGTGTGCTGCAGCATCCTCAGGGTGGAACAGCAAACGAAAAATCTCAATTACTGTGGCATTTTACTGAATTATTATCCTTCCAGCAGGAATAATGGTTACTAACCGAAAAGAGCCCACGGGCCTTTCCCAACACGCGCCTCTGCCTCTCACTAGGTAAGAAATGTAGCTTCTCCATCAGCCAATCGGGCCTAGTAAAAAACCCTGCTAAAAACCAAAGGCTGAAAAGCTAGGGAGCGCCAAATAACCAAGCAGACTCCTGGTGTGGAAACAGAATCACAGCGTGCGGCGCCCCATTCCCGGGTGCCTGCACTCATGTTCTTGCCCTGCCTAATTAACCTTTTTCAAAGATTTTTAGCAGACAGGATCATGGCCATTTCACAGACAACTCCCCAAAAACATATGCAGACGGCACTGCTCCTACAGTCAACCCAAGGCCAGAAACCTGTCTGTCCCCTTGTCTGCAGGAAGTAGCCAGAAAGAACACGCCATCCCTCCTCCTTTCTGTAGCCTTAGGGTCTGGATTGACAGAGGAGGAGCATCGCCATCTTGGGCAAGCCTCTCATGTTAAAAGTTCACCTTAATAAAAAACCACCTAAATCCAAAGGGCATCAGCCTAATGGCTAGGGTCAGCATGACCATAAACCACAAATAACATCTCCAACCAGAAACATCCCAAACTCCTCTGACCAGAGACATGCCAGCCCCTAGATAAACCCCCTCCAGCCGGGAAGATGCCAGCCAGAGATAATCCCCCTCCTCCCAAAGAGACTCCAATCCCACCATAAACTTCTCCGCCCACATAAACATCCCAAGCTTGTGATCCGCTCCCTCAGCCTAAAACCAATACACACTGTCAGTCTATAAGAGAAAGCGTTCCTGACTGCAGTCAGCCGGGAGCACCTCTCGGGTTTTAACCAAAGAAAACCTGTCTTTAACTGCCAGCTGCATTTATGTTTCTTTCCTTTCTTTAACTCTTACAAGGCCGAGATGGGCGGATCACCTGAGGTCAGGGGTTCAAGACCAGCCTGGGCAACATGGTGAAACCCCGTCTCTACTGAAAATACGAAAATTAGCTAGGCATTGTAATGGTGGTGCACGCCTGCAGTCCCAGCTACTCTGGAGGCTGAGGCAGGAGAACTACTTGAACCCAGGAGGCAGAGGTTTTGGTGAGCTGAGATGGCACCACTGCACTCCAGCCTGGGCAACATAGTGAGACTCCATCTCAAAAAAATAAAAACAAAAACGCATTCATCTCTGAGAGCAGGGCCTCCGAGCTTCTCTCAGCTTTGCCCCTCCCGGCAGACTAGGCAGCAGGCACTGCTCCTCCGGCCCCTCTCCGCTCCTGCCAGCTCAGTGACCTGCACCCCGCTCCACCTCAGGGCCTCTGCACGTGCTGCCGGCACTTCCCCAGGAAGGGAACAACACGCTCTTGTCCCAGATCCTGGAAGGTGAGCAGCTGGGCGTCCTCAGAGGCCTCTGTCTGAAGGTCACCTGCTGGGCGCGGCCCTCCCTGTTCCCCCAGCTGACGCGGCGCCACCCCTCAAGGGCCCTAATCCAGTCCCTCCCTTGTCCTCTTATGTTCCTTGCTGGCTCCTCAGCACCTGGCCTGGTGAAGTCAACATGGAGACATTGGAGGACACAGCCTCCCGAGCCCTTCCCTGTGCCCAGCGACCTGCCGTGGCAGGGTGCAGGTGCCTTCGCTGTCTTCTGCTGTCAGGGACAGCAGAGTCAGCTGACCATGAGGAGCACCCCTGAAGCCAGTACTTGGCAGCCAGGACCAAGAGCCCCCACGGCCAGCGCTCAGTGACCATCACCGTTTACCCTCGCCATCGCCCCGCAGGGATGACACACATGGAGACACTGCCCCAAGTCAGCAGCACTGACAGAGTTCGCGAGCTCCGGTCCCACGCCAAGCTCTAGCTCTAGAATTCAAACCAAGTCCTGCCCCGGATGTGGTCCAGGAAGCCCCTGGGAGCCCAGAGACATGCTTGCCCCTGGTGAGCGCCATGGCTAGGGCTTACTGGCACACGGGGCACTACAGGACCCATCATAGCCCCACTGCAGGTCAGACCAGGACCAAGTCCTGAATCGGTCACTACTTCCTGGGGGCACCAGAGAGGGGACCAGTCCAAGCCAGGCTGGGGAGCTTATTCCAAAGAGGATCTCTTTCAGCTCAGGCTCAAAGAGAAGCTCAGGCTGAAAGACATCCAATTTCTCTTCTGGGCTGCTCCGGGCCCAGACAGTGAGGGAAGAACCAGGAGATGGCTGGCGCAGAACACACGGAGGTGGAGGGCCGGGGTGCCGGGGTGGCTTCCTGAGATGCACACAGCCTTGGCTAGAGACCGACGGTCCCAGCCTGTGTTCCCAGGCTGCACTCCTGGAGCCGGTGCTGAGGCTCAGGGCAAAACCAACTGCCCACAGGATGAGCAGACCTGGCCCAACGGTGCAGGGGTTCCAGCAGGCGCGGCTCACCCGGTCACCACGCGGGCTTCCTCTGTGCACCCGGCCCCCAGGCCTCCTGTCATGCTCAGACCGCCGCACACCTGGCACAGCGCACGGGGGCCTTGATCCCGTCCTTACCACACTCAGCTGCAAGCCTCCCATGGCAGCCCTGGCCTGCACAGCAGGGCCCTCTGCCTGTCCGTCACCAGATGGCATCGCAGGTCTGCACCCAGGAGTCTCAGCCTCACAGAGCTAGCACACCCCACCACCCCCTGGAGCCCACGGAGGCCCCTCCCAGGCATCCACGTGGATGGAGCGGAAGCTTCCTTGGAAGCTCCCTGGAGATGACGGCAGCTTGTACTGTTTTGATTTCACTTCACTGTCATTGCTGATTCTTTTTTTAAGAGACGGAATCTCACTTGTCACCCAGGCTGGAGTGCAGTGACATGATCTCCGCTCACTGCAACCTCCGCCTCGCAGGCTCAAGCGATTATCCTGCCTCAGCCTCCTGAGTAGCTGGGACTACAGGCACTCACCACCACGCCTGGCTAATTTTTGTATTTTTAGTAGAGACAGAGTTTCACCATGTTGCCCAGGCTGGTCTGGAGCTCCTGGCCTCAGGCAATCTACCTGACTCGGCCTCCCAAAGAGCTGGGATAACAGGTGTGAGCCACCACACCCAGCCTGTCATTGCTGATTTTTCTGCTATAAAATAAATGATTTTTCTTTTTCTTTTTTTTTTTTTTTTTTAAATTGAGTTTTTGTGTTGTTGGCCAGGCTGGAGTGCAATGGCGTGATCTCGGCTCACCGCAACCTCCGCCTCCTGGGTTCAAGCAATTCTCCGGCCTCAGCCTCCCGAGTAGCTGGGACTACAGGCATGCACCATCATGCCCAGCTAATTTTTGTATTTTTAGTAGAGACGAGGTTTCACCTTGTTGACCAGGATGGTCTCGATCTCTTGACCTCGTGATCCACCCGCCTCGGCCTCCCAAAGTGCTGGGATTACAGGCTTGAGCCACCACGCCCGGCCTAAAATAAATGATTTTTCTAATGAACATCCCTCTAGAAAGCCTGTTAGGGTAGCAGCCACTTCGGCCCAGCAGCTCCCGAGGCTGCAGCCCTCCCTTTGGCTGAAGGCCAAATTAATTAGTTCAGTGAGACCTCGGGTTTCACGGAGCAGGCCCTAGACCCCCAGGTACATTACTAACTCCTGGGCAGTGGCATCTGGTACCCTGAGAAGTGGGGGCTGCAGCAGGGACACCTGTGCGTGAGCCAGGGGACAGCCCAGGGACACAGAATGTAACCAAATCCTTCTCACCAAGAGCAGAGCGTCTGCGAGAACCAGTCACACCCCGAGTCCTCCCAAGGGCCCGAGTGGCGCCGTTCAGCAAAGGAACACGTTCCCCGGATCTGTCACTCCCCAGTAAACCCCAAGTTCACCGGAGCAGAAAACCTAACAAGGCATACGGAACAGGCTGGAACAGGCCAGAACAGGGGAGACGCAGAGTTCTGGTCTTGGGGTCAACGCTGCCTCGGGTCCAGCCTCCCTCAGAAACCCCCACGCCTGCTTCCTGGCCCATAAAACCCTGGTCAACCCACCCGGCTGCCTCATTATAATAAAGAGACCACAAAAACGACTATTTTCAAGTTGCTTTATGATCACGCTTCCACGGCTCCTTAACCTCCTTCCCAGCACAAATACGAAGAGCAGCATAAATCCTAAGCTACCTTGGAATGGAGAAAGATTTTAGAAACTTCTAGCACAACATCTATTCATAGTCGAGAAAAGACGCCCAGAGAAAAATCGTTACTGTTAGCTCCGGGGGCCCACCTGGCCACTGCCGCTCTGGGCTGGGGCCTCACCCTCTGCTCAGCGGACGCTGGCCTGAGCCTTCCCTGGGGTGAGGCCGCCCTGGGCACTGCAGGGTGCTGAGCAGCGTCCTTGGCCTCCACCCACCCCGCGCCAGGAGCACTCCCAAATCCTGACCATCGCAAACATCCCCTGCTGTGGCCAGGCGTTCCTTAACAGACAGAATCGCCCCTGGGGTGAGAACTACTCCACCAAGGGGTTTTCACATAGGAACTCAGTTAGCCTCACCCAGCCTTGAAGCGGGGACCGGAGAGCTACCCCAGCTGTGGAAATAAAGACACAGACCCAGGAGAGGTGGATCTCAGCCCGGCGGGCCAGGTGCGTGGGTAGCAGGCCTCCGGTGCCCATCCTCCTCCTGCCAATCCTCCCGCAATCCCACCCTGATCACGCAAGCCCTTTGAAGCCACCTGTGGCTCTAGGATATTATTCCCGAGCTGTGTTGATCCACAAGTCTCTCTTCTGGGCTTTCCGACAGCCAAAGAAGCACTCCAACTTCCTGCCATTCTCTTCCCGGAAACACTTCCTCAGGGCCAAGTGCCTCCTAAGCCCCGCCATCCCCGCGCCTCCCCATCAGCTGCAATTCCCGAGGCGCTGCCAGGGCTGGGCTGCCAGGACCCCGTGGCCCCCAAGACCAGCACACGGTTCACTGCTCCCTGGCAGTGGCAAGAGGCTGCGGGCAAGGGTTCATAGGGAGGACAGGCCCAGGACCCCGCCAGGCAGCCTGGCTCTCCTTCAGCCGCACCTGCCACAGCGCCTCCTGCCACTGCCACTGAACGTCAGGTGTGCCTCACCTCCTCAGCCAGGCACCGTCAGAGCCATTCCTGCCTGGGGTAGGCGGAGCAGGAATGGGGGGGTGGCAGGAAGGGACATGAGCCCTGGTCTGCTAAGCACTAGGCCCCCCATCTATAGCATCCAGGCTGGCACCACGCCCGGTGCATCTGGGGCCAGGGCCCTCCCCAAATCATCAACGGTGTAGGGCCAGCTCTCAGGGAAAACACACAATAATGTCAAAGACAGCACCACAAACACCAGTGTGAAGCACCTCACCAGCGGCTTTCACTACTACATGTTGACATGGTAACACTGGGGCATACTGGGCTCAATACAATATGCTATTGGTATTCATTTCCCCCATCTCCCTTCACCTCTTTTTTTGAGACACAGTTTCGCTCTTGTTGCCCAGGCTGATGTGCAGTGGCATAATTCTCCAGCCTCTGCCTCCTGAGTAGCTGAGATTACAGGAGTCCGCCACCATGCCCAGCTAATTTTGTATTTTTAGTAGAAACGGTGTTTCGCCATGTTGGTTGGGCTGGTCTCAAACTCTCAACGTCAGGTGATCCACTCGGCCTCCTGAAGTGCTGGGATCCCCGAGCCCGCCCCTCTCTTCACCTTTTAACTCAGCTATCAGAAAATTCAGACCCAGCTTTGCTGTGCATTCTCACTGGACAGCGCTGCCTTGGAAAATATATCACTTTTAGGCCTCATTCGGTGGCTCGTACCTGTAATCCCAGCACTTTGGGAGACAGAGGAGGGCAGATCACTAGGTCAGGAGTTCAGGACCAGCCTGGCCCACATGGTAAAACTCTGTCTCCACTAAAAATACAAAAATTAGCTGGGCATGGTGGCAAGTACCTGTAGTCCCAGCTACTCAAGAGGATGAGGCAGGAGAATCGCTTGAACCTGGGAGGTGGAGGCTGCAGTGAGCAGAGATCACACCACTGCACTCCAGCCTGCGTGACAGGCCAAGACTCCACCTCAATGGGGTGACACCAACAACGAGACGGGGAAGGGCAGGACAGCCATCAAGCCCCGTGTGGTAGACTCAGGGGTCCTGCGCACCAGGGGTGACCTTACAGGACACAGCAGAGGGCGGGGCAGAGCTGTGGTGAGCTGGGGCCACGCTGCTCTGTGGAGCAGGGACACGGGAGCCCTGTGGCTGCATGGACACTTCCACAACAGGCCAGGCTCTGTGCAGCCTTGTGGCTGCGTGTGCCCCAATGGCTGGGGCACATGCCAGAGTGGGACCTGGCCCAGCTCAAGCTGGAGGCAGCGCAGCACAGCGCACAGAAGAGGCCCGTGACCCAGACTCACCACTAACGACCTGGAGCCCAGACCCTGTGTCCCCACAGGGCACCTGCGCACCCCTGCAAGCCAGCCAGGCCAATGCGCCTCGAAGCCCATCTACAGCCCAGCCTCCGCCAAGCTACCCCTCCCCACCCCAGCCCAGCGCCTAAGACAGCCCCACAAACAGTTTCTATGCTGTGTTTGCTCCAGGCCACATGGTGCAGCACAGGAATTCCTGAGCTCTGCAACGGGCCAGGGAGGGGCTGGGGCTGCAAAAATGAGAAACAATTCAAATGCACACTGAGATGAACGGATAAACAAAATAAGGCCCTTCGGCACAGGGGAACAGGGTGCAGCAATGAGAGGGGCAAGGTGGGCCGCGTGCAGTGGCTCCCGCCTGGAATCCCAGCACAGTGGGAGGCAGAGGTGGGTGGATCACCTGAGGTCAGGAGCTCGAGACCAGCCTGACCAACATAGTGAAACTTCATCTCTACTAAAAGTACAGAAATTAGCCGGGCATGGTGGTGGGTACCTCTAATCCCAGCTACTCGGGAGGCTGAGGCAGGAGAACCGCTTGAACCAGAGAGGTGGAGGTTGAGGTAAGCCGAGATTGCACCACTGCATTCCAGCCTGGGTGACAGAGGCTCCATCTCAAAAAAAAAAAAAAAAGAAAGAAAAGGAACAAGGTTCTGACACGGGCCATGCGTGGATGCACCTTGAGAACACCACCCCCACTGAGAGAAGCCAGACACAACAGCCATACAGCATGTGACTCCATCTCTATGAAATGTTCAGGACAGGTCGGCCCAGAGACAGGAAAGGGGTGTGTGGGTGCCCGGGGATGGGGGAGGGATGGAGAGTGAGCGCTGGTGGGGACAGGGTGTCTCTGAGTAATAACAGGAATGTTCTAGAGTTTGACAGTGGTGATGGTTGCACAGCTGTGTGAATGTACTAGAAACCACTCAATTGTATAATTTTTTTTTGGGGGGGGGGATAGGGTCTCACTGTGTCACCTAGGCTGGAGTGCAGTCCCATGATCTCGGCTCACTGCAGCCTCCACCCCCTGGGTTCAAGCGATTCTCATGCCTCATGCCCCACCCTCCCAAGCAGCTGGGGTTACAGATGCCCGCCACCATGCTGGCAAATTTTTTTGTATTTTCACTAGAGATGGGGTTTCACCATTTTGCTGAGGCTGGTCTCAAACTCCTGACCTCAAGTGATCTGCCCACCTCAGCCTCCCAAAGTGCCAGAATTGGAGGCATGAGCCATCGTGCCCAGCCTGAGCTGTATACTTTAAAGGGATGAATTTTACAGTATGTGAATGATATCTCCATTAAAAGTATTTTTTTTAATGACAGGACGATCTCTAAGGGAGGCTATCCTAGAAAACTCAGAACCTGGTGGGCACACCAAAGCCAGTGGTCGGGCAACTGTGAAGAGGCTCTCCTTGGTGACGGGAATGGCTTCTAGACTCGCCAACTAGACTGTGAGCTCCTGGAGGACAGCGCTGCCTGCTGCCTCCTGTCCCCAGGACTACACTGGTTCCGGGGAGCCTCCAGAGACACCCCAGAACCTGGGTGCCCAGCTGCCTGCCGCATGCCAGCTGGGCTTCACCCTGACCCCATTGCTCTCGGGGCTCCCAGGCCACAGCCCCAAGTCCCCTCCCTGCTCCCTCTGCTCCCAAACTCACAGTCGTCTGTGACACTTCCACCGTGGGCCAGGCTCCGTGCACACAGCAGTTCCTCCGGGAAGCCCCCTGCGCACTGCCCTGCCCTGTGCTTCCCTGGGCTTGGTTTTCTGTTTTTTTCTGAGACACGGTCTTGCTCTGTCGCCTGGGCTGGAGAGCAGTGATACAGTCATGGCTCACTGCAGGCTCAGACTCCTGGGCTCAAGCAGTCCTCCCGCCTCAGCCTCCGAGTAGCTGGAACTACAGATACAGCCACATCTGGCTCATGTTTTCTAATGTTTGTAGAGATGGGGTCTTGCCATGTTGCCCTTGCTGGTCTTGAGCTCCTGGCCTCCGGCGATCCTCCGGCCTCCGGCGATCCTCCCACCTCCGCCTCCCGCAGTGCTGGGTTACAGCCATCCAGCCCCTGGGCTTGGCTTCTAGCATTCTTAGCAGCTCTTCCCCATCTCCTTCCACCAAGAGGCCCTGCGGGCAGGAGACACTGGTCATCTGGCCACCCTGAGCCCCTGACCAGGCACGCATGAAGCTGACAACTGTCACTCAGAGCTGGACAACGCAAACCCACTCAGAGGAACCCAAGGTGTGGCACCACTACAGCCACACCTCCCGAGCTCCCAATGACCACGCTCCAGCCTGGGCCTGACCACACCTGCTGGCTGCAGCCCATCCCTCCTCCCTCCCCGGGCCAGCGACAGGCACCGCAGCACACAGGAGCTGTTCTCATGAACGCTGCTGCCCTCTAAGCTGTAGCTCAGGACCAGGCTCTGCTCTTCCTCTGGGGTACGCAGGACACCCGTGGCTGGAGGGGCCAAGAAAATTCTGTGGCTTCCACCAACTCCCGCCCAGAGAGTAAACAAGATGCTTTACGTTCTTTTTTTTTTTCCCAAGACGGAGTCTCACTCTGTCACTCCATCGCCCAAGCCGGAGTGCACCACTGCAGGTTGTTGTCGGCTCGCCACAACCTCCGCCTCCCGGGTTCAAGCGATTCTCCTGCCTCAACCTCCCACATAGCTAGGATTACAGGCACCCACCACCACACCCAGCCAATTTTTGTATTTTTAGTAGAGACGGGGTTTCACCACGTTGGCCAGGCTAGACTTGAACTCCTGACCTCAAGTGATCCACCCACCTCAGCCTCCCAAAGTGCTGGGATTACAGGCGTGAGTCACCGTGCCTGGCCAAGATTTATGTTCTAAGGGGTGTCAGGAGAGCAACCTCCTCCACCTTGTCCCTGCCCTTCCTGGGGGAAGCAGTTGGAATAGAGCGGTGAATAGCAGTTTAATTTCCACGGGCTTTACGCGGGCGTATGCTAGAGATGGCATTCCTCTCTCTCATGACCAAGATAATGAGATCCACGCAGCCCGGCTGCAAGACGGGAGGCCTGCTCTGCCTACAGCTGACTGTCTGACAGATGAGATTTTAGGAGACAGAGGGACAATGGCAAAATGACGCAACCGCCCCGGTCCAGCAGCCCGGTTTGGGTCCTGCTTGCATTGCAGGGAACCCAGGGTGCCGCCTCCTCACTCAGGGCACCCAGCCAGAGTGTCCAGGGCTGTCGCCAGGGCGCCTGGGCTGGCCAGCTTCCGGGTTGCTGCCCAGACATGCTGCGGTCCTAAGTCCTGGCTGAGGACCCGGCCCATTTCCATCCCGCCGTGACTGAGGAGGCCACAGCACCTGGGGGTGGTTTCAGGCTGGCTCTGTGGTCAGAAGGGACCCCTGGGACCCATCACACAACCTGAGACTCTGAATCCATGGCTGGTTCATCTTATACAAATCATCTGTCTCCATGTTCTCTCCCCGGAGACCAGGACAGCCACAAAAACAAAAACGTGCCCATTGCCACCACCCACGGCCCGGAAGGTGCCATCCCCTGAATCCAGCTATGAATGCTGAAGGGAGGTCTGTGCAGGGGAAATCCTGCCACCAGGCCCTCGGCTCACATTTCACAGGCTTGTCTGAAACACGCAACGGCAGTCGTGCCTACCAGCAAACGGGGCCAGGTCTGCACAAGCGACTGTCACTGTGCACCTGAGGGCCCCCGTGGTGCAGCGGGCATTGGCAGTGGGCCTCGGGATTCTCAGCCTTTGTCCACTGAACAAACACGATCCCAGTCCAGAGCCACAGAGCAACTTCGCGCTCGGCCACTGCCAAAGAGGCGCAGCCCGCCAGCGGGGCGGAGATGCTGGGCACACTTGCCATCTATCCCCTCGTGTTTGCTGAGATCACTGAGGTGGAGAAAGAAAGAAAAGAAAGGCGGGGAAGGGTGGGAGAGAGAGAGAAGCAGGCAGAGGCAGCGGGCAAGCAAAAAACAAAAAAAAGAAAGAAAGAAAAAAAAAAAAGAAAGGCAACTTTTGAAAGCCAAGAAATTCTGAGCAAGCCTCTCCAGATTGTTTATTTCAATCAAGGAAAGAAAAGCATGACCGTAAATTAACGGTACGATTTCTTGACAAGTCAGAACGTTCCTGGGACAGGCCCAAATCTAAGATGCCAAAGACCTACTTGGCTCAGAAAATTCCTGTCAGCCAAAGAGCAAGACAAAGGAAGTGTGGCCGGGCATGGTCCCCTGCTCGGCCACAGACTGATGGCCACCGGCGGGCGCCTGCCCACTCACTCTACAAAGCTGAGCTGTGCACTGGCTAAGCCACCTTGCTCATGAGTCTTTCTGTGCTCGGGGAGAGCAGAAGCCACCGTCTGCGACTCCCTGCCCCTCCCGTCGGGGGCGCTAGCACTAGTAACAAGGGGGTTCAGATGCTTACAAAACAAAAGCTTTGTGAAATTGTGCAATGCTGTCTTCCTTTTAAACAAACCCTCAGTTCCTGCCAGGTCACACTGAACTCCTCAGGCCGAGTATGCGGTTCTGACGCTTGCTGAGTTGTAACAGAAAGGCGACCACGTGAACCCCAGGGCGAGAGAGTGCAGCATCTCCAACAGTGAAGTGTTCCCCCGACCTCCACTGTTTGTATCGGCTTTTTTCCTCCTTTATCCTGAAGCTGTCTGGGTGGACATCAGCATCACATTTTTCTTACATTCCGGCAGTTTTAATGATCCTCATAATGACCCATGACCCATTTTTTTTTTTTTTTTTTTTTAGGGGGGTTTTCCCTCTTTTTCCCCGGGCTAAAGTGCAATGGCACGATCTTGGTTCCCTGAAACCTCCGCCTCCCGGGTTCAAGTGATTCTCCTGCCTCAGCCTCCCGAGTAGCTGGGATTACAGGCATGCAACACCACACCCGGTTAATTTTGTATTTTCATTAGAGACAGCGTTTCTCCATGTTGATCAGGCTGGTCTCACACTCATGACCTGAGGTGATTCACCCACCTCAGCCTCCCAAAGTGCTGGGATTACAGGCGTGAGCCACTGCGCCTGGCCATGACCCATTTTTTTTTTTTTTTTTTTTTTTTAAGTCTAGAGTATGACTCTAAATGCTCTGAAGTTGGAAAGATACAAATTCACTCATTCAGGACAAGCACAATGGTTCACACCTGTAATCCCATCACTTTGGGAGGCCAAGATAGGCGGATCCCTTGAGGTCAGTTCGAGACCAGCCTGGCCAACACAGCGAAACCCCATCTCTACGACAAACACAAAAATTAGCCAAGCATGGTGGCTATATGCCTCTAATCCCAGTTACTCGAGAGGCTTAAGCAGGAGAACTGCTTGAACCCGGGAGGTGGAGGTTGCAGTGAGCTGAGATCACCCCACTGCACTCCAGTGTGGGTGACAGGGCAAGACTCTGTCTCAAAAAAAAAAAAAAAAAAAAAAAAAAATTCCATTCCACAAGGAATGTCCACTGAACAATATCCACCACGTCCCAGGAGCTGCCCTATGTCCTGGGGGGGTCGCGAGGCTGATGCCGTTTCCATAGCTTTCCATGGTGTGGCCCTCACACCCTAGCCAGGTATTTGCAAACTACTACCCACAGGTTCAATCCTGCCTGCCACCTGTTTTTGTAGAGCCTGTAGTCTGAGAATGGTTTTGGCATTTTTTAATGGTCGGGGGAAAAAAGTAAAAGAAAAATGTCTAATCATGTAAAAACTGCATGCAATTCACATTTCTGTACCCATAAATAAAGTTTTATTAAAACACAGGCACACTCGCCCACGGGAGCTTTCTTGCTACAAAGGCAAAGCAGAGCAGTCAGGACAGAGACGACCTCTGGCTTACAAAGCCAAAAATACTGGCCGGGCGCAGTGGCTCACGCCTGTAATCCCAGCACTCTGGGAGGCCAAGGCAGGTGGATCACGAGGTCAAGAGATTGAGACCATCCTGGTCAACATGGTGAAACCCCGTCTCTACTAAAAATATTAAAAAAATTAGCTGGGCATGGTGGCACATGCCTGTAATCCCAGCTACTCAGGAGGCTGAGGCAGGAGAATTGCCTGAACCCAGGAGGCAGAGGTTGCGGTGAGCCGAGCTCGCGCCATTGCACTCCAGCCTGGGTTACAAGAGCAAAACTCTGTCTCAAAAAAAAAAAAAAAAAAACCAAAAAATATTTACTCTCTGCCCTTCCAGAAAAAGCCCCTGCCCTAGTGGATGAGACAGATACATAAACAGATTAATACCCAGCTCTGATCGTGCAACAAGCAGAGGAGGAGCAGCAGGGAGGGGAGGTGACTGGAGTGACAAGAAGCCCACTGGGTAGAAAGAGCCCAGGCGGCAGTCACAGCAAGTACACAGGTCCTGGGGCAGGGAAGGCAGGGTGGGGAAGGCGGCCGTGCAGGAAAAGGAGCGGGCGAGAAGGGAAGAACGGGAGGGAGGGAAGGAAGAACAAGGCCACAGATGACAGAGCAAAGGGGCCACACGTAGGTGCCCGGAATTTTTCCCAAGGACAATAGGAAGCCGCTGGAAGGTTCTGAGCAGGGAAAGATCTTTTGGGTTTTTTTGGTTTTTACTCCTTTAACTTTTTTTGTTTGTTTGTTTAAGACAGAGTCTCATTCTGTCCCCCAGACTGGAGTGCAATGACGCTATCTCGGCTCACTGCAGCCTCCACCTCCTGGGCTCAAGCAATTCTCCTGCCTCAGCCTCCTGTGCCACCACACCCAGCTAATTTTTGTATTTTTGTAGAGAGAGGATTTCACCATGTTGGCCAGGCTGGTCTCAAACTTCTGACCTCAAGTGATCCGCCCACCTCAGCCTCACAAAGTGCTGGAATTAGAGGTATGAGCCACCGCACCTGGCTGCTTTTTTTTTTTTTTAATTATTATATATATTTTTTTTGAGACGGAGTCTTGCCCTGTCACCCAGGCTGAAGTGCAGTGGCGCAATCTCAGCACAATTCTCCTGTCTCAGCCTCCCAAGTAGCTGGGACTAAAGGTGCGCACTGCTGTGCCCCGCTAATGTTTTTTTATTTTCAGTAGAGACGAGGTTTCACCATGTTGACCAGGCTGGACTCAAACTCCTGACTCGGGTGATCTGCCCACCTCAGCCTCTCCAAGTGCTGGGATTACAGGTGTCAGCCACCACACCCAGCCAGTTATTACTTTTTTTGAATATAATTTGTTTTAGGTAGCAGTTTTAGGTTCACAGCAAAACCAAGCAGGAGGTAGAGACTTGACATGTTCCCCGCTCCCCCAGGGAAGGCCGTTTTCCAGGCTCCTCAGGAGGGAATGGACGGACCAAGCCCAGCATCCCAGAACAGGCCAAGTCACACAGGGAGTGAGCTTGAAAATCAATTTGTCTAAAAACCAAAAACATCAATTCATCAATCCACTCCTGCCTCAGTATTTGGGAAGATACAAGTTTTTAATATAATGGTTAAGCTCATTTGAATGTGCATTAGTAAAAGTATGTGCAGCATGGCCGGGCGCGGTGGCTCACCCCTGTGATCCCAGCACTTTGGGAGGCTGAGGTGGACAGATCACTTAAGGTCAGGAGTTCAAGACCAGCCTGGCCAAATGGTGAAGCCCCATCTCTACTAAAAATGCAAAAATTAGCTGAACGTGGTGGTGGGCGCCTGTAATCCCATCTACTCGGGAGGTTGAGGCTGGAGAATCGCTTGAACTCAGGAGGCAAAGGTCGCAGTGAGTCAAGATCTTGCCACTGTACTCCAACCTGGGCGACAGAGCGAGACTCGGTTTCAAAAAAAAAAGTATGTGCAACTAGCACATTAATGTCCCATGGCTTTGGGGACATTACTGTTCAGGAAGAGGCCAAGATCAAAGAGGTGAGTCATTCTACAATGGACTGCAAGAAAACTGTCTAGCAAACTGACAGGTCAGGACTCTGGTGATGGGAGGTGTGGAAGCACCACCTCTAGGGGCAGCCAAGCAACCCTGGGCAGGGACCTGCCAGAGCCCAGAGGCCAGACAGCAGCCAGGAAGACCCCATAGGTGCTGGACTGCTCCTCAGTGCAGGGGAGCTGGGGGGTTCTGTGGGGGGCTCCTCTCCTCTCAGCTGGAAGCTGCTACCCTGGCAGGGCAGAGGGACAGTCACAGAGAATCTGAACAGACAGGCAAGGAGTGTGGCCAGGGCAAATTGCAAATAGGAGCCACTCACTGTTAAACGGTGAGGCAGGAGGAGGCAAAGGGAACTGAGGCACATCAAGGTCACAGTACAATACGAGCTGCTGCAGGGCTCACAGCCAAGTCCGAGGTTCTCACTGGGGGGGCAACAATGCTTCCCAAGGGGCATTTTTGGTTGCTACAGCTTAGGGGACAGGGTGCTACTAGCCTCTGCTGGGAGGAGACTCGGGATGTTGCTCACGCCCACCCTACAGCACCCAGGACAGCCCCACCATGGAATGTCCCAGCCCAGAACCTGGAGAGGGCAGAGGTGGGGAGACCCTGACAGGACAGCAGGGCCCTGCGGTGTAATGAACCACTCAGAGCTCAGAGCTCCTGGTACTCCGTGAAGCTTCAGTGCCTTTTACCCCCTTTGATCCTCACCCAGGAGGGAGGTTTTCCCATTACACCCATTTTACAGATGAAGAAAGCAAGGCCCAGAGAGGGGAAGTGAGCACCTCAGAGGAGGGATCTGAATCTAGGTCTCTCCACCTCTGAAGCCTGTGCGAGGCATGGGATGGAGGGCAGAGACCTAGAGATGTCCAAGACCACTGGATGAGAATGGAGCCCAGGCCGGGCCCCTGCTCCCCTGTCCAGCATCCTAAGCCAGGAGCAGAGTCCCCTGGGGCAGGAAGGGGGAAGGCTACGGCGTCTGCAGGCCCCACTGAGCTGCCTCATGGCAGGTCCCTGGAGCTGAGCCAGGAGCCCAGGCCAAGGCTGTGGGCGAGGATGGGGGATGTGTCACGGCAGTGACCAGCGCGGGTTGCAGATTTGCCCCCCCAGCCCCCACCTCGTTCATCAGCTCTTGGACCCCTTCTGACCAGCGGGCTTGGAAAGATTTAGTGCTCCCTGACCTCCTTTGTTCCCAAGCAAGTGACTGGCCCAAGGTCACCCAGCTCTGACCCTCCAACTCTGCTCCCTGATCCAGGCAAGAAAGCCACCTACAAATGCTCCTGGATGGCACCTCAGGCATCTCAGCCCCCATCAGTCGTGCCTCGTCCTGCCGCTCCCTGAGCTGGGCCTGAGGGTAGCAAACAGCCTCCCACCATTCCATCTGTGACCAGACCCTGGGCAGCCAGCTTGCCCTCTCCCCCACTACACTCTAAACCCACAGGAGCCGGGGACTCCTCCCAACCTGTCCCTCCAAGGCACTCAGCACTTGAAAGGCAACAGCCCGAGGCCAGGCGAGTGTATGACCCCAGCGCCCATCCCCACAGGGGTCAGACGGAACCCAGACAGAAGGGCTCCCTGGGACTGAGGTTCCTCCCCAGCTCATGGGGGAGTGGGTGGGGCACAGGATAAACAGGGGCAGGAAACCAGCAGAGGAGACACAGAAATTAGGAATTAAAGTACAGGCACAGTGGTCAGGTGGGAGAGAAGGACACAGGACGACCCCTGACCACTGCAGAGGGCTCCCGCAGGACGGGACAGGGACTGAGGACCGGGCAGGAGGCTGAGGAAGGGTCTCTTCCACGAGACAGAAAAGCACAACAAAGCCGGGCAGGGAGCTGTGCGGTGGCTGGCCAGCTATACCTTCAAGCACCAGCAGTTAGCGTCATCTTAGCAGCCCCCTCCCCAAAGAGGAAAGGGTTCGAAAATGCGAGCAAATCAATTGTTACTGAGACATGCATATTTCAAGTCTCAGCAACCACATACACACACACACACACACACACACACACACACACACACACACACACACACGTGCACACGCAGGCACCCGCAGCTCCAGACACAGGACAGCCTGTACACCAACATCCATCTGCGCAGCAGAATCTCTATAGCCCCCTTTTCTCCCCCAGCGGCGATCTCCTCCAGGCCAGGACAGTCTGACCCGTCCTGGTGTCCCTGGCTCAAGGAGGGGGAGCGCCCAGACCTGCCAGGTGTCCAATCAGACACACAGAGACCGAGATGGGGCTGGCAAGTCCCAGAAATCCTCAGCTCAGATAATCAGAAGTTGACTCTACCACCGCTTCACGCTCCGACCTTCAGGGTTTCAAAAAATAAAATGCAAAGAGGAGAGAGGCTGCCCACTGCTTCAGCAGGGGCTGCAGGAGAAGGCTGACCCCGTGTGTTGACAAACTCTCCTGGTGGCTCATAAGGAAGCTATTATCAGGGAATTAGGGGAGTCATCAGCTCTTGCTCGGCTGTGATAAAAGCCCATAGGAGTCGTCTAACGAGCCCACTTTAGGACTGGGGCTGATTTTAGGAGCATTCTCCAGCCAGGGAGCATTCCGATAAATGGCCATTGAGGCAGAGGGTGGGGCAGGGCACCTATCCCTTAAATTCAGCCCAGTATCCAGAGACCCCAAAACAGTACGGGCCCCTGGTGGGACCCAAATCAACTTGCTGTAATACATGCCCCCCAGCCAGAAACACATGGAAAAAGATGCTCTTCACATATGACAGGATCACTGGGCTCCACGGAGCTGAACCACCTTCTCACTAGTTTCACAACTCGGGAAACACTTCCCCACAAGGTGCTGGCGGATTATTAAAACAAAAGCATCCTCCCCCAAGCAAACACATAGGATACACCCAAAAGCAGTCCGTGCCTCCACGGGCCCCGGGGTGGGGGTGGGGGGGAACAGGCCCCTTAAAACCTTCCACTGTCCCTAGGTGGACAGAAACCCCGTCCTGCCTGATGTCATGGCCACCATTGAGCGGAGACCCCGGGCCCTGGCAAAACCCAGGTCAAGCAGATTTCAGAGCGAGCCCGTCCCCAGCTCCCAAAGGGACGTCCACGGGGGACGCATGAAAGGGGTCTCCGCGGAAGCAACTCCTCAATTCATTTCTATAGAGCAGGGGGCTTCGTTCGAGATGGCGATCAGGCTGGAACGGGGAGGGACGGGGAGACTCGTGGAGGCTGCCACCGCATAGCAAGATGATTCTTTTTTCTAAAATCCAGATTGCATATGCTTATGGGGATGGGAGGTTTCGGGGACGCTGAGGGGGGCAAGTTTGGAAGCCACCAATCCACCAATCCACCAGCAGGTTGATCGGGGGTGGGGGCAGTGCAGGAGGAATGATAGGCATTTAGGGGGCACCCCTGGGCGTCCGGCGGGGGAGCTTCCACTTAGCCCCTCTGGTGCCCCAAGGGCCAGAAACGCAGGCGGGGGTTACCCAAGGGCTGGTGTATTTTTTTTTCTTTTTCTTGCTTTCTTTAAAAAAATAATAATAATAGGCTGAGGGTTGTTCTGGGTGATAAAAGGGCCCGGCCGGGGCCACCCACGCTGTCATCTTTTGTGCGGGGCGGCGGGGCCGTCTGTGCCCAGCCCCCCGCGCGCCCCCGGCCCGGGAAGGGGCCCCCAGCTCCCGCCCCTGGGCGCGCCCCGCCATTGTCCGGCCCCGCCGCCCCCGCCCGAAAGCCCGCGGGCGCCCCCGGCCCGGGCGGTTAACGCCCCCAACCGCCCCGCCGGCCCGGACAAAGCGCGAGGCCCGGCCCGAACAGGCCGCGCCCGAGGCCTGGGCCTCGAGTCCCGGGCGCGCCCGCAGCCCCGCGCCACGACGCGGGGGCGGCCATGGCGGCGGGGTCCGCGCTCGGACGCGGCCGGGCGGCCTCCCCGCGGGCTCACCTGAGGCGGCGCGCGCGGCCCGGTCCGGGTGCAGCGGCGCGCGCTCCCCCGCCCTCGGCGTCGCACCCCCAGGCCCCGCTCGGGCCGGGCCCCGCTCGGTTGCTGGCGGCCGAGCCCTCCGCGAGCGCCCCGAGGGGGGGGGCTTATAAGGCCGCGCGCCAGCTCCGCCCCGGCTGCCATTGGCTGCCGGACCCACGCCCGCACGCCCATTGGCCAGCGCTGACAGCGCCGCCCCTCCCCTCAGCCGGGCCCATCAACACCGTACGGCCCGCCCTCCGCGCTCCGCGATTGGGCGGGAGCAAACGCCGGCCTCGCCTCTTCATTGGCAGACCGGCTTGGACACGCCGGCGCCCACCCACGTGCCCGCTGACCGGCTCCGTTCTCATTGGAGGCAGTGCACGCCAGCCAAGTCGCCCGCGACCAACCCGACGGCGGCTGGGCCTCGGATTGACAAGGGACCCTCGGGGCCCGCCCAACGACTGCACAGAGAGGAGCAAGTATTGGCTTGCGGGGTCAGCCCAAGGCGCGGACAGGCTGGGGCCGGTGCCAATCACTGCCCCCAGCTCCGGGCCCCGCCCTGGTTATCAGGCGGCTGCTGAGTACGTGAGACCCAGCACAGCTTCAGCACCGGCCGGTGACGTGGGGGCTGGAAGTTCGAGACCCGTGGCCGGAATGTGGGCGTAGCGTTCCCCAATTTGCAAACTGCCAAGCAAGGAGACGTAGCAATCTGTTTTGCAGAGGAGGAGAACCCAGAACAGGATAAATATAGGGTAAAGCAGAAAGCGCTTCCGCCCCGCTCCCACCGGCAATCCATCACAATCAAGAAGCCTTTGCCAAGGGGCAAGGCCTTCCTAATAAAGTTAGGGTTTCTCTCCCAGAGTTCTCTAAAATGTGTGGGAGAGAACGAGCTTCAGTGCTTTCTGAGCTGGGTTCAAAGCTGAGCCGGGACCTATGCCTCACTGTGGTTGCCCTCTAGCAAAGCAACCTCGCTGAGCCTCAGTTGCCAATTGTGCAATGGATATGATGATGGTAGCCATACCCAATCTACCCGACTCTTGAGAATGTTGCAAGAATTAAGGGGGACGAGGCAGGTAGAAAGGTTTGACGCTGTGACTTCACAAAATGGGCATTCATTATGTACTGGACCATGCAGGGGTGTGGGCACGCCCCCATTTGGACTGGCAGGAGTGTAAATTGGACAATTTGACATTTTCTAATAACATTGTAAGTGCATGCACCCTATAACCAGCCAGTTCTTCCTGGAGGTGATAAACCCAGAGAAAAGGTCTGGAGCTTACACACAATTCAAGATGCCCACGGCTATCTGCAACTGTTTCCAATGTTTTGCACTAAGTATCTATCAGTGGGGGATTAGAGAAGTAACTTAATAGCAATCAGTACTATGTAGCAATTGAAAAGGTGCTGGGCCAGGCGGCTCAGGCTGTAATCCGAGCCCTTTGGAAGGCCAAGTTGGGCGGATCACCTGAAGTCAGTTCAGGACCAGCCTGGCCAACATGGCAAAACCCTGTCTCTACTAAAAAATACAAAATTAGCCAGGCATGGTGCCACATGCCTGTAATCCCAATTACTCAGGAGGCTGAGGCAGGAGAATTGCTTGAACCTGGGAGGCAGAGGTTGCCATGAGCCAAGATCACGCCACTCCACTTCAGCTTGGGCGACAGATCAAGATTCTATAAAAAAAAAAAAAAAAAGAAAGAAAGAAAGAAAAGGAAGCTGATCTATATGCAGTCATGAAATATCTCCCACTTGCTGAGCAAGGGACAGTGGGTCCAGAATCCTGTACTCAATAACATATATATGGAAACACAGAGAAACTGGTATCACGAGGTTTTTAAGAGCATGTATGCTTGTCAACACCCAGAAAAAGGTACTCCTAAACCAAAGAAACTCACTAACTCCTTGGGGAGAGAAGCAGTTGCATGTTGGTAAAAAGTGAAGTCAAAGGGGAACTGAGGCCGTCATGGGTGTTTTCTATTCTCATGGGACCATATCCATATATTCTACATGGAGTTAAGATTTAATTTTAGGTCACGCCTGGAATCCCACACTTTGGGAGGCTGAAGCAGGCAGATCGCTTGGGCTCAAGAGTTAGCAACCAGCCTAGGCAAAAAAAAACTACAAAAATTACCTGGACATGGTGACACACATCTGTAATCCCAGCTATTCAGGAGGCTGTGGCAACAGGATCACCTGAGCCCAGGGAGGTGGAGGCTGCAGTGAGCCGTGATTGCGCCACTGCACTCCAGCCTGGGTGACAGAGTCAGACCCTGTCTCAAAATAAAAAGTAAAAATTAAAATTTAAAAAAAGATTCGGTGCTGTGGCTCACACCTGTAATCTCAGCCCATCAGTGGCCAAGCTGGGAGGATCACTTGATCTCAGCAGTTTCAGGCCAGCCTGGGCAATGTAGCAAGACCCCTACTAAAAATAAAAAATTAAGGCCGGGCGTGGTGGCTCACGCCTGTAATCCCAGCACTTTAGGAGGCCGAGGCGGGTGGATCACAAGGTCAAGAGATCGAGACCATCCTGGTCAACAAGGTGAAACCGCGTCTCTACTAAAAATACAAAAATTAGCTGGG
>NW_022437017.1:6357071-6374619 GCF_009761245.1 Sapajus apella
AAGGCCAGGCGTGGTGGCTCACGCCTGTAATCCCAGCACTTTAGGAGGCCGAGGCGGGTGGATCACAAGGTCAAGAGATCGAGACCATCCTGGTCAACAAGGTGAAACCCCGTCTCTACTAAAAATACAAAAATTAGCTGGGCATGGTGGTGCGTGCCTGTAGTCCCAGCTACTCGGGAGACTGAGGCAGGAGAACTGCTTGAACCCAGGAGGCGGAGGTTGTGGTGAGCCGAGATCGTGCCATTGCACTCCAGTCTGGGCAACAACAGCGAAACTCTGTCTCAAAAAAATAAAAATAAATAAAAATAAATAAATAAATAATAAAAAATTAGTTGACTGTGGTAGCACATGCCTGTGGTCCCAGCTACCTAGGGGGTTGAGGAGGAAGGATCACTTGAGCCTGGAAGGTCGAGGCTGCAGTGAGTCATGATCGCACCTTGACACTTTGTTTTTGAAATCCTGTTTTAAAAAAAAAGTGGGGGGGGGCAGGCGCGGTGGCTCACGCCTATAATCCTACCACTTTGGGAGGCCAAGGTGGGTGAATCACGAGGTCAGGAGATCGAGACCATCCTGGTCATGGTGAAACACCGTCTCTACTAAAATACAAATAATTAGCCGGGTGTGGTGGCAAACACCCGTAGTCCCACCTACTCAGGAGGCTGAGGCAGGGAAATTGCTTGAACCCGGGAGACAGAGGTTGCAATGAGCCAAGATTGTGCCACTGCACTCCAGCCTGGTGACAGAGCAAGACTCCATATATAAAAAAAAAAAAATGTAATCATGAAAGAAAGGGGTCCCCACCCCACATACATATGGCTCTTTGTTCTACTTCCAGGTATATTCTTGCAAGACAGTGAGGGTATTTAGGTTTCACAGACAACATAAATGTTTTCAACTGAGGAACCTAAATGGGTTCTCAACTTTATTTTGCTTAAAGTTTTAACGGCATCTAGTATGAGAAAGACTTAACCATCAGAGAATCTGGAAGGTGGGTGCGTATCCCTGAGGGATCACCATCTGATTCTTTTCAAGTTTTGGAAACTTTTCACTTTAAAATGTAAACACACACTATAAATTGCTGTCAGGTAAGCAGAAACGCTCACACTTCGAAGAGGAAGGAACGGCGCTTTGCAATATTTTAACCAACAGATTCGCTGAGGGAACACTCACCTATTGCCCTGTCGTATCTCCCGTTCTTTGCAGTCAGATGCACATCTCACAAAGGACTAGGGCAGGGAATGCTGCCGGTGCACCTCCCACTAAACAATGCGAGGAGGCGTGGCTTTCAGACGTCAAGCACTCCCAAATTAGCAGGCCCAGTGCTCAATTTCTGACTGGTCTCCGTCAGTCTTTCTAGACAGGCAAGGTGTGGAACGCAGAAATGACCGATGCTTTCATAGATTCCCTTACGGGTTGGTCTGCTGCACTAACAAATTGAGGTGGGAGGCCGGATGGTGGCTGAACTATAATCCCAGCACTTTGGGAGGCTGAGGTAGGAGGATCGCTTGAGTCTGTGAGTTCGAGACCAGTCTGGCCAACATGGCGAAACCCCATCTCTACAAAAAGTAGAAAAGTTAGCCAGGTGTGGTGGTGCATGGCTGTAGTCCCATCTACTCGAGAGGGGTAGGCACTAGAATCGCTTGAACCGCAGAGGCGGAAGCTGCAGTGAGCAGAGACTGCACCACTGCGCTCCAGCCTGGGCAATGAAGACTGTCTCAAACAAATAAAAAAATTAAAATTGAGATGGCAGCTGGGCTCGATGGCTCATGACTATAATCTCAGCATTTTGGGAGGCAGAGGCAGGAGGATCCCTTGAGCCCAAAAGTTGAGGCTGCAATGAACTGTGATCACACCACTGTACTCCAGCCTGGGTGACAGAGTGAGACTTTCTCTCTTAAAATAAAAAACAAGTCAGGCCAGGGGGCAGTGGCTCACGCCTGTAATCCCAGCACTTTGGGAGGCCAAGGTGGGAGGATCACTTGAGCTCAGCAGTTCGAGACCAGCCTGGCCAACATGGCAAAACCCTGTCTCTATCAAAAATACAAAAACTTAGCCAGGCAGGGTGGCCCGCGCCTGTAATCCCAATTACTCAGGAGGCCGAGGCAGGAGAATTGCTTGAACCCAGCAGGTGGAGGCTGCAGTGAGCCAAGATTACACCACTGCACTCCAGCTACAGAGGAAGACTCCATCTCAAAAAATTAAAGTCTTAAAAATTATAAAAATAAAAAGCAAAAAACAAGTCAGCCTGGGTGAAGTGGCTCACACCTGTAACCCAAGCACTTTGGGAGGCCGAGGTGGGCAGATCGCTTGGGGTCAGGAGCTCAAGTCCAGCCTGGCCAACATGGTGAAACCCCATCTCTACCAAAAATATAAAAAATTAGCCAGGCATGGTGGCTTGTGCCTGTAATCCCAACTGCTCAGGAGGCTGAGGCTGGAGAATCGTTTAAACCCAGGAGGTGGAGGTTGCAGTGACCTGAGAATGTGCCACTGCACTTCAATCTGGGCAACAGAGCAAGACTCCACCTTTAAAAACATAAAAAGCAAGTTAAACGGGGATTATAGAAAGGTGGCCCATCCATAGAGTGGAATACTACTCAGCCATGAAAAGGAATAAAGCTCGGATACAGGTTACCATGCCAGTGAACCTTGAAAATTCCATGCTAGGCCGGGCGTGGTGGCTCACGCCTATAATCCCAGCACTTTGGGAGGCCGCGGCAGGTGGATCACGAGGTCAAGAGATCGAGACCATCCTGGTCAACATGGTGAAACCCCGTCTCTACTAAAAATACAAAAATTAGCTGGGCATGGTGGCGCGTGCCTGTAATCCCAGCTACTCAGGAGGCTGAGGCAGGAGAATTGCCTGAAGCCAGGAGGCGGAGGTTGCGGTGAGCCGAGATCGCGCCATTGCACTCCAGCCTGGGTAACAAGAGGGAAACTCCGTCTCAAAAAAAAAAAAAAAAAAAGAAAATTCCATGCTGAGTGACAGGAGCCAGACACAAAAGGATACATACTGTATAATTCCATTTATATGAAATGTCCAGGGCAAGCAAATCCATAAGGACAGAGCGAGGATCAGTGGCTGGCAGGGTTTGGGGGAGGGACTCAGGGCATGACTGCAGACGGCTGTGAGGTTTCCTTTTGAGTGGACGGAAATGTTCACTAATTAGATGGTGGTGCTGGCTGTGGAAATGTATAACTACACTAAAACCACCGAGCTGGCCACGCATGCTGGCTCACACCAATAATCCCAGCACTTCTGGAGGCCGAGTCGGGCAGATCACCTGAGGTCAGGAGTTCGAGACCAGCTTGACCAACACAGTAAAACCCTTTATCTACTTTAAATGTGAAAATTAGCCAGGCGAGGTGGTGCATCCCTGTAATCCCAGCTGCTCGGGAGGCTGAGGCAGGAGGATCACTTGAACCCGGGAGGCAGAGTTTGCAGTGAGCCGAACTCGTGCCTGTGCACTCCAGCCTGGGTGACAGAGTGAGACTCCTTCTCAAGAAAATAAAAGAAGGGGCTGGGCGCGGTGGCTCATGCCTGTAATCCCAGCACTTTGGGAGGCCGAGGCGGGTGGATCACGAGGTCAAGACATCGAGACCATCCTGGTCAACATGGTGAAACCCCGTCTCTACCAAAAATACAAAAAATTAGCTGGGCATGGTGGTGCGTGCCTGTAGTCCCAGCTACTCAGGAGGCTGAGGCAGGAGAATTGCCTGAACCCAGGAGGCGGAGGTCGCGGTGAGCCGAGATCGCGCCATTGCACTCCAGCCTGGGTAACAAGAGCGAAACTCCGTCTCAAAAAAATAAATAAATAAATAAAATATAATAAGATAAAACCACTGAACTGTACATTTTAAAAGGGTGACTTTTGTGTTACCTATTGTCTTAGTAGAGCTGTTAAAGATTTTTAGGCTAGGCATGGTAGATCACACCTGTAATCCCAGCACTTTGGAAGACCCAGGCAGGAAGATGGCTTGAGGCCAGGAGTTCCACACCAGCCTGGACAATATAGTGAGACTTCGACTTAAAAAAAAAAAGTCAAAAAAATTAGCCAGGCATGTTGGTTCATACCTCTAATAGTCCCAGCTACTCAGGAGGCTAAGGTAAGAGGATTGCTTGAGCATGGTAGTTTGAAGCCGCAGTGAGCTACGATCACACCACTGTACTCCAGCCTGGGTGACGAAGTGAGATCCTGAATCAAAAACACAATTTTGGTTTTTTGGGAGACAGTCTCACTCTGTCACCCAGGCTGGAGTGCAGTGGCATGATCTTGGCTCACTGCAACCTCCACCTTCCAAGTTCAAGCGCTTCTCCTGCCTCAGCCCCCAGAGGAGCTGGGACTGCAGCTATCGCCACACCCGGCAAATTTGTGTATTTTTAGTAGAGACGGGGTTTTGCCATGTTGTCCAGGCTGCTCTCCAACTCCTGACGTCACGTGATCCGCCCACCTCGGCCTCCTGAAATGCTGGGATTACAGGCGTGAGCCACCGCTCCTGGCCAAAAAAAATTTCTTTAAGTGAACCAGGGAAGAAATACGCCCAACATTAAAGTCAGTGGCAAAACAGTTCCACAAATACTTTTCTGGGTTTTGCTCATTTTTTAAACATGACATTGTTCTTAATTTTAAAGTGAGAGAAAAATGAAAAAGGCAACACTCTCAACAATGAACCCACTTTGGTGTTTTCTAGGAAGGACCCACCGGGACATTTACAGAGTGGCCTTCAGCTGGGCATCTTTCCCATTTTCACGTTCACACTTGACATATTTCTGGTATGATCCACGTACCATACAATTCACCCGTTGAAGTATACAATTCTGTGGATTTTAGTACATCCAGACACGTGCAGCCATCAATTTCAGAATATTGTTACCACGTCACAAAGAAACCCAGGCTGCGCATGGTGGCTCACATCTGCAATCCCAGCACTTTGGGAGGCTGAGATGGGAGGATCGCTTGATCACAGGAGTTGGAGACCAGCCTGGGCAACATAATGATACCCTGTCTCTACAAAAAAAAAAAAAAAAAAAAAAAAATTAAATTTGCCAATTGGCCGGGCGCGGTGGCTCAAGCCTGTAATCCCAGCACTTTGGGAGGCCGAGGCGGGTGGATCACGAGGTCAAGAGATCGAGACCATCCTGGTCAACATGGTGAAACCCCGTCTCTACTAAAAATACAAAAAATTAGCTGGGCATGGTGGCGCGTGCCTGTAGTCCCAGCTGCTCAGGAGGCTGAGGCAGGAGAATTGCCTGAACCCAGGAGGCGGAGGTTGCGGTGAGCCGAGATCGCGCCATTGCACTCCAGCCTGGGTAACAAGAGCGAAACTCCGTCTCAAAAATAAATAAATAAATAAATAAATAAATAAATTTGCCAATCATGGTGCTGCAGGCCTGTGGTCACAGCTACTTGGGAGGATCACTTGAGCCTAGGAGATGGAGGCTACCATGAGCTGTGATCACACCACTGCCCTCCAGCCTGGACAACAGAGCAAGACTATCTCAAAAACAAAACAAAGTCTGCCCATGTGGTTACTTAACCATCAATACAAGTTCCCAGTAATAGGTTGATGTGAATTAATTCCTCTGCAGGACAGAGCCCCTTTACCGTCCCCTGAGATTTAAAAAGCAAAACAAAAACGTTTTTAAAGACAGCATCTCATTCTGTTGGCCCACGCTGGAGAGCAGCAGTGCAGTCACAGTTCACTGCGGCCTCCAGCTCCGGGGCTCAAGCCATCAGGCTTCTGCCTCAACCTCCTGAGTTGCTGGGACTACAGACACCGCACCTGGCTACTTTTTTTTTTTTTTTTTTTTTTTTTTTGGTAGAGTTGGGGTCTTGCCATGTTGCTCAGGCTGCTCTCAAACTCCTACACTCAAGGGATCCTTCTGAGAAGGGACCAGCAAGCTTTGCCACCCAGCTCGTGTTTTCGGCTCTGTTCCAGATGGTTTCTGCTGTAGCTACTCAGCGCAAATGCCATTGCATGCATAAAGAAATGGGTGTGGTGGTGTCAATAAAACTTTATTGACAAAGACAGGCGGTGTTCTGACCTGGGTCCCATTGGCTGTGGTTTGCTGACCGCTGTGCTCCACACTGCAACGTCAACGGCCCGCCACCTCCTGAGCTGTGGTTAGAACCCCAGCCCATACCCGTCATCTCCTGGGTCCCAGTTTTCTCATCTGCAAAGTGGGGTTGAAGCCACCTGCCTCATTTGTCTCCTGGGAATTTTGTAAAATACTGCACAAAAGTGCACAGAAAGCTCCGAGGCAGTTTGCAAATACAAAGACACAATCACGTATGTCTGTGAAAAACATTTATTTTCTGAGAATCTAAAATCTGGACAAAGAGTACGGGACTTTAGAAAAAGCCTACATAAATTGCCTCATTTCTTCCCTAACACATTAATAATCTAAGAATAAGGAAGTGAAAAAAAAAAACCCCTTTAAAAATAACATTGCTCCAGTCGGTCTGCAGGTATGTGATTTAAAATATCCCTGTTCTATTGAGGTATCGGCTGCAAACTTTGGTAAAATTAGAAAAGTTAACAAACCCTTTCAAAAAAAAAATAAAAAAAAAAAATAAGAAACAACCAGCCCCTAACATTATATCTTTCTTGGTACATATACAGTAAACTACAAAAAAAATTCATTTAGAAAATGTGTCCGTTAAAAAAAAAATCCCTCTTGTAAGTTCTCAATTGCAGAGTTAAAAAATTGAATTTAAATGATCTGTAAGACTCAAAACTGTTCCCAAGCACCCACCCGGTGTCAGGAAGAACTGGATGACCGCAGATTCTAGAATCTGGTTGGCATTTTCAACAATTCAGTGCTAACAACAAAGACTGTCGTCTTTGCAAAGGAGGAAGGAACCAAAGGCACTTGAACATGGCTTCGTGTGCTGCCGTCCGTCCGTGGCCACCTTCGCCGGACAGCATCAGCCACTCCCCTGGCCCCACGTGGAGCAGAGTCCCCTCGAGGCCATTTCTGTGCGGCCCCAGCTCCCTGCGTGAGTGGGCAGAGGACTTTTCACGCGGATCTCAGATGCCAAGCAGTCTGGCGGCGGATGGCTTTGAGGGAAAGGTTTGAACCAGGCCCGAGGTGTTTTCTCTTTTCCTTGCGACTTCAACAGACAGCTGAGCCACGCCATGCCACGCCACGCCACGGGCCACCACGGGAACCATGTCACTAGACTTCAGATGCTACAAGGCCGTCAGGAAGATGCTTGCTCTGACCTTGGGGGCCAAACCCACAAACCCGGAAGAAGGACTGATCCCTCCACCTCCTTACAGCCGGTGGCAGCAGCTTCTGAGAACCTGACATCAGAAACGTGAACAGCCTCCACGCCACGAAGTTTCTGATTCCATCTTTAAAAAAGTCTTATGTTGTTTTGTCGAGAAATTGCAGGCTTTTATGTTTTCAAAATAAAAACGACACAAAATACTGACAAGTCCAACTTTTAGCCAGAATACATAAATTCCTGAAAATGTATAGATTTGAAAAATAAAAATTTAAAAAAAAAAAAAAAAGGAAGACGAACCTTTTTAGGGAACGGAGAGAACACTACCTGTTTAAGTTAAGCCCACTAAGAAGAACACCGAGGCCGATGAGAGCCCTCCGACACGTTTCCAGCAAAACGCCTGTCAAGAAGTGCTTGGAGATCACCGGCCGTTGCCGTAGCCGGGGAAGAGCTGGTTGAGGACGGTCTGCAGAGGCTGGTTCACCCGCATGGCGTAGCTCCGGCCCAGGTCGTAGCGGCAGGCGGGGCAGCTGAACACCTGTGCCCGGAACGACCTGTCCAGGCAGTCCTGGAAGACACGGCGGCCGGGTGAGAAGCCATCCACACCATCGGGTTTGCTCCTGGCCACCGCTCCCGGGGACAGTCTCCCAAGGTCCAGAGGCCCCCCACGACCTTCAGTCTCACTTCCCACCTGCTGCCCAGCACCAGCCTGGCCTCACCCAGCCTCTGGGCTATTGTCCCTGGCAGGTCATGTGGCTTCACGGGTCTACTCACCCCGAGGCTCTCATCAGTAAAAGCTTGGCCCAAGTCACCCCTCTAAGGGGCCTTCCCTGACAGCTCCCTAGAGTATCAGAGGCAGTCAGTCCTATCGCCTGGCCCCATTCTGCCTTCACGACGCCACCTCTCCCTCCGCCTGTGGAGCTGTCTTACGTACTAATGTGCTTATCTACCCAGGACAGGCCAGAGGCTCCCTGAGCTTTGAGGCTGTGTTGTCTCTCAACACCAACTACGGTGTATACAGTAGGTGCTTAATGAACACACACACCAGGCCGAGCATCGTGGCTCATGCCTATAATCCCAGCACCTTGGGAGGCTGAGGCAGGCGGATCGGGAGCAGAGACCAGCCTGGCCAACATAGTGAAACCCTGTCTCTACTAAAAATACAAAAAGTGGCCAGGTGGGGTAGCTCATGCCTGTAATCCCAGCACTTTGGGAGGCTGAGGTGGGTGGATCACCTGAGGTCAGGAGTTCAAGACCAGCCTGTCCAAGACGGTGAAATCCTGTCTCTACTGAAAATATAAAAATCAGCCAGGCGTGGTGTTGGGCGCCTGTAATCCCAGCTACTCGGGAGACTAAGGCAGGAGACTTGCTTGAATCCAGGAGGTGGAAGTTGCAACGAGCTGAGATCACGCCACTGCCCTCCAGCCTGAGCAACATGAGCGAAACTCCGTCTCAAAATTAAATATTCAAAAATTAGCCGGGCACAGTGGCACATGCCAGTAGTCTCAGCTACTTGGGAGGCTGAGGCAAGAGAACGGCTTAAACCCAAGAGGTGAAGGTTGCACTGAACTGAGATTATGCCACTGCACTCCAGCCTGGGCAACAAGGCAAGACTCTGTCTCCAAAAAAAAGAAAAAAAAAAAAAAAAAATTGGCCGGGCGCGGTGGCTCAAGCCTGTAATCCCAGCACTTTGGGAGGCCAAGGCGGGTGGATCACAAGGTCAAGAGATCGAGACAATCCTGGTCAACACCGTCAACCCCCGTCTCTACTAAAACTACAAAAAATTAGCTGGGCATGGCTACTCTGGAGGCTGGGGTAAGAGAAGCCCAGGGAGGTTGAGGCTGCAGCGGGCCACGGTCACGCCACTGCACTCCAGCCTGGGCGACAGAGCAAGACCTTGCCTCAAAAATAAAAGTAAAAAATAAACACATAGGGCCCGGTGCGATGGCTCACGCCTGTAATTCTAGCACTTTGGGAGGCCGAGGCAGGCGGAGCGCCTGAGGTCAGGAGTTCAAGGCCCGCCTGGCCAACACGGTGAAACCCCATCTCTAAAGTAAAAGTAAGAAAAAAATAAGAAAACTTTAAAAAATAAATACACACATCAATGAGGACAAAGGGGAAAAGGAGGAAGGAACCAGGTCGGGTGGATTCAGACTCCTAAATTCAAGCTCAGCTAACCAGGTCGGGCATGGGGAAGAAAGCCAGAGGACGGAGCTCAGAGGCCTGGAGCCTCCACTTCCCAAGCAGGCAAACAGGCAAGACGCCGCAGGGCTGGCTGCGCGCCAGGCAGGAATGAGACAACGCACGCCTGCGCGGAGGCACATGCCTGCAGCATGATGTCACACACCTGGACGAGGGCAGTGGTAACGCGGGGGACACGCCCAGTGACCGGTGAACAACCCTGTGCCCCTGGCAGCCTGTGGCTTCTGTTTGGTATGTTTGAGATTGAGTCTCACTCTGTCGCCCAGGCTGAATGAAGCGCGATGGTGTGATCTTGGCTCACTGTGGCCTCCACTTCCTGGGTTCAAGGGATTCTCGTGTCTCAGCCTCCCGAGTAGCTGGCGTTACAGGCACCCACCGTCACACCCAGCTGATTTTTGAATTTTTAGTAGAGCTGGGGTTTCATCACGTTGGCCAGGCTGGTCTCAAACTCCTGGGCTCAAGTGATCCACCCGCCTTGGCCTCCCAAAGTGCTGGGGTGACAGGTGTGAGCCACCACGCCTGGACATTGTTTGCTATTTTTAAAAACTCCTGGACGGGTATGGTGGCTTACACCTGTGATCCCAGCTGTTTAGGAGGCTGAGGCATGTGGGTCGCTTGAGCTCAGAAGTTCAAGACCAGCCTGGGCAACAAGGTGAGTCCCCACCCCCACCCCGATCTCCACAAAAAATA
Organism: Sapajus apella; assembly: GCF_009761245.1. Classification (NCBI taxonomy): domain Eukaryota; kingdom Metazoa; phylum Chordata; class Mammalia; order Primates; family Cebidae; genus Sapajus; species Sapajus apella. Next base: position 6,367,193 of record NW_022437017.1, read on the forward strand.
CAAAAATTAGCCAATCATGGTGGAATACTCCTGTAGGTCCAGCTACTCAGGAGGCTGAGGCAGGAGGATCCCTTTAGCCAAGGAGTTCAAGGCTGCAATGAGCTATCACTGTGCCGCTGCACTCCAGCCTACAAGAGAGAGCAAGATACTGTCTCTAAATGTATTTTCCTTTTTTTTTTTTTTGAGACAGCGTCTCACTCTGATGCTGAGGCTGGAGTGCAATGGCATCATCTCGGCTCACTGCAACCTCTGCCTCCCGGGTTTAAGCAATTCTCCTACCTCAGCCTCCCGAGCAGCTGGGATCACAGGGCCTGCCACCAAGCCGAGCTAATTTTTTTGTATTTTTAGTAGAGACTGGTTTTCACCATGTTGGTCAGGCTGGTCTCGAACTCCTGACCTCAAGTGATCTTCCCATCTCGGCCTCCCAAAGTGCTGGGATTATAGGTGTGGGCCACCACGCCCAGCCTCAAGTTTTTAATTTAAAAAGGTCACTGTGGAAGGTCACAGCCTGTTTCCCAGAACCCCTCAGATGCTGAGCTTCCCAAGTCGGAACAGAGCCCCAGGGACGGATGGTGGGGACACAGTGACACAGGTCAGCCCCTTCCTCTGCATCCTCAGCACTTCCACGCACCTTCATACTGAGGCACGGGACACGTGGTTTCACAACCTCCCCACAGTCCTTCCTGCAGCCACGGGGCTCCTGGGCATCCCTCTTCCAAGCACCCCCCGCAGCCAGGCCTCTGCCTGTGCCCACCTCCTGAGCACCTCCTTCCTGCCAGGGGCTGAGCTGGGACCTTCACCATAACCTGGCAGCCAGCACAGTGTCCCCAGGCCCCTTCTCACTCTGGGCAACTGAGGCTTGGAGCAATTAGTGGCTGCACGGCTCACAGGTAAGAGATGGCTCAGACCCGGACCACCAGCCCCAAAGATGCCACGGCCTCTCGCCCCTTCTGCCACCTCAGGCCACTCGGCGGCCCACACAGCTGAAAGGACTCAGGCCAAACGGCGAAGGAGGCGGGGGCCGAGGAGGCAGAGATGCCATGGGGGTGACCGGGGACACTCCATCTCCTGACCTTCCCTGATCTGTCTCCTGCCAGGAAGGCAAATACCGGCTCCAAGACCCAGGGGTGCGGCCTGAGGCTGAGAGGAGGATTGCAGGACTGCAGTTAAAAGGAAAACCGCTGGCGATTCAGAAGCCAGGGGAGAGCCGTGTGGGGGCGGGGTCAGTCCCTTCCACACCTGTCCATCGGGACTGGTGGCTCTGGCCAAAGGTCACAGCAGAGGAACCATCACTAAGACCCACACTGCCCATCTAGGCAGTTATGCCCCTAGGGGACACTGGGAGGTATCTGGGGATGTCTGCTGTCACGACTAGCGGGGCGCTCCTGGCATGGAGTGGGTGGGGGCCAGGGATGCTGTACAGCACCCTGCAGTGCCCAGGACGGCCCCACCCCAGAGAATGATCTGGCCCCAATGCCCACAGCACAGAGGGGAAGAGACCCTGTCCTGCCCAAGTCAATCTCTTTGAAAAGCATCAGTAGGGATGTTTCCCTCCTAAGACAGACCACCTGTCCTGAGTCTAAAGCCCATGCTGGGCCACGACCCCAATCCCCAAAGCCACCGCAGGCCCCCACTGCTGGCTTCCCACCCAGGCCTCTTCACCTGCTGTCCCGGGTACCTGGGATGCCGCCCCGTACCACCACCTCCTCCAGGAAACCTTCCTTCCTGCCCCCTAGGGGATGTGCACCTCACTCACACCTCCCTCTCCAGACCCTGGGGCAGGACTGTGGTCCATCCTCTCCCACCCTGGCCCCTTGGCCACAGAGCTGGGGGCAGAATGTTCCAGGCCTCCATCGTAATACAGGCTGTCCCGAAAGCAGTCAACAAGGCCCTGAGAATGGCTGCAGAGCAAGCAGGGCAAAGCCAACGAGCCCCGATCTGCAGCAGCAGCTGTGGGACCTGGAGGTCAGGTGATCCTTCCAGAACCTTCCGCCCGGCTCCCGCAGCAGTCCCGCTCACCTTGCACACGTTGTGCTGACACACGGTCGTGATGGGCCGGAACACCAGCTCCTGGCAGCAGATGCACTGGAACGCCTCTTCCACTTTACTAAGGAACATCTGGAACTAGAGGGAAGCGGGCGTGAGGCCGGCAAAGACCTGGGGACCAGGGCTCCCAGAGATCGGCAGCCTCCTGCTAAGCATGCACTGGGGTCCTCTAATTTTGTTCCCAGCCTTCACTCCAGGAGGCGGGGGCCACAATCGCCCCCATTCTGAGGCTCACCGGGCATGGTGGCTCATGCCTGTGATCCCAGCACTTTGGGAGGCCGAGGCGGGTGGATCGCGTGAGGTTGGGAGTTTGAGACCAGCCTGATCAACATGGAGAAACTCTGTCTCTACTCTACTAAAAATACAAAACTAGCCAGGTGTGGTGGCACATGCCTGTAATCCCAGCTACTTGGGAGGCTGAGGCAGGAGAATCGCTTGAACCCAGGAGGCAGAGGCTGCAGTGAGCCAAGATCACACCACTGCACTCCAGTCTGGACAACAAGAGGGAAAGTCCATCTCAAAAAAAAAAAAAAGGAAAAACAGAGGCCCAAGAGGCATGAGCCTCACAGGAAATCCCCAACACCCAAGTGGGGCGGATGCGGTGGAGCCAGTGCAGGGGCACAGGCCTCAATGGTGCAGGGAAGGACCCGGATGCGACCAGTTGGCACCACCAAGCATGCCCGCACTGAGTCAAGACAGGGCTTTTGCCCCTGGCCAGACACAGTGGCTAATACCTGTCACCCCAGCACCTTGGGAGTCTGAGTCAGGAGGATTGCTTGAGCCAGGTGTTCAAGACCAACCTGGAAACACAGCGAGACCCCATCTGTACAAAAAAAGTATTTAAAAAATAGGCCGGGCGTGGTGGCTCACGCCTGTAATCCCAGCACTTTGGGAGCCGAGGTGGGTGGATGACCTTAGGTCAGGAGTTCAAGACCAGCATGACCAACAGGGTGAAACCCTGTCTCTACTAAAAATACGAGATTATCCAGGTGTGGTGGCAGGTGCCTGTAGTCCCAGCTACTCGGGAGGCTGAGGCAGGAGAATCGCTTGAACCAGGAGGCAGAAGTTGCAGTGAGCCGAGATCATGCGATTGCACACTCCAGCCTAAACAACAAGAGCGAAACTCCATCTCAATAAGAAAATAAAAAATAAAAAAATAAAAATAGGCATGGCCTGGGAGGTTTGAGGCTGCAGTGAGCTGTGTTCGTGCCACTGCACTGTAGCCTCGGTGACAGAGCAAGATGCTGTCAAAAAAGAAAGAAAGGTTCTCCGGAGGTGTGGGTCCCTGCTCTGCTGGCCTAAGGCATGCTGAGCACCCACATGGGCCACCAGAAGCCCAGCTGCGGATGACCTGAAAGACACCTCCTCCTGCTTGGAGCTAAGTGTGGGGACCAAAGAGACACAGAGAAGGGTGGGGGGTGGGGTGCTGGGGGTGCAGCTGAGACAGCAATCGAGCACGGAGAAAACCCTGTGAAGAGTATGGCCTGAAGGAAATGGGAGAAGAGGGACCCCGAGATGGCCTTGGCCACAGCTGCATCCTGGGACCTCCAACTATGTCACCATCCACAGCCGAGGAGGAATGGCAGGCGGGACTCAGTGAAGGATCTGGAGCTGAGAGAGCATCCTGGGTGAGGCGGGGGGGGGCCTGATGTCACCCCGAGGTCCTCCCGAGAGAAGGGAGGAGGGTGAGAGTCAGAGAGAGACTGGAAGAGCATGCGCTGTGGCTGTGAAGGAGGAGGGAGGGGCCGTGAGCCGAGGGAGGCAAGTGCCTCTAGACGCTGGGCAAGGCTGGAATCGGGGTCTCCCCCGAAGCCCCCAGGAGGGCCTGGCCCTGCCCATGCCCTGACTTTAGCCCAGCAAGGCCCGTGTCGGGCACCCGGCCCCAGAGCTGTGAGACATGAGTCGCTTTGCACTCTTAGGCTTGGGGTCACTTTCCAACAGTCCCAGGGGACACAAACAGAAAGGAGGACGGCAGAGGCCAGGGTGGGGGTCTGGGGAGAGGAGAAAGTTCTGGAGGTGATGAAGGTGATGGTTGCACAACTACATGGACATGCTCAGTGCCACTGAGATGGTGAACATGGTAAACAGGCTTCGTACACTTTCCCGTGCAAATCAGGGAGACGACTGGGCCGCGCGTGCCTACCGGGCTGCCGCTCGCTGGCCGGTCCTTGAGTGATGCCAGGACCTCATTCCACAGCTTGGCGTTGCTCTTGTCCTCTCTAATGAGGCTGCTCTGCTGGGCCGTGAGGCTGTAGGGCTCCACCTTGCTTTTCTTGGACGACCGGCGCGGGGACCCGGCCCTGCCTGGGCCACCTCCTAGAAGACAGCAGGGTGCGTGAGGGAGGGGCGCGTCGCCAGAGCTGCTGGAGAGACACCCACCTGCCCCACGCCCACAAGACGCCCACAAGATACCAACCCTACACCCCCACAATGCCCACCCACACCCCCAAGATGCTCACCTGGTGACTTCCGCTTCCACTTGCCCTTGCCCGTCCTGCAGGCCGAGAAGCCCCCCTCCTGCTCCTCCTCCTCCCTCTTCCTGTTCTCCTTCTCCCTCTCTCGGTTGGCCAGGGCCTCCAAGTAGCCTTCCGGATACTGCAGAAGGAGGACGGGTGCCAGTTAGCCTTCGGGGCCATTTGGAACGGTCCGCATGCTACCTAGAGCCCACTCTTCCCACCCCCTCGCCACGTCTGGGTTTCCAAACGCACCTGACCCCCGATCTCCTGAAGAGCACAGGGGAGTCCTCCTTAATCCTGTTTTGATGAGGTTTCAGTGACCCAAAGCCAACTGAAAATGTTACATGGAATATTCCAGAAAGAGTTCCTAACTTGTAAATTGCACACTGTTCTAAGTGGAGTGATGAAACACAGCATCGTCCTGCAGGGATGTGAACCCTCCCTTTGTCCAGGGTCTCCTTGCTGTCCAAGCTACCCGCCGGGCAGTCACTCAGCACCTGTCTTATCACAATACCTCTGTTCAAGGAACCCTTGTTTCCCTCAATTAATAATGGCCTCTGGCCCACTGTTGAATAATAATGTATTATTATTATAATAATCATTAAATATGATTTAGTATTAAATATAAATCTTTTTCTTTTTTTTTTTTTAAGACCAAGTCTCACTGTTGCCCAGGCTGGAGTGCAGTGGCACGATCTTGGCTCACGGCAACTTCTGCCTCCCGGGTTCAAGTGATTCTCCTGCCTCAGCCTCCCGAGTAGCTGGGATTACAGACACCCACCACCACACTGAGCTGATTTTTTTATTTTTAGTAGAGATGGAGTTTCACTATGTAGGCCAGGCTGGTCTTGAACTCCTGACCTCAGGTGGTCCGCCTGCCTCAGTCATCCAAAGTGCTGGGATTACAGGCTAAATACAAAATACTAATATTAAACATTATAATTTATACTAAAGAAGTCCAGCACTTTGGGAGGCCAACGCAGGGCGTTTGAGAAAAACCTGGGCAACCTAGCAAGATCCCCTCTCTACAAAAACTACAAAAATTAGCCCAGCGTGGTCGCACGCGCCTGGAGTCCCAGCTACTCAGGAGGCTGAGGCAGGAGGATCGCTTGAGCCCAGGAGTTTGAGGCTGCAGTGAGCTATGATCGCACCTCTGCACTCCATCCTAAGCGACAAAGCGAGACCTGGTCTCAAAAATAAAAGTAACGGCCCAAAAGGGCAAGAGTAGTGACGCTGGCAATTTGGATATGCTAAAGAGGACCCAAACACGTGAAAGAGAAGATGCGAATCTCATACTGTGCCTAATGTATCGGTGAAACTTCATCACCCGCGTACACGTATACAAAAAAACATTATGGGCCGGGTGCGGAGGCTCACGCCTGTAATCTCAGCACTTTGGGAGGCCGAGGCGGGCGGATCACGAGGTCAAGAGATTGAGACCATCCTGGCCAACATGGTGAGACCCTGTCTCTACTAAAAGTACAAAAAATTAGCCAGGCGTGGTGGTGTGTGCCTGTCGTCCCAGCTACTCGGGAGGCTGAGGCAGAAGAATTGCTTGAACTCGGAAAACGGAAGTTGCAGTGAGCCGGGATCGTGCCACTGCACTCCACCCTGGCAACAGAGCGAGACTCTGTCTCAAAAAAAAAAAAAAACAAAAAAAACATTATGGCTGGGCTCGGTGGCTCACACCTGTAATCCCAGCACTTTGGGAGGCCAAGGCGGGCAGGAGTTCGAGACCAGCCTGGCCAACATCGGGAAACCCCGTCTCTACTAAAAATACAAAATAAGCTGGGCGTGGTGACACGTGCCTGTAATCCCAGGTACTCAGAATGCTGAGGCAGGAGAACTGCCTAAACATGGGGAGGTGGAGGTTGCAGTGAGCCGAGATCACGTCACTGCACTCCAGCCTGGGCAACAAAGCAAGACTCCCTCTCAAAAAAAAAAAAAAAAAAAAAGGCCGGGCGCGGTGGCTCACTCCTGTAATCCCAGCACTTTGGGAGGCCGAGGCGGGTGGATCACGAGGTCAAGACATCGAGACCATCCTGGTCAACACGGTGAAACCCCGTCTCTACTAAAAATACAAAAAATTAGCTGGGCATGGTGGCACGTGCCTGTAATCCCAGCTACTCAGGAGGCTGAGGCGGGAGAATTGCCTGAACCCAGGAGGCGGAGGTTGCGGTGAGCCGAGATCGCGCCATTGCACTCCAGCCTGGGTAACAAGAGCGAAACTCCGTCTCAAAAAAAAAAACATTCTCTATCTAGGGTTCAGTACTATCTCTGCTTTCAGGGCATCTGCTGGCGACTCCGGTAAGTGGGGGGCACCTGTGGACTCAGCTCGTCCTTAACTGTGGAGCCTCGAGCAATGGCTAATCCTGTCTAATCCCAAAGCTTCACTGGGAACAAGAGGAGACGAGAAGGACATAATCGGCCCGGCTCCACCTGGCAGGGTCTGGTTAAGCGCATTTAACGCGGGCGAAGGCTGGTGACGTGTCCAGCGTCACATCCCACCAATAAGATTTTGTTATCTTTGCCATTTACATGAGGGCGGGCGCACGTCGGCTCCTAGGGCCCCCTAGGGTAAATGTTTTCCAGCCTTACGGGTCTGGACCTCAAGCAGAGGGCAGGTTACTACACTGAAGGTGCGTGACTGCTTCTCCAGAAACTTCACTGACGAACACCTGACCCCGGGGCCTTAGTTTAACAAACTCTGATTATTCTGAGGACTCCGGCCCTCCCTGTCCTCACAAGGCATCATCGCCCTATTTTGAGGGCACCTACAGTCACATGTGACTCTCTTCAGTATCCTTTGACACCCTTTAAGTTGCAATGAAGATGACAGTCATGAAAAAAAAAAATCCGGCCGGGCGCGGTGGCTCGAGCCTGTAATCCCAGCACTTTGGGAGGCCGAGGCGGGTGGATCACGAG
>NW_022437017.1:6389619-6390440 GCF_009761245.1 Sapajus apella
AAAAAAAAAAAAAAAAAAAGTCAGATTCCATGTAACAATCCAGGTAGTTTGTTTCTCAGAAAACCTCAGGCTCAGAACTGCCCCTACCAGAGAAAAAATGCCAGTTCCATACCACACCCTGGCCACACCCTGGAGACCCAGACCCAGGAGGCTCCCGCAGCCCCAGCCGCTCCTATCCATGCTCTGCAGCTCAGTAACCTCCCTGCCAGGCCTCACGTGCGCCATCAACGTCCCCACCCAGGACCTGTACTTGGCACACCGTTGACCAGATGCTCGGCTTTATAGACAGTATCACTCAGCCACAAAGGAAGGAAATTCTGACCAGGTTACGGCTCCATGCACCTCAAGAACATCACGCTCAGTGACGTCAGGGAGCAGATGCCCAGGGACAAACCCCGTGTGGACCCATTCCTAGGCGGCGCCCCGAGTCATCTGATTCACAGAGATGGAAGGTAGGATGGGGAGTGACCGGGGCTGGGGAGTGAGTGTTTCACGGGTCAGAGTTTCAGTCTGGGAAGAAGAGAACGTGCTGGAGATGGCTGTACAACAACAGAAGTTCCATTAATGCCACTAAACAGTAGACTTAAACACGGTTCAAATGGTCAATTTTCGGGTGGGCGCGGTGGCTCACACCTGTAATCCCAGCACACTGGGAGGCCAAGGCAGATGAATCACGTGAAGTGAGGAGCTCAAGACCAGCCTGGCCAACATGGTGAAATTCCGACTCTACTAAAAAAAAATACAAAAATTAGCAGGGTGTGGTAGCACATGCCGGTAATCCCAGCTACTTGGGAGGCTGAGGCAGGAGAATCACCTGAACC
>NW_022437017.1:6390540-6398971 GCF_009761245.1 Sapajus apella
AAAAAAAAGGCCGGGCACAGTGGCTCACACCTGTAATCCTAGCACTTCGGGAGGTTGAGGCAGGCAGATGATGAGGTCAAGAGATCGAGACCATCCTGGCCAACATGGTGGAATCCCGTCTCTACTAAAAATACAAAAATTAGCTGGGCGTGGTGGCACATGCATGCAGTCCCAGCTACTTGGGACGCTGAGGCAGGAGAATCACTTGAACCTGGGATATGGAGGTTGCAGTGAGCCGAGATCACGCCACTGCATTGTGGCCTGGTGACAGAGTGAGACTCCGTCTCAAAAAAAAAAAAAAAAAAAGTACATTTTCTGTTACATACGGTTTATCACACACACACACACACAAGGCAAGGAAGAACAGGGCTCTGCAAAGGGCCAGAAAGAAGTATTTTCAGCTTTGGAGGCCACAGAATCTCTGTGGCAACTATGCAACTCTGCCCTTTTAACACAAAAAAGCAACCACGGGTAGTAAGATGAAAATGGGCGTGGCTACGTCCCAATAAAACTATTTTGTCCAAGCAGGCGGAGGCCCCGAACGGGCGTGGACGGCAGTTTGCCTCTCCTAAACCATGTGGTTTGATGTGTATGTTTATGAACAGAACGTTCCTGGACAGTACTGGTAACGGTGGTGTCGCCAGAAAGGGGAGCTGGGTGACCAGGTAAAGGAGGGAGAATCTTCACGTGTGGTCTTGGGTGCTTTCTGAAATTTGACCCAGTAAATGGGACCCATTCGCCAAACTTGAAACAAACAGGAGAGAGAAAAAGGAAGCTTCTCAACGGTGCCTGTCAGGGACGGGGGGTGGGAGACGGTTCCCTGGGCAGAGGCCCCCAGGGGCGCAGTTGGTTGGCCTTAGATCCTTGGCAGTGAGCAGAGCAAGGACTGGACGCCAGAGGGGAGGCAGGAAGGCCAGGCCGGAGGCCAAGGGCCTCGCACACACAGCGCTGGCTGGACGGCTTCAGACCCCCTCCGGGGACCCCGAAAGGGGCTGGGCAGCCGGGAAGGGAGGAAAGGAGACAGGGCGGCCTCGCCCCCGGGACCGCGAGGCTCACCCGAGCACCACGTTGGCGTAGAGTTCCCGCGCCGTCCGGGTCTCGCGCTTCCTGGAGATCTCCGCGTCGTACCAGAAGCCCCGCTCCTTGGGGTTGTCAGGGTTGTAGTTGAGCATGACCACCTGGCCCACCTCCAGGTCCTGCCACTTGATGATGGTCCGGGCACGCGCTCGGACGTCCCTGGAGCTCATCTGGACCACGCCGTTCTCCGGGTAACTGGGAGGAAAGCCCCAGCCTTAGATCCCACAGTAACACCAAGCCTGGTTCCCTCAACGGGAAGCGAGCCGAGGTGGAGACAGCCGCCCGCAGCAGTGAGCAGAGGGACCCCTCCCAACAGGCTCATCGGCTGGTGTTGAGAACACACAGCTATGTATGGCATGTTCCAGGTACAGACTTGTTATGGGTTGCCCATGTCCCCTGCAAAAAGGGATGTTTAAGCCCTGATCCCCAGCACCCACAAAGAGGACCGTTTTTGAAAACGGGGTTGCTGTAGGTAGAAGCTTTGCAGATGAAATCGTATCAACACGAGATCATACTGCAGTAGGGTGGGCCCCAATCCAACAGGACTGGTGTCTTTAGAACGAGAGGAGAGGCCAGGCATGGTGGCTCACGCCTATAATTCCAACATTTTGGGAGGCCGAGGCAGGTGCATCATCTGGGGTCGAGTTTAAGACCAGCCTGACCAACACAGCGAAATCCCCTCTCTTCTAAAAATACAAAAAGTAACCGGGCATGGTGGCAGGCGCCTGGAATCCCAACTACTTGGGAGGCTGAGGCAGGAGAATCATTTGAACCTGGGAGGCAGAGGTTGCAGTCAGCCAAGATGTCGCCACTGCACTCCAGCCTGGGCAACCGAGAGAGACTGTCTCAAAAAATTAAAATTAAAATTAAAATTAAAATTAAAATTAAATTAAAAATACAAAATTTAGCCAAGTGTAGTAGTGGGCGCCTGTAGTCCCAGTTACTCAGAAGGCTGAGGCAGGAGAATCCCTTGAACCCGGGAGGCGGAGGTTGCCATGAGCCGAGATCGCACCACTGCACTCCAGCCTGGCGACAGAGTGGAAGTGCCCAGTAAACACTTGTGTAAGGACTGGAGAGTGACGTCAGGTTGGAACGAGAGAGAGATGACAAGCCCAGAAGAAGGAATAAAACAGAAAATCTGGGCCGGGCACGTGGCTCACGCCTGTAATCCGAGCACTTTGGAAGGCCGACGCGGGCGGATCACGAGGTCGGGAGATTGAGACCATCCTGGGTTACACAGTGAAACCCAGTTTCTACTAAAAATACAAAAAAACAAACAAACAAAAAAAAAAAACATCGGCTGGGCATGGTGGCGTGCGCCTGCAGTCCCATCTACTCAGGACACTGAGGCAGGAGAACTGCTTGAACCCGGGAGGTGGAGGTTGCAGTGAGCCAGGATGGCACTACTGCACTCCAGCCTGGGCGAGAGTGAGACTTCATCTCACATAAAAAGAAACAAAAAGCCACCAGAAAAACCGATGGGGTGGCAGTTTTAACAGCTGAGCAGAGCAGAGCAGACCCCTGCCAGGAGACCCAGGGGGGAGCAGCCGGCTTCGGGTCCCCAGGCTGGTCCCTGAGTGGGCAGCCTTGTGTGCCATTTAGGAACACAGGGTGGGGCCCCAGACCCTGATTGCCATCTCGGGACAGTGCCAGGCTCTGGCCTGGACACCCGCAGCCAAGGCCGTGCGCCACAGACCCCGAGTGCCCAGGCCCGCCCCCCGCAGGACTCACTCGTCGTATTTCACGTGGTAAATGACATCCTCCTCCAGCGCCGGGCTGGCCGTGGAGCTGCAGGGCTCGTCCCGGGAGGGGGCCTTCCGCGTCACCCGGACTACTTGCGCCTCAAACCACGCCCCCATGTTCGTGTCCCGCGCATCGACGTACTCATTGACCTGCAGGGAACGAGGGGACGCTGGTATCCCCCTCGGTCCTCGGACGCTGGGATGCCCCGGAACCAGGGTTCACACACGAATGCCTACAGCAGGGTCTCTCTTCCAGGCTGGGAACCACCACCCATGAGAAACCCAGCTCAGCACGGATGACAGGTGTGGGGGGCCGGGGGCACGGACGGTCTTAGCAAAGGCCCCTGCTGCTCAGCTACAGCCACAGCTGCTGGGAGGCCCTGACACCAGAGCTGCCCATTTGTCAAGATAAGCTGGAAATCCAGGCCGGGCGTGGTGGCTCACACCTAGAACCCCAGCACTCTGGGAGGCCCAGGCATGGGGATCGCTTGCGCCCGGAATTCAAGACAAGCCTGGGCAACATAGTAAGACCCTGTGTCTGCTAAAAGATAAAACAGACTGGGTGCCGTGGCTCACAATAATCCCAGCACCGTGGCAGGCTGAGGATCACTTGAGGCCAGGAGTTCCAGACTAGCCTGGCCAACATGGTGAAATCCCGTCTCTACTAAAAGTACAAAAAAATTAGCTGGGCGTGGTGGTGTTCGTCTGTAGTCCCAGCTACTCAGAAGGCTGAGGCAGGAGGATTGCTTGAACCCGGGAGGCAGAGGTTGCAGTGAGTCGAGGTCGTGGCACTGCACTCCAGCCTGGTGCCTGGTGACGGAGTGAGACTCTGTCTCAAAAAAATAAATAAATTGAAATAAAACAGGGCAGGTGCAGTGGCTCACACCTGTAATCCCAACACTTTGGGAGGCCCCGGCAGGAGGATCACAAGGTCAGGAGATCGAGATCATCCTGGCCAACATGGTGAAACCCCGTCTCTACTAAAAATACAAAACATTAGCTGGGCATGGTGGCGCGTGCCTGTAATCCCAGCTACTCAGGAGGCTGAGGCAGGAGAATTGCCTGAACCCAGGAGGCGGAGGCTGCGGTGAGCCGAGATCGCGCCATTGCACTCCAGCCTGGGTAACAAGAGTGAAACTCCGTCTCAAAAAAAAGGCTGGAGTGCAAAACCACAAAAATGAGCCAGGCATGGTGGCAGGTGCCTGTAATCCCAGCTACTAGGAAGGCTGAGGCATCAGAATCACTTGAACCTGGGAGGCAGAGGTTACAGTAAGCCGAGATCACACTACTGCACTCCAGCCTGGGCAACAAAGCAAGACTCCGTCTCTAAATAAATAAATAAACAAATAAATAAAATCAGCTGGGCATGGTGGCACACACCTGTAATACCAGGTGGGAGGATCACTTGAGCCCAGGACTTCAAGGCTGCAGTGAGCTGATTACACCACTGCACACCAGGCTGGGTGACAAAGTGAGACCCTCTCAAAGAAAGAAAATAAAGAAAAACACTGGAAACCCAGATCTTTCTGTGGCATTTCCTGATCTTAGGTAGGTGGTGGCAGCAATTCACAAATGTCACAGGTACTGCAAGGTTCACAGAGAAGACACGTGCAGGCCCCCACACAGGACTCTGCTCTGGTGGGCCACAAAGGAATCCCAGGGTACCATGTCCCCGCTCAAGGAACAAGCAGGGAACCACCTCTTGGCCATTCCTGCCCACCCGGAGCTGGAGAGGGGTATGGGAAGCCCCTCCCGTGGGCCCTGGGTATGCAAAGACCAGAACGGCAGGGAGAACGGCAGACCCCAAAGGGGCTGCGGAGAGGAGGCTCACCTTGTACAGCCCCAGCTCCGTCTCATCCCACATGTCCTTGTCCGCCAGGCCCGCTTTGCCATCGGTCTCAGCGGCCGCCTCGCCGTGGGTGGAGGACTTGTCCGACTCACTCTGGCCCAGGCAGCACCCGGAGTCGGTGTCGGAGAGCTCAGAGTCCCGCTCCTTGGCGCTGTGGGGGAGCACAAGGCTCTGGCGGACCAGGAGCTGAATGGTGTCATTCAGGCGGACCTCATAGTCAAAGAGAGTGTGGCCGTCCTCCATCTGCAGGGACATCAGAGGCAGAGGGTGTTCGGCCACCTAGCGCCAGGCGGCCGTCTGTGGGTGCGGGGGACGATCTGCATCAAAGGGCCGTGAGACCTGCGCCATGCCAGGGGGCAGTCCTGCTCACCAGTGGCACGGCAGCCCCTCCCGTCAGGGCCCTGGGCCCCTCTAGCGAAGGCTGCTGCTACCACCTGCAGGGCGCACCCAGGAGCACAAAAGAGCATCGAGGGGGCACCACGCACACACCAGGGTCTCGGGAGTTTCTCCTCCATCGTGTTGATGGCAGCTTTTGTGTTACAGCGAACACGTGTCACCTTCGTCCCTGGTTCTCAACCAAACACAATTCAGACCCCGGGGGATGCTGGGCCACGTCTGGGACATCTGTGGTTGTCCCCACTGGGGGAAGCCCCTGGTATGGAGTGGGTGGAGGCCAGGGTCACCATTGAGCACCCTGCAGTACCCAGAACGGCCCCACTGTCCAGTGCCCAGAGGGAGAGACCCTGTCCCGCCCGGACGGCAGGAAGCACGTGCCAGCATCATGAGCTTCCTGGGTAAGGCTGCAGCTCCAATCGCGTCCGCCACAGCAGCTCCTCCGACCCTGAGCTCCACCCGTTCCCGAGAGAGCTTTTATCCTGATGCCCCCATCCCCTGGGGCCCATCTCCAGCCTGGCTCCACAGCCTGTCCCCAGGTCTCCTGGCTCAGCAGGTGTGCAAGGAGGAGCTCGTCACCTGAGCCCTGGCTGGCAGACGGAGAAGCCAAGGCATTTTGTCGGAAGCCACCCCTCCACGCTCCACCAGCACCGGACAAGGACCCCTCCTGGTGGTTTGCCATCTAGATGCCCCCCAAAAAACAAGTTCCTCTGCCCTGGCACCATGGACAATGGGGCCAGGTCCTGGATCATTCTCTGGGGTGGGGCCGTCCTGGCCACTGTCCCAACCTGAGCGGATTCCCTGGACTCCGCCTACTTCACGCCAGGAACTCCCCATACTGTGACAACCACAGATGTCCCCAGACATCATCCAGTAGTACAGGGAGGGTATAAAAACCACCCTGGGCGAGAACCCCTGGTTAGGGGTTCCACAGGTCCCCAAGAGAACTTTTTTTGAGATGGAGTCTCACTCTGTCACCCAGGCTGGAGTGCAGTGGCGTGATCTCGACTCACTGCAACCTCCACCTCCCGGGTTCAAGCGATTCTCCTGCCTCAGCCTCCCGAGTAGCTGGGACAACAGGCGCGCCACCACGCCCAGCTAATTTTTGTATTTTTAGTAGAGACGGGTTTCGCCATGTTGGCCAGGCTGGTCTCGATCTCTTGACCTCGTGATCCACCCACCTTGGCCTCCTAAAGTGCTGGGATTATAGGCGTGAGCCACCATGCCCGGCTGAGATCCTTATCCCACAATGCTCTGCCCTGCTAAGGTCTCAGGAGGCTGCACACATTGAAACCCACACACTGAGTAGGGAGGGAGAGAAGAGGTGAATCCCGGGAGCTGGGGGTCCCCCGGTTTCTACCGTCTGCCCCACCAGGAGTTTATCTTGGTACCTGGTGTGAGCAGGATTGGACTCAGTCTCCATGCAGTTAACACGGGTTTTTCAGCCTCCGCATGGCTGAAGTAAGGGCCGACCACACTGGGGAGAGGCAGGTCTCCCCCTTTGTGCACCGGACAGTAGGGCCATCCTGGGCACTGCAGAGGGCTGAGCAGCATCCCTGGCCTCCACCCTGTCATGACAACCACAGATGTCCCGCAGACATCACCATGTGTCTGGTTCAGGAGTATCCTTAGGCAAAGGGAGGAGAGAGACAGGGAATGTTAGCTCTTCCTCCTCCCGCCCCTTGGGGTTCCAAGGCCTGAGGGCTGCTCATATGCAAACAGCGTCGGGGTCACGGTGAAGGCCAAGGCCCTTCTCTGCAGACTTTCTTTCTTTGCTCACCATTAACCTGAGAACCTGATGAAGGCTGACTCCTCTTTTCCAGAAGAAAATTCCTTTTCTTTTTGAGATGGTGTCTCGCTCTGTCTTCCAGGCTGGAGTGCACTGGTGCCATCTCAGCTCACTGCGACCTCCGTCTCCCGGGTTCTAGCGATTCTTGTGCCTCAGCCGCCTGAGCTGGGACTACAGGCATGAGCTACCACGTATGGCTTATCAAACTCCTAAGCTGAAGGGATCCACTCATCTCGGCCTCCCAAAGAGCTGGGATTACTTCACAAGCACGACCCACTATACCTGGCTTGATTTTTTTATTTTTTATTTTTTGAGAAACTATCTCACTGTTGCCCAGGATGGAGAACACTGACACAATCACTGCTCACTGCAGCCTCGAACCCTGGGCTCAAGCGATCCTCCTGCCTCAGACTCTTGAGTAGCTGGGACCACAGGCACACATCACCTATGCCTAGGTAATTTTTTGTAGAGATGGGGTCTGGCTGTGTTGCCCAGGCTGGATTTGAACACGTACACACCCACCTGCAGCTACAATGGTTTCAGGGGCTGCTCCGAAACCCCCCGTGGACGTCGAGAACCCACCAACACCTGCTTCAGCCCCTCTGTTCTCCCAGTGAGCACCGAGTGCCTCCAACACGCTGGGCACTGCCCAGGTGCCACGAGGTGGCTCAGGGCCCACTCTCCAACACAGAGCAGCTGGCTTCGGGGAGAGGTGACACAGATGGAGAGGAAGAGGCACGTCAACCTGTACACCGTGTTCACTCACAACAGATGGAGGGTGGAAGCAACCCAGGTGTCCATCAACAGGTAGGTGGATCAGCACAACGTGGCCATTCAAATACAACTCAGGCTGGGCCCAGGGCTCATGCCTGTCACCCCAGCACTTTGGGAGGCCGAGGAAGGCGGATCACCTGAGGTCAGGAGGTCGAGACCAGCCTGGCCAACATGGTGAAACTCCGTCATTACTAAAAATGCAAGAATTAACCGGGCCTGGTGGTGCATGCCTGTAATCCCAGCTACTCCAGAGGCTGAGGCAGGAGAATCGCTTGAACCTGGGAGGCAGAGGTTGCAGTGTGCAGAGATCACACCATTACACTTGGCCTGGACAACACAGCAAGACTCTGTCTTAAAAAAATAAAATAAGCCAGCAGGGTGCAGTGGATCACGCCTGTAATCCCAGCACTTTCGGAGGCCAAGGTGGGTGGATCACCTGAGGTCAGGCGTTCAAGACCAGCCTGGCCATCATGGTGAAACCCTATCTTAAAAAATGACGGGGCTGGGCGCGGTGGCTCAAGCCTGTAATCCCAGCACTTTGGGAGGCCGAGGCGGGTGGATCACAAGGTCAAGAGATCGAGACCATCCTGGTCAACATGGTGAAACCCCATCTCTACTAAAAATACAAAAAATTAGCTGGGCATGGTGGTGCGTGCCTGTAATCCCAGCTACTCAGGAGGTTGAGGCAGGAGAATTGCCTGAACCCAGGAGGCAGAGGTTGCGGTGAGCCTAGATCGCGCCATTGCACTCCAGCCTGGGTAACATGAGTGAAACTCCGTCTCAAAAAAAAAAAATAAAATAAAAAAA
>NW_022437017.1:6399071-6400511 GCF_009761245.1 Sapajus apella
GATCACCTGAGGTCAGGAGTTTAGGACCAGCCTGACCAACATGGAAAAACCCCATCTATACTAAAAATACAAAATTATCCAGGCATGGTGGCACATGCCTATAATCCCAGCTACTCAGGAAGCTGAGGCTGGAGAATTGCTTGAATCCACGAGGCAGAGGTGGCAGTGAGCCGAGATTGCGCCACCGCACTCCAGCCAGGGCAACAAAAGGAAAACTCCATCTCAAAATAAATAAATAAAATAAAATACGACTCAGCCCTCAAAAGGAGCAAGGCTGTGACCCAGGCCACAGCGTGCATGCACCCTGAGGACGTCACACTCAGTGAGAAACGCCAGACACGAAAGGCCACGTGGTGCGTGATCCCGTTTTTATGAAATTTCCAGGACAGGCCAAGCCACAGAGGCAGGACGGGGATTTCAGGGTTCCAGGGGCTGCGGGAAGGGAGGCAGAAAAATGAGGCGGTTGCTGAGACAGGGCGCAGGGTCTCCTTTCAAGGTGACAGAATGTTTTAAAATAGACTGCAGTGACGATGACACAACGAGGAATGCACCGCATCTGTGCGCTGTAACTGGGTGAACTGTCAGGATATAATAATGTTATTTAAAACACGAAGCAGGTCGGGTGTAGTGGCTCACGCCTGTAATCCCCACACCTTGGGAGGCCGAGGCAGGCAAATCACGAGGTTAGAAAATTGAGACCATCCTAATGCAGTGAAACCCATTCTCTACTAAAAACAAAAAAAATTAAAAATTAAAATTAAAAAAAAAAATTTGCCCATGTGGTGGCGCAGGCCTGTCATCCCAGCTACTCAGGAAGCTGTGGGGGGAGAATCGCTTGAACTCAGAAGGTGGAGGGGGCAGTGAGCCAAGATCGCGCCATTGCACTTCAGCCTGGGCGACAGAGTGAGACCTTGTCTCAAAAAATAAAAAGAAAATAAAGTTTCTTAATTTGTTTAAAAGGGGACTGGGTACAGTGGCTTACTCTGTAATCCCAGCATTTTGGGAGGACAAGATGGGCAGATCACTTGAGGCCAGGAGTTCCAGACCAGCCTGAGCAACATCACCAAATCCTGTCTCTATTAAAAGTACAAAAATTAGCTGGGCGTGGTGGTGGCTGCCTCTAATCCCAGCTACTCGAGAGGCTGAGGTAGGAAAATCACTTGAACCCGGGAGGCGGAGGTTGCAGTGAGCTAGGATCACACCACTGCACTCCACCCTGGGTGACAGAACAAGACTCCATCTTAAAAAAAAAAAAAAAAAAGAAAGAAATTCCACGGTGGCTCATGCCTGTAATTCCAGCACTTTGGGGGGCCAAGGGGGTGGGGGGTGGATTACAAGGTCAGGAGTTCAAGACCAGCCTGGCCAATACGGTGAAACCCTGACTCTACTAAAAATACAAAAAAAAAAAAATTAGCTGGGCATGGTGGCAGGCACCTGTAA
>NW_022437017.1:6400611-6401864 GCF_009761245.1 Sapajus apella
AAAAAAAAAAAAAAAAAAAGTTGGGGGAGACAAATCCAGTGCCCCCAGTATCGATGGGGTAAGGGCAGCATGGGACAAGCCACACGGCGCTCAGAGGAACGGACAGGGCACTCATCTGCATTCAGGATCAGCCCATCTGTGGCCGAGCACAACCCTCTTGCCAAAGCTGACATTTGGGGTGGGTTTGCTCTCTGGGGTGGGGCCGCCCTGGGCCCTGCTGGGTGCTTGGCCTCTACCCACTCCATGTGAGGAGCACCCACGTCATGAATGTTGCCAGGCATCTCCCAGGGTCCCCTGGAGGGCAGAATCACCCGCAATTAGCACCCAAGCTACAGCGGCCCTCACGTGCATCTGAAGGCCACGTGCGCAGAGGGGCAGCTGCTCACCCTGTGTTCATAGCAGCGTTATTTGCCAGAAACAGCCTAAGCAACCTGAGCGCCGGCCAGCGGAAGGGGAGCACGGGGCAGCGAGGGGCAGCCAGGCAGAGGGGCTTCGGCGCACACGGAGGGAAAGCGGCCCACCGCAGGGAACAGGAAACACAGTCCCAGCGCCACCCAGACAGAGGACAGGTCGGGCGCGCAGCCCTGGGCGGCCTGGAGCGCGGGCGGCCAGCAGGGTGGCAGGGGCCAGGTGGGCCACAAACCAAGTGACCTGGACAGCGGGAGGCAGCAGGAGGAGTGGACGGAGGCAGTAGGGGGCCAGGCGGTCAGACTCTGTCATGCCGGACTCAGACAGAGGCCAAGTGGAGGAGGAGAGGGACCCAGGAGGGAGGCCGGGGCGGCAGAGCTGAGCACGGAGGCAGGGCCGATGAGAACTGGCAGCGGGTGGGCACAGGGGCGAGGGCTGTGGACTGGGCAGCCCCTGACCTGCAGGAACAGCTGGGGAAGCTAGGCCTGCACCATACCCTGTCCCCCTCTTGTCTGTTGCCAGGGACAGCATCCATGCCACCTCACTGGGCCTGACCACCACTGCCTCCATGACTTCAGCCCTTCCGGCCCTGGAATGGTGAGGCACAAGCACCCTGCTTAGGTAGGCTACACAGGACAGACAGGAAGCGTCTCCCAGTACAACTGTGTGAACAGGGGGCCGGGCGCAGTGACTCACACCTGTAATCCCAGCACTTTGGGAGGCCAAGGCGCACGAAGTCAGGGGTTCAAGACCAGCCTGGCCAAGATGATGAAACCCTGTCTCTACTAAAAACACAAAAATAAGCCGGGCATGTTGGCAAGAGCCTGTAACCCCAGCTACTCAGG
>NW_022437017.1:6401964-6425267 GCF_009761245.1 Sapajus apella
GGCATGTTGGCAAGAGCCTGTAACCCCAGCTACTCAGGAGGCTGAGGCAGGAGAATCGCTTCAATGTGGGCGGCAGTGGCGGCAGTGAGCCGAGATCTCACCACTGCACTCCAGCCTGGGCAACAGAGTGAGACTCCGTCTCAAAAAAGAGACGGGCATTTGGAAGGCCGAGGCGGGTGGATCACGAGGTCAAGAGATCGAGACCATCCTGGTCAACATGGTGAAACCCCGTCTCTACTAAAAGAAATAATACAAAACATTAGCTGGGCATGGTGGCACATGCCTGTAGTCCCGGCTACTCGGGAGGCTGAGGCAGGAGAATTGCCTGAACCCAGGAGGCGGAGGTTACGGTGAGCCGAGATCGCGCCATTGCACTCCAGCCTGGGTAACGAGAGCGAAACTCCGTCTCAAAAAAAAAAAAAAGAGACAGGCAAACAGGGCAGGGAAGTGAACCTGGCCCAGGCTGGCACAAAGTCCTGACCCCACAACACAACTCACAAGCTGGCTAGGCTGCCTCCTGATGCCTGGAACTTTCCAGAAGGGCCCCAAAGTGGGCAGGAGGAAGCTTGCACAACCCGAAGCAGGGAGGAGGAAGCTTGGTTATTAAGTTCTGACTCCACAGGTGAGAGAGAACATGGTGAGTAAGGCAGTAATTGTTCTAAAGTTGTAAAGGGCTGGACACAGTGACTCACGCCTGTAATCCCACCACTTGGGGAGGCCGAAGATGGGTGGGTCACCTGAGGTCAGGAGTTCAAGACCAGCCAGGCCAACACGGCAAAACCCTGTTCCTACTAAAAACACAAAGTTAGCCATGTGTGGCGACAGACGCCTGTCTTCCCAGCTACTCGGGAGGCTGATGCACAAGAATCGCTTGAACTCAGGAGGCACAGTTTCCAGTGAGCTGAGATTGCGCCACTGCACCCCAGCCTGGGCAACAGAGCAAGACTCTGTCTCAAAAAATTAAAACAGGCCGGGCGCGGTGGGCTCTCTCCTGTAATCCAAGTACTTTGGAGGCCAAGGCAGGCAGATCACCTGAGGTCAGGAGTTCAAGACGAGGCTGACCAACATGGTGAAACCCCGTCTTAAAAAAGAAAAAAGAAAAAAAAAAATAAATAAAATTAAATATAAAATATAAAATAAGATAGGGCCAGGTGCAGTGGCTCACACCTGGAATCCCAGCACTTTGGGAAGCCAAGGTGGGCAGATCACCTGAGGTCAGGAGCTTAAGATGAGCCTGGCCAACATGGTGAAACCCCATCTCTACTAAAAATACACAAATTTTCCGGGCGTGGTGGCAGGGGCCTGTAATCCCAGCTCCTTGGGAGGCCGACTCAAGAGAATCATTTGAACCCAGGAGGCAGAGGCTGCAGTGAGCTGAGATCGTGCCACTGCACTCCAGCCTGCGTGACAGAGCAAGACTCGCTCTCGAAAAAAAAAAAAAAAAAAATCAAAAACAACAAAATAAAAACACACGTACCCTCTGACTCAATTCCACTCCAAGGAATTGAGGCCATCCCCCATGTGTGCCAAGATGTGGATGGAGGAGGATGTTCACTGCAACTTTGTATCTAATGGCAAAAATTAAATAACCAAATAGCTCAGCAGCAGGAATAAATTCGTAAATAAGTTACAGTATATCCAGATGAAAGGTCTTCCCCAAAGCCATTGCAAGAACGAGGAAATTACAGTGTCATTACCCGACCATCACAGAGCTGTTAAATGACAAACTGGCTGTGTACGATGGTTCATGCCTGTAATCCCAGCCTGTAATCCCAGCATTTTGGGAGGCCGAGGCGGGTGGATCACGAGGTCAAGAGATCGAGACCATCCTGGTCAACATGCTGAAACCCCGTCTCTACGAAAAATACAAAAAAATCAGCTGGGCATGGTGGCGCGTGCCTGTAATCCCAGCTACTCAGGAGGCTGAGGCAGGAGAATTGCCTGAACCCAGGAGGCGGAGGTTGCGGTGAGCCGAGATCGCGCCATTGCACTCCAGCCTGGGTAACAAGAGCTAAACTCCTTCCCAAAAAAAAAACACAAAAAAAAAAAGATCAGGAGTTCGAGACCAGCCTGGCCAAGATGGTGAAACCCCCGTCTCTACTAAAAATGCAAAAATTAGCCAGGAGCCTGTAATCCCAACTACTCAGGAGGCTGAGGCAGGAGAATGGCTCGAACCCCGGAGGCGGAGGTTGCAGTGAGCCGAGATCACACCATCGTGCACTCCAGCCTGGGTGACAGGGCGAGACTCCGTCTCCAAAAAAAAAAAAAAAGGAAACAAGACTAAAAGCTTGCTGCGCCCCCCGAGCTGCCCGCTTGCTACCCTACCCCATTGTGCCATTCGGGGGCTCTCTTTCAGGGTTCAGAACGCTGCCTGGAGGCACGGCAGGGCAGAAACTCACTCCCGCTGGGTTTCAGGAGTGTTGTTCTCCACTTGGCTTAGGGACAGTAACTTCGGGGTAGAAACCAGGCTTTTAGGGGCTCAGCGAGGACCATGTAAGCCTTGAACCAAGAGGGACCTACAGCAGGAAGAGGGTGTGCCTGCAGGGGCCTGACAGGACCTGGGGGGAAGGAAGTGAGCAACTGCTCTGCCTTCCTGGGGGCAGCCACAGCTCTTGCTCGGCTCATCTCAGCGCCTCTGCGGCAACCCCAGATGCGGCCACGACAGACAAACAGCGGGAGAGATGGGAGGAAGGAAAAACCGAGGCGGGAGGATCCCAGACACGGTGGAGACGCAACCCCAGGCGGGGGGGCGGCGGCATGGACGGCACCTCGAGGGTGTCCCACCACGAGGGACGTGGGACGGGTGGAGGACTTTGTGACAGCGGAACTCTGCCCTGCGACTCAGCTGTGCCACCGCTAAGGACAGACCCTAGAGGAGCACTTCGGGGGTAGGTGAGGTGGACATGATTGCCACAAAGACACCACCATCACGGTCTCTACCACTTTCCCTTGTGGTCTCAGGAGGGCACGGGGCATCTTTGGAGGCTGCGTCACCAGGCACGGATCCGCCATGTTGGCAGCTAAGAAAGGGAGCACGTGTCTTCCTGGGCTCTGAATTTCTCAGCTTTCAATTTATTTTATTTTAGTTTTTTTTTTTTTTGAGACACAGTCTTGCTCTGTCACCCAGGCTGCAGTTCAGTGGTACAATCTTGGCTCACTGCAGCCTCGACCTTCTGGGCTCAAATGATCCTCCTACCTTGGCCTCCCGAGTAGCTGGAACTACAGGCATGCGCCACCACGCCCGGCTAATGTTTTAGCTTTTTTGTAGAGATGGGGTTCTTGCTATCTGGCCCAGGCTGGTCTCGAACTCCCAACCTCAAGCAATCCTCTTACCTCGTCCTCCCAAAGTGCTGGGATTACAGGCATGAGCCACGGCGCCCAGGCTGTTTCTAAGACAGTAATGTCCGACACAATCCACACAGACACAGGCTCTTGGATCATTCTGGAAGATGTAAAGGGGTCCTGAGATCCGTCTGAGTCCAAGAACCTCTGACCTGGAAAGACTCCAACACAGCGCTCTGGGGACCTGTTCCAGCACATTCCAGATGGAGGGAGAGATGGGAGGAAGGAAAACCTAGTTTCTCTCGAAACCCAGACATACCAACTGAAGCCAGAGTGAGCATGCAATCTAATTGACCGGCTACGTCCACGGGGACAACGCGGCCTGCACCTGGCTTGTTTTGGTTTGTTGTTTTTGTTTTTGAGATGGGAATCTCACTCTGTAGCCCAGGCTGGAGTGCAGTGGCATAATCTCGGCTCACTGCAAACTCCGCCTCCCAGGTTCAAGCGATTCTCCTGCCTCAGCCTCCTGAGTAGCCGGGATTACAGACGCGCACCACCACGTCTGGCTGCTTTTGTAATTTTTAGAGATGGGGGGGCGGGTTTCACCATGTTGGCAGGCTGGTCTCGAACTCCTGACCTTAGGTGATCCACATGCCTCAGCCTCCCAAAGTACCGGGATTACAAGCATGAGCCGCCACCCCTCTTGCGTACCAGCTTTTATAAATCAAGTTTTATTGGAACAAAGCCACACCCACACATTTACAGATTGTCTACAGCTGCTTGGGACCGGGACAGCAGCGGTGAGTAATCCTAACAGAGACCCCACCCTCTACTGGGGAGCCTTCCTGGGGGAGGGATGCCACAGTGAGTGGGAGCTGATGGCAGGGGCCCTCCCTCCTGCAGCCAGAGGGGCAGGTCTCTGCAAGGGGGCCATGCAGCAGGGACACCCGAGGCATCACTGTGACAAGTGACCCTTCCAAGGCCGTTCCTGAGACACCATTTCGACTAAGGCATCACACTGATCTCAATACTGCCTTGGAGGAATGGAAGTGTCTGGGGATACTTGTTGTTGTCATGCCTGGTAAGGAAAGGGTGCTCGTGGCATGAAGTGGGTGGAGGCCAGGGGCACTGCTCAGCACCCTGCCGGGCCCAGGACGGCCCCAGCCAGAGGATGATCTGGCCCCGAACACCCACAGTGCGAGCGGGAGAGACCCTGTGCTGAGTGATTTATTTCACTTTGACCGTGAGCCTGGCACGGGGCTCCCTCCACCCTTCACATCCATAACCTCACTGAATTCACACTGCGCTGCACCGTGGTGGCCATCAGCCCTGTCTGAAATGAGATGGCGTGGGAACTGGCGAGTCTCTGGTCAGGGACGCCAAAAAGATGATGTATAGTACAGGATGTTGTACCTGAGCAGGTTAAAGGGGCCGCAGAGGACAGCTATTGTTATTCTGATGTGCAGCCAAATAAAAAAAAGACTGGCCGGCGCCGTGGCTCACACCTCTAATCCCAGCACTCTGGGAGGCCGAGACGGGCGGATCACGAGGTTAAGAAATCGAGACCATCCTGACCAACATGGTGAAACCCTGTCGCTACCAAAATACAAAAACTAGCTGGGTGTGGCAGCGTATGCCTGTAGTCCCAGCTACTCAGGAGGCTGAGGCAGGAGAATTGCTTGAACCCAGGAAGCAGAGGTTGCAGTGAGCCGAGATTGCGCCACTGCACTCCAGCCTGGCGCCTGGCGACAGAACAAGACTGTCTCCAAAAAAAAAAAAAAAAAGATTGGGAGGTGCTGCAGATGCCTCTCCCGTTGCCTAGGCAGGGGCCAGCTGCTCTGATCAGCTCCCTGCCTTTCTGCCAATCAAGCGACATCACCGCCACCCTATTCAGCCCAAGTGAGACCACCACGAGATCCCACATGTTCCAGGGCAAACCCAACTCTCTTCTGCTCCGAGGTCTCCATCCACCTCACTGCACACCTTGGGCCACTAGGCCAGGTTTCTTTAAGCAGCAAAAAAAGGATTATGAAGACTCTAGAACATTCTTTTTTTTTTTTTTTTTTTTTTTTTGAGACCGAGTTTGTCTCTTTCGCCCAGGCTGGAGTGCAATGGTGCGATCTCAGCTCATTGCAACCTCCCCCTCCCCAGGTTCAAGCAATTCTCCTGCCTCAGCCTCCTGAGTAGCTGGGATTACAGGCACGTGATCTACCGTGCCTGACTAATTTTTATATTTTTAGTACAGACAGGGTTTCACCATGTTAGCCAGGCTGGTCCCGAACTCTTGACCTCAAGTGATCCACCTGCCTCGGCCTCCCAAAGTGCTGGGATTACAGGCATGAGCCACCACGCCTGGCCTACTCTAGAACATTCTGTGAAGACAATAGCCTGTTAGTGCCCACTGGGAACAGCATTGCTTTCTATCATATTAGCCTGGACGGCTGCAGACTTCAGGCGCTGGGAGGGGCTGCTGGTGCCTCCGTCCCCACTCCCCTCTGCTGTCCGGACCGTCCTGCAGCCAGGTCCCTTTCCCAGCCGTGAAAGTGGGAAAATTGCATCACCTCTCTGAGGCCCGGAAGACAGAAGCAACGACACGGTCTCTTCAAAGCTACATCGTGGGGAACAGCCACAGGGGAAGGGGACTGAGAGGCGGTCATGAAGGTTACATAGGAACATGGAATCTTTTCATAACTACCAGAGGTGACCTGGGAGACGCATTTCATGTTGCAAGCCCAGCCTCAGAAACTCAAGTCCCAGGTTCAAATCCCGGTTCCCTGTTCAGTACTGCTGAGTTCCAGCAGGGCTAGGGCCAGGTGTCATCACTGCCGACATCCTGACAAAAGCACAATACACGTGGCTGAGCGCAATGGTTCACACCTGTAATCCCAGCACCTGGGGAGGTCGAGGTAGGTGGATCACCTGAGGTCAGGAGTTTGGGACCAGCCTGGCCAACATGGGGAAACTCCGTCTCTACTAAAAATACAAAACAATTAGCCAGGCGTGGTGGTGGCCGCCTGTAATCCCAGCTACTCAGGAAGCTGAGGCAGGAGAATCGCTTGAACCTGGGAGGTGAAGGTTACAGTGAGCTGAGGTCAAATCATTGCACTCTAGCCTGGGCAGGAACGAAACTCTTCCTCCAGAGGAAAAAAAAAAAAAAAAAAAGCACAATGTATGTGTCTAATTAACATACGTGTTATATGTGTTCCTGTCATTGCCACACTAAACTTAAGAGATGTGGCAGACACTATTGTACGAATCAAGTATTACGTTACAAATGAAGGCAGACAAGGGTTTTGGGTTGCATGGATGTAGACATTTGTCAAAATTATTCAAATGGCCTAACACCCGCTTCACTGTATACAAAGTTTTTAGACCAGACATGGAACCTCACACCTGTAACCCCAACACTATGGGAGGCCGAGGCAGGAGGGTCCCTTGACCCCATGAGACCACCCTGGGCAACATAAGACCCCATCTCGCCGGGCGCGGTGGCTCACGCCTGTAATCCCAGCACTTTGGGAGGCCGAGGCAGGCGGATCACAAGGTTAAGAGATTGAGACCATCCTGGCCAACATGGTGAAACCCCGTATCTACTAAAACTACAAAAATTAGCTGGGCATGGTGGCATGTGCCTGTAGTCCCAGCTACTCGGGAGGCTGAGGCAGGAGAATTGCTTGAACCCGGGAGGTGGAGGTTGCAGTGAGCCGAGACCATGCCACTGCACTCCAGCCTGGCGACAGAGCAAGACTCTGTCTCAAAAAAAAAAAAGATCCCATCTCCACAAAAGATACAAAGATTAGCCAGGCGAGGTAGTACATGCCTATAGTCCTAGCTACTCGGGAGGCTGAGGCTGGAGGACTGCTTGAGCCCAGGAGGTTGAGGCTGTAGTGAGCTGGGACTGTGCCACAGCACCAGCCTGGGCAGAGTAAGATCCTGTCTCAAAAAGAAAAAACAAATACTGAACTCTAGTGACTGATGGCGTGGTTTCAGTAGGGAAGGGTAAGGTGGAGTGGGGTCTGAAGTTTACTATGAAATGCATCCTGGCAGGATGGACTGATGAGCGGAAAGACAGAGAGGGCGTCATGAGAAAACCCATGCGTCAGAATGCCGATGGTAAAATCCACGGCAGTTGTGTTTACGTGTTTCCCCTTTCCTCTATGGTTAAAAGGCAAGAATTAAAATGCCAGCTCCGTGGCCGGCACAGAGCGCGGACTCAGCATCATCCCCTCTCCTGCATTTGGGAGGTGAGAGTCCAACCCGCCATTGAGCTAAGCCATGAACTTAGCAGGTCCCAACTGAAATGCAGCCTCCTGTGCTGACCCAACAGACCGAGCGCAAATCAAAATCAGTTTGGAAGGCACAAAGGAAGCACGCATGGCAGGAGGGAGGAAGAGAGCGCCAGGCGGAGCTCCTCGGTGGAGCCCGGCCCTGCCTCTCCCCAGCCTCTCCCCGGCGCACACGCACGCGGCTGTACCGTCAGCTCCCCAAGTTCTCTCGACCAGGGCAGGGCAGGTTAACTCAGATTCTTAAGACTCAAGTCATCATGTCTCTTACGGGAAGAGCGCTAAGGAAGGTCTCCTACGGCTCGCAAGCCAGAAAAATTAATCATCAGGTCTCATCTGGAGTGAGCAGGCAGGAACCTCCCAGCCCCCAAAAAACCTGGCCCGGGGCGGTGTTTATTTTGCAAACTAGACACCAGATGGCAGCAGTACCCGGTTCAAAATCCAACAACACAGTGGGGTACACGCAGCCCAACTGACGACTTTTAATCCAGTTCCAGCCGTCTACACCCGTCCTCACCGTCCAACCAACTCCAGCTGACGGGACCCACACCTTCGATCACACCGTCTCATCCTGCCGGGAAACCACGCTCGCAGGAGGTGCCCACAGTCCCCCAACAAAGACACCAACCAAAGTAGAACCCCCCACCCAGGTGTCAATGGAGGAAGCATCCCAAACGTGGCAGCTATGAAATCAAAGGTGGCCATTTTAAACGCAACGAGGGGCTTGGGAAAGAACAGAACAGAGGGAGACACAGGCGGGCCGGCAGACCCCTGGGGACCAAGCGCCCCAGGTCACCAGCAGCGGCAGCACAGCAGGCCCAGAGTGGCGGAAATTCCTGATTAGCAAGCGCCATCCCCAGACTCTGAATAAGCTAATCCAAATTTCTAGAAAAAACACTCTGGAGGTCTGACGCTTAACCCGCACAGGCTGTGAGCCATCAGTGGTGGATGTTTAAAAAAGAAAACCTGGTCCCTTCCGTCCTAGCTATGGGATAGGTCCTGGGCCCTTTCTCGAAAATTCCTCAGCCTTCCATCGGCCACCTCCAAAACTTCTTTCTCTAGCCATTATTTTCAAGGAGAGCTTTAAAAAAAGAAGAAGAAAGTTTAAAAGCCCTGACTCTATAGATTCGAAGGCCAGCCGCCAGCCCAGCGTGTCAATCTGCGAGTCCTGCCTTTGTTCCTTCCTCTCGCAGGCATTTGAGGTTTCTGTGGACTTCTTCCGGGAGAGGTGAAGTGGGACCGGACGAGGTTGGGGGGGGAGGTGGGGGGGAGAAAGTATCGGTGGTGGCTGCAGAAGCGCGGGGCCTGGACCAGGCACAGAACAAAGGTGTTGGAGGCGGGTGTACCTGTTTGCCTCTGTAGAACAGCCTCTGCAAGCCTGGCTCCACGTGGAACAGCTCCTGGATCTTCCGCCGCAGCTCCTCCACCTTGGTTAGCCTGGACAGCGAGTCCACCGTGTGGGTTTGCCTCCCGTCCATGGTCCGAACCTGGATCCACATGGTGTCGGCGCTGAGGGGAGGGACAGCAAAAACCTCAGATCAGTTTTACCAGCACCTCCAAGCCATGCCATGCTTTAAGAAGTTGGGGTAGCTTTTGTCCTGTCTGTGGACACCAGGAAACTCCCAGGATGCCCTCCCAGTTTCCATATACAGCCAGACCCCGGCCAGGTCCAGACACAGTAAATAAAGGACTTAATGCATTAAGGACTAGCCAAGTGTTGAAGATTGAAAACGGAGGAGAATGAAAAGACGGAATTGAAAGGAAAGCAAAAGGGATCTCAGACCACCCAACCCAACCTACCCCTCCTTCCCAGAGGAAAACACCCACGACCAGAGGAGGAAGGAGGCCTGGGCCAAGTGGCCCAGTTGGTTCGTTTATTCATTCATTCATTGATTCATTCATTCCTCGGATTCCTATTTACGGAAGAGGGAATCCCAAAAGTCCAGCGCGGGCTGGAACTTCAGAAGTCCCGGGGGAACTCAACCAAGTACGACTGAGAGAGAAGGATCCCACCCGAGACCCGCCGGCCCCGGGACCCCTCGGGTGCCCGCGCCCCCCCCCCTTCCCGCCCCCCCCCCGCGCGCGTGCGCGACCGGGCCCGCCCCGCGGTGGCCATGGCAACCGGCCGCCCCGCCCCGCCCCGTCCCCCCCACTACGTGCGCCCCGCGACTCACCTCGGCCCCCAACCCCCCGTGGCTTGCCTTCTCCCTGGCCCCAAACCCCCAGCGTCCCTCCCGCACTCCCACCGGCCCGTGCGGGTCGCGCTATGGAGCCCACGCCCACCCCCGCGCGCCGGGACGACCGAGGGGCCCAGCTCGCCAAGTCCCGCCCCCCTTCACTTGAGCCGCCTCTTATTGGCTGCGCCGCACCCGGCCGCCCCGCCCCGCTCGCTTCCCATTGGCCCAGACGCACCCGGGGAACTCAGGGCGCGCGAAATCGGGCTCGGGCGCGACAATTGAATCGCGGGGCACCCCGCGCGCAGGCGCGGAGCCTGACATCCTCCCCGGCCGCTCGCCTGGACCTCCCCCACCTGGCGCGCTCGACCCCCCGCCCCGCTCCGCTGGTCCCGGCTGGAGCCGGGTATGTGCCGGGGAGCGACCCCCGAGCGTTAGGCGGAAGGGGAGGCCTTGGATCCCGGGACAGTGTGCGGGACCCGCGTGCGCCCGCGCCGGTAGCGCGGGAAAGTTTTGCAAAGTCCCCGAGCCCAGTGTGCCCGGCCCGGGCTGGTACCCCGACCCGGCCCGCCCGCTCACCTCTCCAGTCACCGCGAACCCCTCGTCTGCCTGCGCGCCTGGCCCGGCTGGGGATGGTGATGGAGCCGCGTGCGTGGCCCGGACCCTGCGCGGACGTGCGTGCGACTCGAAGTGCCCACTCGGCAAACGCTGCCCGCCGCGCTGCCAGCTGCTCTGATTTTTTTCCCGCGAAAACTCGGCATTTGGGAGTTGCGGGGCCGCAGGAGGCCGTGCCGGGGGCGGGCGCCTGCCTCCTGATTGGCCGGCGCAGTGGCGGGAAGCGAGAAAGAGGGTGGGGGGCGCCCCCGCCTCTGTCCACGGCGCCTCCGCCCAGCGGGCCGCGGCTCCGCCCAGCCCTGCGCGCTCCGCAGGGCGCGCCCAGCGGGCAAAGGGGCTGCGTGGCAGGGCCTGGTCACCCCCCGCACGTGGGCCCCCCTAGGAGCCTTGGGGACCCCCCAGGGTACAGACCTCTCAAGTCCAAGTCCGTTCGCAGCCCCCCGCTCAGGCACGCATTGACCAGTAGGTCTAAGAAGGCCAGAATCAATGTGGAAATACTGTGAGGGAATGTGGGGGGCCCCTAGGAGACCACCTGCACCCTGATGGCTGGCCTGACCGCCCCAAGCCCCACTGCCTGGCATCAGGTCCTGCCAACGCTCCCCACCCTACCCACCCGCAGGGCTTGTTTGCTGTCTTTTCCCGCCTCGTTTTCCCGCCTTCTCCGAGCAGTCCAGGCGGGCAGGGCTGCCCTGCCCCCTCCGCCCTGTCTATTCCACTCTGACCAGTCCTGGCGGGCACACGAGTCACCCGTGGCTGGACACCTACAAAGCAGCAGGACAGGTTGCTCAGAGCTGCGGGGCCCAGCAGTGTACATGGCAGACCCAGCTGGTGGTCTCAGGGAGGGAAAATTCCTATCTGGGGGAGACAGGCAAGAAGTGAATAAATAAATCAGATAATTTCAGACGATTCCTTATAGGAGAGAGGGACCAGCGGCCACGTGGAGGGGGGGCGGGGAGAGAGAATACTCTCTCATTGGGGCCACGGCGGTGGGCCTTGCTGAAGAGATGACATTTGAGCTGGGATGGGAGATGAGACTCCAAGGACAGATGGGTCTAGGAGGGAAGGTCAAACCCAGAGGCCGGAAAAGGCTTAGAGGTGTCCAGGGAGCAGGAAGGGGCTGCTGTGGTTGGGGCCCACCAAGCAAAGGGGAGGGGGAGCTGAGGTCAGAGGGGTGATATATAATACCTTGAAGGCCACCGGGGAGGACTTTGGTCTTTAGCTGGAGATCTGTGAGCAGAAAAACGTTGAGTTCCCACTTAGCTTTTTATAACAGTTTCTTCAGCATTGTATTAAGCCTCCTCTATCTGGTCAGCGGGACTTCAGCTGTGTCCCTACATAGGAGACAGAATCATGGCTCCCAAAGATAGGCGCCTGTAGACCCCCACGTCCTCAGCCCCAGGATCTGTGCCCGACACAGCTAAAAGGACTTTGCAATTTCGAAGGTGTGATTACGTTAATGATTTTGTGTTGGGGAGCGTCTCCTGGGAGATCCAGGTGTCCCCAATGTTCTTAAGAGGTCCTAATAAGTGAAAGAGGCATATGAAAAGGTCAAAGTCAAAGGTGATGGGAAAGTGGAAGCAGGCTTTGGAATGATCACGTCAAGAGGCAAGAAAGCTGGGCAGCCTCGGGTGGCTAGAAAAAGCAAGAAACAGACTCCTAGAGCCCGCCCTGCCCCTAAAATTTATTTCAGACTTCTCACCTCCCAAATTGTAAGATAAGAAATGTGTGGGCCGGGCATGATGGCTCACGCCTGGAATGCCAGCACTTTGGGAGGCCAAGGCGGGTGGATCGCTAGAGGTCAGGAGTTCCAGACCAGCCTGATCAACATGGTGAAACCCCTTCTCTACTAAAAATACAAAAATTAGCTGGGCATGGTGGTGTGTGCCTATCATCCCAGCTACTCAAAAGATTGAGGCAGGAGAATCATTTGAACCCCGGAAGCGGAGGTTGCAGTGAGCTGAGATGGAGCCACTGTACTCCAGCCTGGGCGACAGAGTGAGACTGTCTACAAAAAAATAAATATGTGGTTTCCAGCCACTAGCTTGAGGTCCTTTGTCGGAGCAGCCTTGGGAAACTCCTGCATTCTAATCCACGATGTCCAAATGGTGCTCCGTTCATTGTCTGCAACCTCAGTACACGATCGAGGCTACCGCACACAATCCCGGACCCTCGGCCATTGGCCGGGTAGGAACCACACCACAGGTGTAAGCAGGCCCACCTGAGGACGTGGGACGCCTGAGCCCTTCCAAAATGAAGGTGGCTGCTACAAAAACCCAGCCTGCTTCCATTGGAGCATGTTATCTGCTTGCAGCGCTGTTGCAAAAACTCAACATGGCTGAAAGAGGAAATATGTTTTTCTTGTTCTTTTTGAGATGGAGTCTTGCTTTGGTCCTCAGGCTGAAGTGCAATGGCGTGATCTTGGCGCACTGCAACCCGTACCTTCCAGGGTTACGTGAAATTCTCCTGCCTCAGCCTCCTGAGTAGCTGACTGCAGGCGCCCCCCACCATGGCTGGCTAATTTTTTTGGTATTTTTAGTAAAGACAGAGTTTCACCATATTGGCCAGGCTGGTCTCGAACTCCTGACGTTTGATCCACTCGCATCAGCCTCCCAAAGTGCTGGGATTACAGGCCTGAGCCATCTCGCCCGGCCTTCTTTTTCTTCTTTGAGATGAAGTGTTGCTTTGGTGCCCAGACTGGAGTGCAATGGCATGATCTTGGCTCACTGCAACCTCTGCCTCCCGGGTTCAAGCAATTTTCCTGCCTCCGCTGGAACTACAGGCCTGCATCACCACGCCCGGCTAATTTTTATATTTTTAATAGAGATGGCGTTTCACCATGTTGTCCAGGCTGGTCTCAAATTCCTGACCTCAGGTGATCTGCCCTCCTGGGCCTCCCAAAGCACTGGAATCCCAGGCGTGAGCCACTGTGCCCAGCCAGGAACACTTTTTGTTTTTTTGTTTGTTTGTTTTTTGTTGTTGAGATGGAGTCTCACTCTGTCACCAGTCTAGGGTGCAGTGGCGCGATCTCAGCTCGCTACAACCTCGGCCTCCCAGGTTCAAGCAATTCTCTTGCCTCAGTGTCCTGAGTAGGTGG
This sequence comes from Sapajus apella, assembly GCF_009761245.1. Classification (NCBI taxonomy): domain Eukaryota; kingdom Metazoa; phylum Chordata; class Mammalia; order Primates; family Cebidae; genus Sapajus; species Sapajus apella. The sequence continues at coordinate 6,415,413 of NW_022437017.1, forward strand.
GACTACAGGCGCATGCCACTACACCCAATTCATTTTTGTATTTTTAGCAGAGACAGGGTTTCACCATGTTGGCCAGGATGGTCTCGATCTCCTGAGCTCGTGATCTGCCCGCCTCAGCCTCCCAAAGTGCTGGGATTACAGATGTGAGCCACCACGCCCAGCCTGTTTTTCTTTTCTTTTTCTTTTTCCTTTTTTTTCCAAGATGGAGTTTTGCTCTTGTTGCCCAGGCTGGAGTGCAATGGTGCAATCTCTGCTCACTGCTCCCAGGTTCAAGCAGTTCTCCTGCCTCAGCCTCCCGAGTAGCTGGAATTACAGGTGTCCACCACCACACCCAGTTAATTTTTGTATTTTTAGTAGAGATGGAGTTTCTCCATATTGATCAGGCTGGTCTCGAACTCCTTACCTCAGGTGATCCACCAGCCTCAGCCTCCAAAGGGCTGGGATTACAGTCGTGAGCCACCACACCTGGCCAGGGAATACATTTTCATGTACACGTGGTGAGGGGCACAGCCCAGGCACCTTGGCCAGCGGAAGTTAAGTATCACAGAGGAGGTATCTAGCTCTCCTGCAGGAAAGATATTGAGGGCTCTTGATTGAGGGCTCCAGTTCCCTAATTACCTTGAGAAAGTCAAAATTTCTCAAATTTGCTGAGGGTATCTACTCTCTTTCCCTACTTTTTTTTGAGACGGAGTTTCGCTCTTGTTACCCAGGCTGGAGTGCAATGGCACGATCTCGGCTCACCGCAACCTCCGCCTCCCGGGTTCAGGCAATTCTCCTGCCTCAGCCTCCTGAGTAGCTGGGATTACAGGCACGTACCACCATGCCCAGCTAATTTTTGTATTTTCAGTAGAGACGGGGTTTCACCATGTTGACCAGGATGGTCTCGATCTCTTGACCTCGTGATCCACCCACCTCGGCCTCCCAAAGTGCTGGGATTACAGGCGTGAGCCACCGCGCCCGGCTGCTGAGGTTAATAATTGCCCAGCTAGGTGCAGTAGCTCACATCTGTAATCCCAGCACTTTGGGAGGCCAAGGAAGGCTGATCTCTTGCGTCCAGAGAGTTCAAGACCAGCCTGGGCAACATAGTGAGACCCTGTCTCTAAAAAAAATAGAAATAAATGAGCCAGGCATGGCGGTGTGCGCCTGTAGTCCCAGCTACTCAGGAGGCTGATGCAGAAGGATCTCTTGAGCCCTGACGATCAAGGATGTAATGAGCCATGATTGCGCCACTGCACTCCAGCCTGTCTCGAAAAACAGTAATAATTGTTCAAGTGAATCATTTAAAAACATGAGTAACAAACTATTCCAGGCATCTCTGAAAAAAAGCTCACAAACTGATTAGAGCAGGGGTGTCCAATCTTTTGGTTCCTCTGGGCCACACAGGAAGAATTGTCTTGGGCCACACATAAAATACACTAACACTAGCCAAGCGCCATGCCTCACACTCATAATCGCAGCACTTTGGGAGGTCAAGGTCGGTGGATCACAAGGTCAGGAGATCGAGACCATCCTGGCTAACACAGTGAAAATCCATCTCTACTAAAAATACAAAAAATTAGCCAGGCGTGGTGGCATGCACTGATAGTTCCGGCTACTTAGGAGGCTGAGGCAGGAGAATCTCTTGAACTCTGGAGGTGGAGGTTGCAATGAGCCGAGATCACGCCACTGCACTCCAGCCTGGGCAACAGAGCGAGACTCTGTCTCAAAAAACAAAACAAAACAAAAATAAGCCAGGCGTAGTGGCACGCACCTGTAGTCCCAGCTACTCAGGAGGCTGAGGGAGAGGATCGCTTGAATCTGGGAGGTGGAGGTTGCAGTGAGCTGAGCTTGGGCAACAAAAGTGAAACTCCGTCTTGAAAAAAAAAAAAAGAAAAATTGCACAAAAATTTCGTAATGTTTTAAGAAAGTTGATGAATTTGTGTTGAGCCATATCCATCCTGGGCTACATGTGGCTGGTGGGTCGAGGGTTGGACAAACTTCACTTAGGGAAACAAGATGTCAATACCGCAAACGCCATCACATAAAATAAAGCAAGTTACAGCCAAGACAAGGAACGAGGCTTTCCAGGCTAGAGAATGGGTACTTTCTAGCATCTCCTGTGATTCAACATCCTTCCCTTTCAGGCACCAGCCCACATGCAAATCAGGTGCCAGGAATAACTGCTAGAGTCCAAAAGGCCTCAGTTTCCCTTTTGCAAAATGATACACTCTCAGAGGTCATTAAGTCATTCAACAAACTTTCATTAATCCCACCCTACCCCTGGTGCCTGTCTGAGCTAGATCCTGCCTGGGTCACGCAGACGTCGGTGAGCACAATGTTCACTTAGACAAAGTCTCACCCTGGAAGGACTTCCCATACAATGGGGGAGATGCAGGCATAAAGAGAAATGTCTGGGAGGCTGAGGCGGGCGGATCACCTGAGGTCAGGAGTTCAAGACCAGCCTGGCCAATGTGGTGAAACCCCATTTCTGCTAAAATACAAAACATTAGCCAGGTGTGGTGGTGCATGCCTGTAATCCCAGCTACTTGGGAGGCTGAGGCAGGAGAATCGCTGGAACCTGGGAGGCGGAGGTTGCAGTGAGCTGAGGTGGCGCCATTGTACTGCAGCCTGGGCGATAGAGCAAGACTCTGTCTCCAAAAAAAAAAAAAGAGAAATGTCAATCACACAGGGAGTTGCTGCTTCCTGATGGCGTCAAAATCCAAATTACACACAGGTGCCCCGAAGTAACTTCAGTACACACCAGATTTCAGGTCCTGGCCATATCTGTATGTTTTTTCCAATAAGACCAATATAAATGAAGAGTCCTTAAGATGAAAATGAGTGTGTATGCACCTGGGCAGGGTGGCTCACGAATGTAATCCCAGCACTTTGGGAGGCCGACGCAGGCGGATCACTTGAGGCCAGGAGTTCGAGACCAGCCTGGCCAACTGGTAAAACCCCGTCTCTACTAAAACTACAAAAACTAGCCGGGCATGGTGGCATGTGTCTGTAATCCCAGCTAATTGGGAGATTGAGGCAGGAGAGTTGTTTGAACCCGGGAGGCAGAGGTTGCAGTAAGCTGAGATTGTGCCACTGCACTCCAACCTGTCCGACAGAGCAAGACTCTGTCTCAAAAAATAATAATAATAAAAATTAAAAAAATAAAATACAGGGCCGGGCGCAGTGGCTCAAGCCTGTAATCCCAGCACTGTGGGAGGCCGAGGCGGGTGGATCACAAGGTCAAGAGATCGAGACCATCCTGGTCAACATGGTGAAACCCCGTCTCTACTGAAAATACAAAAAATTAGCTGGGCATGGTGGTGCGTGCCTGTAATCCCAGCTACTCAGGAGGCTGAGGCAGGAGAATTGCCTGAACCCAGGAGGCGGAGGTTGCGGTGAGCCGAGATTGCGCCATTGCACTCCAGCCTGGGTAACAAGAGCGAAACTCCGTCTCAAAAAAATAAATAAATAAATAAATAAATAAATAAATAAATTAAAAAAATACAGAAAAATTAGCCAGTGGTGGTAGTGGTAAATGCCTGTAATCCCAGCTACTCAGGAGGCTGAGGTAGCAGAATTACTTAAACCTGGGAGGTGGAGGTTGCAGCGAGCCAAGGTGGTGCCACTGCACTCCAGCCTACGCGACAGAATGAGACTTTGTCTCCAAAAACAAAAAGGCCGGGCGGCAAGGTGGTTCACGCCTGTAATCCCAGCACTTTGGAAGGCCGAGGCAGGCAGATCACCAGGTCCAGAGATCAAAACCATCCTGGACAAGGCGTCGAAACCCCGTCTCTACAAAAAATACAAAAAGTAGCTGGGCGTGGTGATGGGCACCTGTAATCCCAGCTACTTGAGAGGCTGAGGCGGGAGAATTGCTTGAGCCTGGGAGGTAGAGGTTGCAGTGACCCAAGATTTGGCCACTGCACTCCAGCCTGGGTGACAGGGTGAGACCATCTCAAAAAATAAAACAGAATAAATAAAAATACAAAAAAATTAGCCATGGGTGGCAGTGAGACTCCATCTCAAAAAAAAAAAAAAAAAAAAGAACCAATGGGGACTACAAATTTCCCAAGCAACCACCCACCCTGACCAACAGCCTTGCCTCCCCTCCTGGCCACTGGGATCCGCCCCTTCCCGGAACTCTGAGCTGAGTGATGTCATAGATGGATTACCTTTCTAGGGCCAAGGAACCGGGAATTTCAGGGACATGGGGGAGGGAGAGGGATGTTTCTCTACCACCCCAACCCCCCATGTCTGTGGTGAAGTCGATCGAGTTGGTGCTCCCCCAGGATGCAATCTACCTGGCCGGCTCCAGCATAAAAGGGCAGGTGATTTTAACCCTGAACAGCACGCTGGTAGACCCCACGGTGAAGGTGGAGCTCGTGGGAAGGGGTTACGTTGAGTGGAGTGAAGAAGCTGGAACATCCCAAGATTACAGCAGGGATGTTATTTGCAACAACAAGGCAGACTACGTGCATAAGACAAAGACATTCCCAGTGGAGGGTAAGGACGAGGCCACCAGCCACCCTTAGCCATGACAGGAACCTGGATCTGGAAAATAAACACATCCAGGAGTCAATCAACAAACCTCCAGGGCTACCAGAAATAGGCAGTGGCCTGATTTCTCCCTAGGAGGGAAGCCATGTAGAACAATGACCAGCAGATACACCAAACATGAAAATAACAAGGCACAAGGAGCTGATCAGAACCTAGATATTCAAAATGAGGGTTCCAAGTAGTCTCCTTGGAAAATGCTTAGTCCTATGGCTGCCTTTGAGAGGCCCCTAAGAAGTCTTAATATTTTACAGATAAGTTTCACTCTGACAGCAAAACCCCAGGAGACAAAGTAGGGAGTCCTTTATTCATGGGGTAAGACAGTGGAGGTAGGCCGGGTGTGGTGGCTCATGCCTGTAATTCCAGCACTTTGGGAGGCCGAGGCAGGAGGATCACTTGAGGTCAGGAGTTTAAGAGCAGCCTGGCCAATATAGCAAAACCCCATCTCTGCCAAAAAAACACCAAAAAACCAGCTAGACGTGCTGGTTCATGCCTGTAATCCCAGCTACTCGGGAGGCTGAGGCAAGAGAATCACTTGAACTCGGGAGCTGGAGGTTGCAATGAACCAAGATCTTGCCACTGCTCGCCAGCCTGGGTGACAGATCGAGATTCCATCTCAAAAAAGAGAAAGATGGTGGAGGTAGAAGAGTGAGGGAGGCCTCCCAGGGTTAGTCCTCAGTTCCAGCAATTCAGATCTGACATCTGAACAAATGTCAGAGAGTCTGCTGAGCTGTGGGGTGTGTTATATGTCCTTTTCAAAATGTGTTTGTGGGGATATTCCCAGGTTGTTCTTGTTGTTGTTATTGTTGTTTTTTGAGACAGAGTCTCACTGTGTCGCCCAGGCTGGAGTGCAATGGCGCCATCACGGCTCACTGCAACCTCCGCCTCCCCGGTTCAAACGATTCTCCAGCCTCAGCCTCCCGAGTAGCTGAGACTACAGGCGTGCGCCACCACACCCAGCTAATTTTTGTATTTTTAGTAGAGACGGGGTTTCACCATACTGGCCAGGATGATCTCAATCCCTTAACCTTGTGATCCACCTGCCTGGGCCTCCCAAAGTGCTGGGATTACAGGCGTGAGCCACTGCGCTCAGGCTATTCCCAGGTATTATGCAGTCAAGCAGAACACATGGCCAACACTTGGCTGAACAAAGTGTCATTTAATTTCATTTATCTATGTATTTATTTTTGAGACAGGGCCTTGCTCTGTCCCCCAGACTAGAGGGCAGTGGTGTGATCACAGCTCACTGCAGCCTCAACCTCTCTGGCTTAAGCGATCCTCCCACCTCTACTTCCTGAGTATCTGGGACCACAGGCAGATGCCACCATGCCTGGCTAGCTTTTGTATTTTTTGTACAGACAAGATCTCCCTATTTCAGCCCAGGCTGGTCTGAAATTCCTGAGCTCAAGTGAAGCTTTCTACCTCAGCCTCCCAAAGTGTTGGGATTACAGGTGTGAGCCACCGCACCTGGCCACTAGACTTCTACAGTTTTAGAACCAAGTGATGGGTGGGACTCCAGCCGTGCAAATATCCCGGGGACAAACGTCAACTTACCAGACGCTCATACTGAGCAATTATGTGACCTCTCTGTCTCTCAGTTAGCCCATCCATATTTTTATTCTATTTATTTATTTTGAGATGGAGTCTCACTCTGTCGCCCAGGCTGGAGTGCAGTGGCACCCTCTCAGCTCACTGCAACCTCTGCCTCCCGGGTTCAAGCAATTCTCTGCCTCAGCCTCCCGAGTAGCTGGGATTACAGGTGCCCACCACCATGCCTGGCTAATTTTTTTCTTTTCTTTCTTTTTTTTTTTTTTGAGACGGAGTTTCGCTCTTGTTACCCAGGCTGGAGTGCAATGGCGCGATCTCGGCTCACCGCAACCTCCGCCTCCTGGGTTCAGGCAATTCTCCTGCCTCAGCCTCCTGAGTCGCTGGGATTACAGGCATGCGCCACCATGCCCAGCTAATGTTTTGTATTTTTAATGGAGACGGGGTTTCACCATGCTGACCAGGATGGTCTCGATCTCTTGACCTCGTGATCCACCTGCCTTGGCCTCCCAAAGTGCTGGGATTACAGGCTTGAGCCACCGCGCCCGGCCATCTTTCTTTTTTCTTTAGACGGAGTTTCACTTCTGTTGCCCAGGCTGGAGTGCAATGGTATGATCTCGGCTCCCTGCAACCTCCACCTCCCGGTCTCAAGTGACTGTCCTGCCTCAGCCTCCCAAGTAGCTGGGATTATAGGCATGCGCCACCATGCCTGGCTAATTTTGTATTTTTAGTAGAGACCGGGTTTCTCCATATTGGTCAGGCTGGTCTGGAACTCTCGACTTCAGGTGATCCGCCCGCCTCAGCCTCCCAGAGTGCTGGGGTTACAGGTGTGAGCCACTGTGCCCGGCCTATTTTTTTTCTATTTTTAGTAGTGATGGGGTTTTACCATCTCGCCCAGGCTGGTCTGGAATTCCTGACCTCATGATCCACCTGCATTGCCCTCCCAAAACACTGGGATTACAGGTATGAGCCACTGCACCTGGCCAACCCATCTATAAAATGGGAATAGGAAGAGGTCTTATTTCATAAGCTTTTGTTAAGGACTTAATGATTTAATGACACATAAATGGTTTAGAATAAGGCCAGGTATACAGTAGGTGCTGAGAAATTGCTAGTTCTGGCCGGGCGCAGTGGCTCATGCCTGTAATCCCAGCACTTTGGGCGGCCGAGGTGGGCAGATCACCTGAGGCCAGGAGTTCAAGAGCAGCCTAGACAACAAGGCAAAACCCTGTCTCTACCAAAAATCGAAAAATTAGCCAGGTGTGGTGGCGCACGCCTGTAATCCCAGTTACTCGGGAGGCTGAGGCAGGAGAATGGTTTGAACCTGGGAGACAGAGGTTGCGATGAGCTGAGATCATACCACTGCACTCTGACTGGCTGGCAGAGCAAGATCCTGCCTCAAAAATAAATAAATAAATAAATATTAAAATAGAGCCCCCAAGTAAAGATTCTAGAACCTTCTGATGGCATTGGTGTGTTTTGCTTTCAGATAATTGGTTAAGTGCAGGCAGCCACACCTTTGATTTCCATTTCAACTTACCTCCCAGGCTTCCTTCTACCTTCACCAGCAAATTTGGCCACGTCTTCTACTTCGTACAAGCTTCCTGCATGGGCCGGGAACACATTTTAGCCAAGAAGAAGATGTACTTAATGGTTCAAGGGTCTTCTGGCTTCCACAAAGAAACCCCATTCCAGGTACTGATGGGGGAGAGGCAGGGGTGGGAACATTCTCCAAGCTCCAAGGAGGAAGGGGGAAGATGGACGGGCAGGGGGGAGAGAAGGTCCCACAGGGAGAAGGGAAGGGTGTTGGCAGCTTCCCAGGCCCCGCGATTTCACAAAAGGTGATTCAGAAACCTCAGAGCAGCCAGACGTCAAGACTGCAGTGAGCCATGTTTGTGGTCCTGCACTCCAGCCTGGGCGACAGAGCAAGGCTCCATCTCTACAGTAAAATGAAATTGTGTGTATGTGTCTGTATATACATATGTATACGTGTGTATATATATGTGTGTGTATATGTATATGTGTGTGTAGTGTATATATATGTGTATATATATATGTGTGTGTGTGTGTGTGTGTATATATATATATGTATATATATAGATATTTGTTTTTTTTGAGACTGAGTGTTGCTCTGTTGCCAGGCTGGAGTACAGTGGCACAATCTTAGCTCATTTCAACCTCCACCTCCTAGGTTCCAGTGATTCTCCTGCCTCAGCCTCCCGAGTAGCAGGGCTACAGTCTGAAACCACCATGCCTGGCTAATTTTTTGTATTTTAGTAGAGACAGGGTTTCACCACGTTGGCCAGGATTGTCTTGATCTCCTGACCTCATGATCCACCTGCCTCAGCTTCCCAAAGTGCTGGAATTACAGGTGTGAGCCACCACACCAGCCTTTTTTTTTTTTTTTTTTTTTTTTTTTTTTTTTTTTTTTTTTTTTTTGAGACAGAGTCTCACTCTGTCGGCCAGGTTGAAATGCAGTGGCACAATCTCAGCTCACTGCAACCTCCACCTCCCAGGTTCAAGTGATTCTCATGTCTCAGCCTCCTGAGTAGCTGGGATTACAGATGTGCCCACCACACCCAGCTAATTTTTGTGTTTTTCGTAGAGTTGAGGTTTCGCCATGTTGCCCAGGCTGGTCTCGAACTCCCAACCTCTGGTGATCCGCCCACCTCGGCCTCCCAAAGTGTTGGGATTACAAGCATGAGCCACCGAACCCGACCAATATTCTTTTAAAAAAGTAACAAAGCCAGGTGCAGTGGCTCACGCCTATAATCCCAGTACTTTGGGAGGCCGAGGCAGGTGGATCACGAGGTCAGAAGATCGAGACCATCCTGGCTAACATGGCGAAACCCGTCTCTCCTAAAAATACAAAAACTTAGCCAGGTGCGGTGGCACGCATCTGTAGTCTCAGCTGCTTGGGAGGCTGAGGCTGGGGAATTGCTTGAACCGGGGAGGCGGAAGTTGCAGTGAGCCGAGATGGGGCCACTGCACTCCAGCCTGGGCGACAGAGCAAGACTCCATCCCAAAAAAAATGAAAGAAAAAGAAAGAAAAGAAAAGAGAGAGAAAGAGAGAAAGAAAGAGAGAGAGAGACCGAAAGAAAGAAGGAAGGAAGGAAGGAAGGAAGGAAGGAAGGAAGGAAGGAAGGAGGGAGGGAGGGAGGGAGGGAGGGAGGGAGGGAAGGAAAGAAAGAAGGAAAGAAAAGAAGGAAGAAGGAAGGAAGGAAGGAAGGAAAAAGAAAAAGAACGAATGAACAAGGGCAGGAACTAAGCCAGTGGTTTTCAGCTGGAGCTGTTTTATCACCATAAGGGACATTTGACAATGTTGGGAGACATCTTTGGTTGTCTCAGCTGGGTGGGGAGGTGCTGCTGGCATGGAGTGGGTGGAGGCCGGGGACGCTGCTCAGCACCCTGCAGTGCCCAGGACAGCCCCCACCCAGGAGAATGATCCAAATGTCCACTTGTCAAGGAGGAGACACAGCCCTTGGGAAAAGCCAAGAAGAGACCCCACCGTGACCCTCAGGATGGGAGAGACACCTGGACACTCGGTAGCCCTCCAACACTGGCCTTTGACCTCTCAGACAGTGGAGGAGGTGGCCCCAGTCCAGGAGAAGGAAAGATCTTGCAGCCTCCACTTGGCTGAGCACAGGACTCATTCTGGGTCCCTTCCTGAGTCCCAGTGCAGAGGCGAGGTCGAGGTGGGAGGAGCGACATTGGCCAGAGTCACTTCACCTCTCCAGGGAGTCATTTGTCATCAGAGCATTAGAACGATGACAAATG
>NW_022437017.1:6425367-6435790 GCF_009761245.1 Sapajus apella
AGGGAGTCATTTGTCATCAGAGCATTAGAACGATGACAAATGTCACAGGGCTGGCCTCTTCCGATCTTCTTTTTTTTTGTTGAGATAAAGTCTCACTCTGTCACCCAGGCTGTAGTGCAGTGGCACGATCTTGGCTCAATACAACCTCTGCCTCCTGGGTTCAAGTGATTCTCCTGCCTCAGCCTGGGACTGCAGGCTGGGACTACAGGTGCCCACCACCATGCCCGGCTAATTTCTGTGCTTTTAGTAGACACGAGGTTTCACCATGTTGGCCAGGCTGGTCCTGAACTCTTGACCTGAAAAAATCTGACCTGCCTTGGCTTCCCAAAGTGCTGGGATTACAGATGTGAGCCGCCACGCCTGGCTGGTATCTCTATTTAAAAAAAAAAAAAAAAAAAAATTAAGGTCAGGCACAGTGGTTCACGCCTGTCATACCAGCACTAAGGGAGGCCAAGGCAGGCCGATCATGAGGTCGGGAGATCAAGACCAGCCTGGCCAACATGATGAAACCCTGTCTCTATAAAAAATACAAAAATTAGCTGGACGTGGTGGTGTGTGCCTGTAATCCCAGCTACTCGGGAGGCTGAGGCAGGAGAATCGCTTGAACCCAGGAGGCGGAGGTTGCAGTGACCCAAGATCACACCACTGCACTCCAGCCTGGGCAACAAGAGTGAAACTGTCTACGTCAGGTGCAGTGGCTCATGCTTATAATCCCAGCACTTTGAGAGGCCAAGGTGGGTGGATCACAAGGTCGGGAGTTCAAAGACCAGCCTGTCCAATATGGTGAAACCCTGTTTCTACAAAAACAAGCTGGGTGTGATGGTGCACACCTGTAGTCCCAGCTACTCGGGAGGCTAAAGCAGAAGAATTGCTTAGACCTGGGAGGCGGAGGTTGCAGCAAGCCAACTTTCTGCCACTGCACTCCACCCTGGTGACAGAGCAAGACTCCATTAAAAAAAATTTTTTTTGGCCGTGCGCGGTGGCTCAAGCCTGTAATCCCAGCACTTTGGGAGGCCGAGGCGGGTGGATCACGAGGTCGAGAGATCGAGACCATCCTGGTCAACATGGTGAAACCCCGTCTCTACTAAAAATACAAAACATTAGCTGGGCATGGTGGTGCGTGCCTGTAATCCCAGCTACTCAGGAGGCTGAGGCAGGAGAATTGCCTGAACCCAGGAGGCGGAGGTTGCGGTGAGCCGAGATCGCGCCATTGCACTCCAGCCTGGGTAACAAGAGTGAAACTCCGTCTCAAAAAAAAAAAAAAAAATTTTGTTTAATAGCTCAGTTGGAAATAAAATAACTGTGGTAGCTCTTGGTACCTCCTTCAGGACCAGGACAGAACTACCAGCTTTGTCTTGAATTAGGGCAGTGGGTCTTTCACACCTGTAGGGTCCTAACGCATGTTACGAATTTTCGAATAAGACTGCAGGGATTTAGAATGAAACTGACTGCAATCAGCCTTCAGGAGAGGAGGGGGAGCTCCAGGCGCTCCTGGGAAGGCTGAAGAGAAGCCAGAGGCAGGAGCTCCTGCTACAATGTTTTTGTTCCTTTTTCTTTTCTTTCTTTCTTTCTTTCTTTTTTTTCTTTTTAAAGGCTGGGTTTCACCATGTTGGTCAGGCTGGTCTTGAACTCCCGACCTCAGGTGATCCGCCCGCCTTGGCCTCCAAAGTGCTGGGATTACAGGCGTGAGCCTCCATGCCTGCCAGCAATGTTTTTCAAACCGCAGGTCACAACCCAGGAGTGGGTTGCAAAAATCCATTTGGTGGAATAGAAGCATTTTCTTTTTCTTTTTTTTTGTTGTTGTTGTTTTTGAGACGGAGTCTCACTCTGTTGCCCAGGCTGGAGTGTGGGGCTGCATCTCGGCTCCCTGCAACCTCGGTCTCCCAGGCTCAGCTGATTCTCCTGCCTCAGCCTCCTGAGATAGCTGAGATTACAGGCACGTGCCACCACACCCAGCTAATTTTTATAATTTTAGGAGAGATGGGGTTTCATCACATTGGCCAGGCTGGTCTCAAACTCCTGACTCTGCAGATCCACCTGCCTTGGCCTTCCAAAGTACTGGGATTACAGGTGTGAGCTACTGCACCCGGCCATATTTTTATAAAACAAAGACTAGGCAAGAATAGAAATAGGCTAGAATAGAAATAGGCAATATCAGAAAAAATCCATTTAGCAGGTTGCAACTATTATTTATTTATTTAGAGACAGAGTCATGCTCTTTCGCCAGGCACCAGGCTGGAGTGCAGTGGCGCAATCTCAGCTCACTGCAACCTCCGCCTCCTGGCTTCAAGCAATTCTCCTGCCTCAGCCTCCCATGTAGCTGGGACTATAGGTGCGCACCACCATGCCCAGCTAATTTTTGTATTTCACTAGAGACGGGGTTTCACTATGTTGGCCAGGATGATCTCGATCTCTTGACCTCGTGATCTGCCTTCCTCAGCCTCCCAAAGTGCTGGGATTACAGGCGTGAGCCACCATGCCTGGCCGCAACTATTATTTTTTTATAAGATAAAAGAACAGAAGGCCAGATGCGGTGGCGCACACCTGTAATCCCAGCACTTTGGGAGGCTGAGGAACGCGGATCACCTGAGGTCAGGGGTTTCAGACTGGCCTGGCCAACATGGTGAAACCCCATGTCTACTAAAGATACAAAAATTAGCGGGTGTGGTGGCACACGCCTGTATTTCCAGCTACTTGGAAGGCTGAGGCAGGAGAATTGCTTGAACCCGGGAGGCAGAGGTTACAGTGAGCTGAGATCATACCACTGCACTCCAGCCTGGGCGACAGAGTGAGACTGCCTCAAAAAAAAAAAAAAAAAGAGGATGCTAGGTGATTCGAGAGAGGACTCCAGGTTTTTGGCTGCAAAATCCCCAGGGCTCCAGATTCCATCCAGTGCCTCTTCCTTGGAGATCCCCCAAAGCCCCACAGGCTTTGCGGAGCTCCCAGGTTGGATCAGACAGGCCGGTGGATTTTGTGGCCCTGATCCCTCACGGTCATCTGTTCCCACACACCCTCCTCTTCCAGAACCCCCTGGTTGTGGAGGCTGAGAAGAAAGTCTCCTACGACTGCTGCCGCCGGGGCACCGTCCGCTTGCAAATCCGGATGGAAAAGAACACATTCACGCCGGGAGAGAAGGTCGTCTTCATGACAGAGATCAACAACCAGACCAGCAAATGCATCAAGACAGTCATCTTCGCCCTGTACGTCCACGTGCAGCACGAGGGCTTCACGCCCAGCGCGGAGCGGCGGTCTCGGCTGGACAGCAGCGAGCTTCTGCGGCAGGAGGCCGGCACCCCCATGACCCGCTTCAACACCACCAAGATCGTCAGCACCTTCAAGCTGCCGCTGTTGCTGCCCGTGAGCAGCGGCACGCAGGACGGTGACATCATGCATGCTCACTACGAGCTGGCCGTCACCGTGCACCTGCCCTGGTCCCTGGCCAGCCTCAAGGCCAAGGTTCCCATCATCATCACCAGCGCCTCGGTGGACTCTGACAGCGACCAGCCGCCAGAGGACGAAGTGTCACCCGTGAGCCCAGATCACCAGAATTAAGCACCCAAACTTTTAAATATTAAAAAAAAGCTTTATCAGTCTCTACCGGGAGGAAGCCCTCTGTCTTGCACAGGTGACTCTCAGATGAGTCGTGGCATGGGCAGCACGTGGTCAGCCACCTCCCCAAACTCTAGCAATTTAGACATCCATGTCTTCTATCCCAGAACTACCACTGAATGCCTAGAATGGACAAAAGAACCTGGGAAGGCCTCCCTGGACTCAACCCCGACATAGCTCTCCTTTCCCACCCTAAGTCTGCCCCAGCCTACTGGGGTCTCATAGTGCCAAGATCAGGGGTCCCACATGGAGGGATTCTCTCCTCTGCTAATGTCTGGTTGTATTGGCTGTCGCGACCTCAGGGGGTCGGGGGAGAAGCCAGTCCTGCTGGCGTGGAGTGGGTGGATGCCAGGGACGCTGCTCAGCACCCTGCAGTGCCCAGGATGGCCCTCACTATCAGGAATTGTTTAGCCCACATGTCAACAGTACCAAGGGGGCTGGGCATGGTGGTTCATTCCTGTAATCCCAGCACTTTAGGAGGCCATGGCTGGAGGATCACTTGAGACCAGGAATTTGAGACCGGCCTGGGCAACATTGTGAGACCCCATATCTACAAAAAAAAAAAAAAAAAAAAATCACGCCTGTAATCCCAGCACTTTGGGAGGCCGAGGTGGGTGGATCACCTGAGGTCTGGAGTTTGAGACCAGTCTGGCCAATATGGTGACACCCTGTCACTACTAAAATACAAAAAAAAAAAAAAAAAAAAAATTAGCTGGGCGTGGTGGCGCGTGCCTGTAATCCCAGTTACTCTGGAGACTGAGACAGGAAAATTGCTTGAACCTGGGACATGGAGGTTGCAGTGAGCCGAGATTGCACCACTGCACTCCAGCCTGGGCAACAAGACTGAAATTCTGTCTCAAAAAAAAAAAATAAAATATATATATATAATGTTTAAGCAGAGGTAGTGGCGCACACCTGTAGTCCCAGCTATTCAGGAGGCTGAGGTGGGAGACTCAATTGAACCCAGGAAATCGAGGCTGCAGTGAGCCATGATCGTGCCTCTGCACTCCAGCTTGGGTGAAGAGCAAGATCCTGTCTCAGAAACAAAACAGAACGAAATACCGCCCACAATATGACAGTACAAAGGGGGCGCCACTCTGTGCTGGTGTAATTCACAGAGGTTGCTGTGGAGCCCCGGGACTGCTCTGTGGGTCTCACACCCGAATCAGATCCTGCGGACCTCTGCCTACAGCAGTTTAGGCTTCCTCCCCCATAATTGCGATCAATGCCAAAGTCTTCCTGGTGATAAGCCTGTGCCATCTGCCCATGTGTGATCCTTCCATCCATAAGCCATACGGGCTCTGTCCTCACACTGCCCAGCATCTCCCACTTCTCCTTGTCCCCTGAGTCTGCCCTGCTCTGATCCACCTTTTTTTTGTTTTGTTTTTGAGACAGAGTCTCCCTCTGTCGCTCAGGCTGGAGTGCAGTGGTTTCATCTTGACTTATTGCAACCTCCGCCTCCTGGGTTCAAGTGATTCTCCTGCCTCAGCCTCCCAAGTAGCTGGGACTACAAGGGAGCGCCACCACACCAGGCTAATTTTTGTATTTTTAGTAGAGTTGGGGTTTCACCATGTTGGCCAGGATGGTCTCAAACTCCTAACCTCAAGTGATCTGCCCCAAAGTGCCAGGATTACAGGCGTGAGACATCGCACCCTGTCACCCAGGCTGGAATGCAGTGGTGCGATCTCGGCTGACTGCAACCTCCGCCTCCCGGGTTTAAGTGATTCTCCTGCCTCAGCCTTCTGACTAGTTGAGATTACAGGTACGTACCACTACATCCGGCTAATTTTTGCAGTTTTTAGTAGAGATATGGTTTCATCATGTTGGCCAGGCTGGTCTCAAACTTCTGACCTCAAGTGATCCGCCTGCCTCAGCCTCCCAAAACGCTGAGATTACGGTGTGAGCCACCAGACCTAGCCACAAATGTAATTTTAAATTTCCTAGGTCAGGCGTGGTAACTCACGCCTGTAATCCAAGCACTTTGGGAGGCCGAGGCAGAGGATCATCTGAGGTGAGGAATTCATGACAGCCTGGCCAACAGGGTGAAATCCCATCTCTACTAAAAATACAAAAATTAGCCGGGTGTGGTGGTGCGCACCTGTAGTTCCGGCTACTTGGGAGGCTGGGGCAAGATTTGCTTGAACCTGGGAGGTGGAGTTTGCAGTGAACTGAGATTGGGTCACTGCACTCCAGTCTGGGGGACAGAGCAAGACTCTGTCACCAAAATAAATAAATAATAAATAAATGAAATTAGCCAGGCATCGTGGCGTGAGCCTGTAATCCCAGCTACTCGGGAGGCTGAGGCAAGAGAATCGCTTGAACCCAATAGACGGAGGTTGCAGTGAACCAAGATCGAATCACTACACTCCAGCCCAGGCAACAGAGTGAGACTCCATCTCAAAAAAAATAAATAAATAAGATAAAATAAAAAATCAATAAATATCCTAGTAGTCAAGTTAGAACCAGCAAAAATGGAATAGGCAAAATTGATTTTTACATTTTTAAAATGTATGTATGTATGCATGTATTTTGAGATGGAGTCTTGCCCTGTTGCCCGGGCTGGAGGGCAGTGGTGTGATCTTGGCTCACTGCAACCTCCGCCTCCTGGGTTCATGTGATTCTCCTGCCTCAGCCTCCTGAGTAGCTGGGATTATAGGCGCACACCACCACACCCAGCTAATTTTTTGTATTTTTAGTAGAGACGAGGTTTCACTGTGTTGCTCAGGCTGGTCCTCAACCCCTGAGCTCAGTCAATCTGACTGCCTTGGCCTCCCAAAGTGCTGGGATTACAGGCGTGAGCCACTGTGCCCAGCTTATTTATTTATTTTTGAGACGGAGTCTCACTCTGTTGACCATGCTGGAGTGCACTGGTGTGACCTCGGCTCACTGCAACCTCCACCTTCCATGTTCAAGTGATTCTCATGGCTCGGCCTCCAGAGTAGCTGGGATTACAGGCACCCGCCACCACAGGTGGCTAATTGTATTTTTAGTAGAGACGCGGCTTCACCATGTTGGCCAGGCTGGCCTCGAACAACTGACCTCAGGTGATCTGCCCGCCTCGGCCTCCCAAAGTGCTGGGATTACAGACGTGAGCTGCCACGCATGACTCTACATTAGGGGTGGGTTCTTTGTCTGTGGCGGGGCCATCCTGGGCACTGAAGGATGCTGAGCAGCATCCCTGGCTTCCACCCACTCCATATCAGGAGTAACCCCCGGTAGTGACAACCACACATGTCCCCAGAGGTCACTCGGTGTCCCCTGGCTGAGAGCTACACTGTGCAGTATATACTTGGAAGCTCTGTGCAGTTAATATATCTCGCAGTAAGTGCTATGCATGAGAATCCCAGCACTGCTATGTATTTATTAGTAGGAGTATTTTTTTAGACAAAGTCTGGCTCTGTAACCCAGGCTGGAGTACAGTGGCACCATCATAGCTTACTGCAACCAGAAGCTCCTGGGCTCTAGCGGTCTGCCCACCTCAGTCCCCCAAAGTGCTGGGATTATAAGCATGAGCCATCGCGCCCGGCCGATGCTGTTTTTTGTTGTCGTTTTGAGGCAAAGTCTCGCTCTGTTGCCCAGACTGGAGTTCGGTGGTGCGATCTTGGCTCTGCCTCTGCCCTGGGTTCAAGCAATTCTCATGACTTGGCCTCCCACTAGCTGGGATGACAGGAACCGTCCACCACACCCATCTGATTTTTGTTTTTTCTTGTTTGTTTGTTTTTTTGAGATGCAGTCTTGCTTTGTTGCCCAGGCTGGAGTGCAGTGGCAGGATCTTGGCTCACTGCAAACTCCGCCTCCTGGGTTCAAGCGATCCTCCTGCCTCAGCCTCCCAAGTAGTTGAGATTACAGGCGCATGCCATCACACCCAGCTAATTTTTGTATTTTTAGTAGAGATGGGGTCTGGCCATGCTGGCCAGGCTGGTCTTGAACTCCTGACCTCATGATCCACCTGCCTTAGCCTCCCAAACTGCTGGGATTATAGGCTGAGCCACCGAGCCCAGCTTAATTTTTGTATTTTGAGTAAAGATGGGGTTTCACCATGTTGTCCACGACGGTCTCACACTCCTGACCTCAAGTGATCCTCCCACCTCGGCCTCCTGAAGTGCTGGGATTACAGGTGTGAGCCAGCGTGCCTGGCCTCTGCTGTTTATGTGCTGAATGGCTTTGGGCCAGTCACTTCTGTTTCTGAAACTCAGTTTCCCCTGGTGTAAAAGGGATTCATTCAAGATGCTGGATTAAACCAGCCAATGCATATAAATGGCCTGAACCAAAGTCACCGCTCACTCCACAGGCACCACCGTTACCCCAGCGGGACTCTTCTGGAAGATTCTGACCTGCTCTGCAGCCCCCCACAGCGGGGCCCTGCCCGCTCCTCGCCAGCTGCCTCCTGCCTCCAGGCCCTAGACTCAGTGGACCACACAGGCGGGCGTTGGGGACGCTTCCTGTGCAGCAGCGGTACCCACCACGCCAGGTGGGCCAACGGGAGAATGCAGCTGGGGCCGCCCCACTTCCTGCCCCGTGGAGGGGCCTCTCATTCTCCCTGGCCCCCACTCCCAAAATAACCCTCCCCCGCCCCGGGAACCAAAGTCACCCACACCAGCTGTGGTCTCCCATTTGGGGGACGTGGGACAGCCAGGGGACGAGCAGCTGCCACCACCACCGTGCCTGCCCCTCCGGGAATGTCCACCCCCTGCTGCCACCACCTCCAGCATTCCAATCCCCAAAAGGGGAGTGACCCAGCCTCTGCCATCGTCCAGGAAATATGAACTCCGAGGAAGCCAGGCTGGGGGGAGGAGGGAGGTCCTTGGCCACCTTAGGCGACCAGGGACCCTTCCTAACCTGAACCCCCAGGGCCTGAGGTGCCCCCAGTTTTCACCTCGAGTGACTGTGTTGGGGAAAAGGGGCTGGTTGCCAAGACAACAGCCCCCCACCTCCGCCCGGGGAACAAAGAGGCAGCCGGAAGAGCCAAGAACGGTCTGTTCTCTCCCCGCCAACGCGGCTGGCACATCCTGGCAGCTGGCACCGGGAGGGCCGTGCCCAGAGCCGCCGGGCCTGGCCACCCTGGACACGGCTCTCCAGGGAGGGGGCAGCTCAGGGGGTGGCTGCGGCCCCAAGGAATAGAGTGGCAGGGCCCGGTGGGATCTGGTTCCCGGGCGGCTGCCCCAGGCCTCTGTCCTTCGCGGACATGGACGAGGAAGCTGCCCGGCTGCCTGCAGGACTCGCGGGAGTTCCAGAACATCTTAAATGTCCAGCTTAGAGCCGGATGGGCCACCAGGGCTGGAGGGTACAGGACACAAAGGCCTGGAAAGGCCTGGCCCCAGGTCCCCTCAGGCATTCCATGTATGTGCGTGCAAGTCAGTGGGACACTCCTGGCCTGGGAGAGGCCGACGGAGGGGACAGTGGGTCTCAGAGCGGCTCCCCTCCCCCACGCCCGCCATCGCCTTGCAGGGGGCAGCGGGCAGCTGGCGCCATGAGGTCCTGGGGGTGGGGACAGACCAGGGCCTGCATGCTAAAAGACCCCTGGCTTCCCGCAGCAAGCCTGAGCTGCCGGAGACAAAACCCTCTGCCTTCTCACCGGAGGGCCACAGCTGGTCAGGTGTCCACCCGCTCGCTGCAGCCACAACGTGGCCGGGGTCGACGTGGACAAGGTCTAGCTGGGCTGCCGGGTTAATTACAAGTCAGTCCGTTAAATGAATTATTGTTGTTACGATTATTATTATTTGCGGATTTTTTTGTTTTTTTTCTTGAGACAGGGTTTTGCTCTTGTTGCCCAGGCTGGAGTTCAATGGTTCGATCTCGGCTCACTGCAACGTCCACCTCCCAGGTTCAAGTGATTCTCCTGCCTCAGCCACTGAGCAGCTGAGATTACAGGTGCTCGCCACCACACCCAGCTAATTTTTGTATTTTTAGTAGAGATGGGGTTTCACCATGTTGGCCAGGCTGGTCTCGAACTTCTGACCTCAGGTGATCCACCTGCCTTGGCCTCCCAAAGTGCTGGGATTACAGGCGTGAGCCATCATGCCCGACCATTAGTATTATTTTTTGAGACAGAGTCTCCCCGTCACCCAGGCTGGAGTGCAATGGTGTCATCTCGGCTCACTGCAACCTCTCCCTCCCAGGTTCAAGCGATTCTCCTGCCTCAGCCTCCCAAGTGGCCAGGATTACAAACGTACACAACCACACCCAGCTAATTTTTGTGTTTTTAGTAGAGACGGGGTTTCGCCATGTTGGCCAGGCTGGTCTCCAACTCCTGACCTCAGGTGATCTGCCCACCTCAGCCTCCCAAAGTGCTGGGATGATAGGCGCGAGCCGCTGTCCCTGGCCAAAATGAATTATTGATTTTGAGACAAGGTCTTGCTCTGTCATGCAGGCTGGAATACAGCGGTGCTGTCATAGTTCATGGCAACTTTGACCTCCTGGGCTCAAGCAATCTTCCTGCCTCAGCCTCCCAAAGCATGGGGATTACAGGCGTGAGCCACCAAACTCTGTTAAATAGTATGTCTTGCCGGGCGCGGTGGCTCAAGCCTGTAATCCCAGCACTTTGGGAGGCCGAGGCGGGTGGATCACGAGATCAAGAGATCGAGACCATCCTGGTCAACATGGTGAAACCCCGTCTCTACTAAAAGTACAAAAAATTAGCTGGGCATGGTGGTGTGTGCCTGTAATCCCAGCTACTCAGGAGGCTGAGACAGGAGAATTGCCTGAACCCAGGAGGCGGAGGTTGCAGTGAGCCGAGATCGCGCCATTGCACTCCAGCCTGGGTAACAAGAGCGAGACTCCGTCTCAAAAAAAAAAAAAAAAAAAAAAAAAAAAA
>NW_022437017.1:6435890-6440630 GCF_009761245.1 Sapajus apella
CAAAAAAAAAAAAAAAAAAAAAAAAAAAAAAATTAGTCACATGGCCAGGCATGGTGGCTGACGCCTGTAATCCCAGCAGTTTGGGAGGCCAAGGTGGGAGGATTAATCGATCCCAGGAGTTTGAGACTAGCCTGGGCAACATGGTGGGACTCCCACCTGTTTGAAAAATGCAAAAATTAGCCACGTGTGGTGGCGTGAGCCTGTACTACCAGCTGCATGGGAGGCTGAGGCAGGAGGATCACTTGAGTCTGGGATGTCGAGGCTACAGTGAGCCCTGACCACGTACTCCAGCCTGAGCATCAGAGCAAGACCCTGTCTCAAAAGGGCAAAGAAAAGTACTCACTGTGTAGCTGAGAGTTGCATCTAACCAGGTGTCCTGTATTTTTATTTGCTAATCCCGCAACCATAGGCCGGGGGTTCTGGAAGAGGCAACTGAGCTCACCCTCATCCACATCCCCCAATATGCTCCTCCGCTCGGTCCCTGCCTCAACGTTGGCCCTGTCCCCTGAACCCCCAACCCGAGGTCTGTGTCAGCCTCACCTGTCCACTTTCCGGCTGCAGTCTCTCTCTCTCCTCTGCCTGCACCCTCTGTGGACCCGGCATGGGCCAGCACCTCCCACTGGCCCCTCCAGGTCCCCCAGGCCCCTGCCAGTCCCTCCATTTCACAGACCCCTTCCCCAGAGACCTGATCAGGGCCCTCCCCTGCCCTGAATCCAACATCGCTGCCCACTGCACCCAAGACAAAGACCAGGCCCTGGCCGGGCATGCTGGCTTACGCCTGTAATCCTAGCACAGTGGGAGGCCGAGGTGGGTGTATCACTTGAAGCCAGGAGTTCGAGACCAGCCTGGCCAACATGGTGAAACACCATGTCTACTAAAAATACAAAAATTAGCTGGGCGTGGTGGCAGGTGCCTATAATCCCAGCTACTCAGGAGGATGAGGCAGAAGAACCTCTTGAAATGAGGAGGTGGAGGTTGCAGTGAGCCGAGATCACACTGCATGCCGGCTCAGGTGACGGAGTAAGACTCTGTCTCAAACAAACAAACTAACAAATAAATAAAACAAAAAAAGACCAGGCACGGTGGCTCATGCCTGTAATTCCAGCACTTTGGAAGGCAGAGGCGGGCAGATCACAAGGTTAGAAGTTTGAGACCAGCCTGGCCAACATGGTGAAACCTCCATCTCTACTAAAAATATAAAAATTGGTCAGGCATGGTGGTGCCTGCCTGTAGTCCCAGCTACTTGGGAGGCTGAGGCAGAAGAATCGCTTGAACCTGGGAGGCAGAGGTTGCAGTGAGCCGAGATTGTGCCACTGCACTCCAGCCTGGGAGACAGAGCGAGACTCCCTCTCAAAAAAAGAAAGAAAACGGATGGATGGAGGGAAGGAAGGGTCAGAGGAGAGAAAAGGAACACCTGGGCCAGGCAGGGACCCATCTGGGACCAGCAGTGCCACCTTGTGGCAGTATGCTTACTGCTGTTCCCCTTCCTACTCTCAGTGAGAAAGAGCTAGGAGTCCTAGCATCGGGCGGGAAGGGGTGGAGAGGGAAGGAAAGAAGAGAAGGAGTAGGCAACGTCAAAAACGGAGACCTGCCGGGCACCACCGCGGCTCACCCCTGTAATCCCAGCACTTTGGGAGGCTGAGGTGACTGGATCACCGGAGAGGTCAGGAGTTCAAGACCAGCCTGGCCAACATGGTGAAACCCTGTCTCTACTAAAAACACAAAAATTAGGGCCGGGCGGGGTGGCTCAAGCCTGTAATCCCAGCACTGTGGGAGGCCAAGGCGGGTGGATCACGAGGTCAAGAGATCGAGACCATCCTGGTCAACACGGTGAAACCCCATCTCTACTAAAAATACAAAAAATTAGCTGGGCATGGTGGTGCGTGCCTGTAATCCCAGCTACTCAGGAGGCTGAGGCAGGAGAATTGCTTGAACCCGGGAGGTGAAGGTTGCAGTGAGCCGAGATCGTGCCACTGCACTCCAGCCTGGGTGACTAAATGAGACTCCCTGTCAAAACAAACAAACAGACAAAAAACAGAAGCCAAAGGCCCGAAAGACAGATAACCCAAGGATCAAACCCCGAAGGCTGGCAATTCCTGGCTGTGTGACCTGGGATAAGTCACTCTGCCTCTCTGATCCTTAGTTTCCTGATCCAAAAAATAGGAATCATGGTCGGGTACTTTGGGAGGCTGAGGCAGATGGATCACTTGAGGTCAGGAGTTTGACAGCAGTCTGGTCAACATGGAGAAACCTCATCTCCACTGAAAATATAAAAATTAGCCCAGCGTGGTGGCATATGCCTGGACTCCCAGCTACTCAGGAGGCTGAGGCAGCAGAATGGCTTGAACTCGGGGGGCAGAGGCTGCAGTGAGCCGAGATTGCACCACTGCTCTCCAGCCAATTCTAGACTCTGTCTCAAATAAATAAATAAAAATGTTTAAAAAAGGAAATTGGGAATCTGGCTACTGTATAATGTAATGAAGCAGCCCAGAAAACAGCAGTTATTCCATTTTCTTTTTTTCTTTTTTTTTTTTTTTTTATATGGAGCTTCGCTCTTGTTACCCAGGCTGGAGTGCAATGGCACGATCTCGGCTCACTGCAACCTCCGCCTCCTGGGATCAGGCAATTCTCCTGCCTCAGCCTCCTGAGTAGCTGGGATTACAGGCACGCGCCCCCGTGCCCAGCTTATTTTTTATATTTTTAGTAGAGACGGGGTTTCACCATGTTGACCAGGATGGCCTCGATCTCTTGACCTTGTGATCCGCCCACCTCGGCCTCCCAAAGTGCTGGGATTACAGGCGTGAGCCACTGCGCCTGGCAACAGTAGCAATTTCTTACCTCTCACCCTCTGGCAGTCTTGAGGGGACTCCTTGGCAGATGTTGCCCTCAAGGAACCCCAAAAGCTTGGGAAATGACCTAAGGATGAGGCTGCGGGGCAGAAAGGGACATGGGTTTTGGGGTAAGGTTGTCAGTTTGGGCACAAACAAAAACAGAACAGGCTACACATAGGCCAGGCACTGTGGCATGAGCCTGTAGCCCGTTAATTGGGAGGCTGAGGTGGGAGGATTGCTTGAGCCCTGGAGTTCAAGGATGCAGTGAGCTGTGATTGCATCACTGCCCCACAGCCTAGACAACAAGGCCAGACCCTGTCTCCCGAAAGAAAGAAAAAGAAAGAGGAAAGAAAGAAAGAAAGAAAAAGAGAAAGAAAGAAAGAAAGAAAGAAAGAGAGAAAGAAAGAAAGAAAGAAAGAAAGAAAGAAAGAAAGAAAGGAAGGAAGGAAGAAAGGAAGGAAGAAAGAGAAAGAAAGAAAGGAAGAAAGACGGCCGGGCGCGGTGGCTCAAGCCTGTAATCCCAGCACTTTGGGAGGCCGAGACGGGTGGATCACGAGGTCAAGAGATCGAGACCATCCTGGTCAACATGGTGAAACCCCGTCTCTACTAAAAATACAAAAAATTAGCTGGGCATGGTGGCGCGTGCCTGTAGTCCCAGCTACTCAGGAGGCTGAGGCAGGAGAATTGCCTGAACCCAGGAGGCGGAGGTTGCGGTGAGCCGAGATCGCGCCATTGCACTCCAGCCTGGGTAACATGAGTGAAACTCCATCTCAAAAAAAAAAAGAAGGAAAGAAAAGAAGAAAAAAATTCCAGCTGAACTTTGAATTTCAGATCAACAACAAATAATTTTTTAGGCCGGGCGCAGTGGCTCATGCCCGTAATCCCAGCACTCGGACACCGAGGCGGGAGGATCACTTGAGTTTAGGAGTTCAAGACCAGCCTGGCCAGCAGGGTGAAACCCCGTCTCTACTAAAAATACAAAAAAAATCAGCTGAGCATGGTGGTGTGTACCTGTGATCCCAGCTACTTGGGAGGCTGAGGCAGGAGAATCGCTTGAACCTGGGAGGCAGAGGCTGCGGTGAGCCGAGATCGTGCTGCTGCACTTCAGCCTGGGCGACAGGGCAAGACTATGTCTCAAAGAAAAAACAAAAAGGATGTGGAACAAAATCACAAGGACTCGTCCCTAAGAACAGAGGTATTTTGTTACTCAAGGCCACTTAGAAGTTGAGGGTTACCAGGCAACTCTCCCACTGACCTTGAATCTTGGATGAGTCACTTCCCTTCTCTGAGCCACCCCTGTCCTCCCTTCCTGCCCCCCTCTCGCACAGTCTACTCCAGCCACTGGGCCTCCTTGCTGTTCTAACAGGCAGAGTGCGGTCCTGCCCCAGGGCCTTTGCACAGACTGTGCCTACTGCCCGGAACGCTGTTCCCCCTGACTCAACATGGTCCCCTCCTGACCTCTCTCTCTCTCTTCTGTTCTTGGATGTCACTCAGAAAGGCCTCCTCTAACCACCCTATTAAAAACTGTGGCTCCACCAGGTGCGGTGGCTCACGACTGTAATCCTGAGGAGGTCAGGGTTGGTGGATCACGTGAGGTCAGGAGTTCGAGACCAGTCTGGTCAACACGGTGAAACCCTGTCTCTACTAAAAGAAAAATACAAAAATTAGCCAGGTGTGGTGGCACACGCCTGTAGTCCCAGCCACTCGGGAGGTTAAAGCACGAGAATTGCTTGAACATAGGAGGCGGAGGTTGCAGTGAGCTGAGATTGTGCCGCTGCACGCCAGCCTGAGTGACAAGAGTGAGACTCTGTCTCAAACAAAAACAAAAACAAAAACAAAACAAAAAACCTGGAGCCAGGCCGGGCGCGGTGGCTCAAGCCTGTAATCCCAGCACTTTGGGAGGCTGAGG
>NW_022437017.1:6440730-6441470 GCF_009761245.1 Sapajus apella
ACTGGGTGGTGAGTGTCATAAGGGCTGGAATTCTTATCTGTTTAGCTTACTGCTGTCCCCAACACAAGGATCCAATAAATATGGTTGGCCAGGCGTAGTGGCTCACGCCTGTTATCCCAGCACTTTGCGAGTCTGAGGCAGGCAGATCACCTGAGGTTGGAAGTTCAAGACCAGCCTGTACAACATGGAGAAACCCCATCTCTACTAAAAATACAAAGAAAATTAGCTGGGCGTGGTGGCACGTGCCTGTAATCTCAGCCACTTGGGAGGCTGAGGCAAGAGAATCACTTGAACCCAGGAGGCTGAGGTTGCAGTGAGCCGAGATTGTGCCATTGCACTCCAGCCTGGGCAACAAGAGCAAGACTCTGTCTCAAAAACAATAAAAATAAATAAACAAATAAATAAATAAGGTTGAATGAGTGAATGAGAAGGGAAAAGCCCGTTACAAATGTCATGGAATGGGGTCTCAGATTCACTTGGGAATCTCATTGGCTGCATGAAGTTATTAAATTTAAACCTTCAGGCCAAGTGCAGTGGCGCACACCTGTAATCCCCACACCACAATTTGGGAGGCCAAGGTGGGTGGATCACTTGAGGCCGGGAGTTGGAGGCCAGCCTGGGCAAGATGGTGAATCCTCGTCTCTCCTAAAAATACAAAAATTAGCCAGGTGTGGTGGCACCCGCCTGTGGTTCCAGCCACTCGGGAGGCTGAGACACGAGAATCTCTTGAACCCGGGGGG
>NW_022437017.1:6441570-6478390 GCF_009761245.1 Sapajus apella
AAAAAAAAAAAAAAAAAAATTAAACATTCAGTTTCTCACATGGTGCTTTTGGCTACAATGTTGAATGGCACAGAATTCTAGAACACTCTCAACATTACAGAAACTTCTGTTGGACACTGCTACCATAGATCGTATCCTCACCCACCCCCCCACCAAAAAATGGAGTCACAGACACTCAATTTTCCCCATGTTCTTTCTAAAGCTACCAGAAGCCTCATTCTATTCAAATTTAGCAGAGGTGGCAAACTGGTGGCCCTAGGCTGGACACAGCCCCAATTGGGTTTCATTTGGGCCAATTGTTCTCTAACGGGCAGACCTGTCTACAGCTTGAACTTCCTGCAGATCAGTGATTCCCCAGGTGGGTCTCCCACAGGGCCCCGCTCTCCCCTGCCCCTCTAAGCCGGGAATCCTTGCCACCCCCTCAGCAGAAATGTTCGCCTCCTCCCTGGCCCCTAGGGCTATCTGAGATTGAGATCTTGGTTTACAGACTAAGTGGACAAGTAATTTGGGAGGGGGAGGAGTGGGGTAAAATCCAAATGGGGGCAGCTTCAGGAAGAGGTTGATCCAGCAGTCACAGAGCCTGGAGCCTGGCCCCTGCACAGCCCCTGGCTGACCCTTTCTGGGACTCAGTTTCCTCCTCTGCAAAATAGGGATGATACAAAGACAATACAGTGTTGGGAGGATGAAGTGGTCCATGCTGGGCAGGTCAGGCCTGGATGAGTTCACTGTGGCGGTTCAAGCTGCTCATATAGCTGGGCTGGGCCGGGCGTGGTGGCTCACACCTGTGATCCCGGCACTTTGAGAGGCCCAGGCAGGCAGATCACTTGAGGTCAGGGGTTCAAGACCAGCCTGGCTGGGCATGGTGGCTCACACCTGTGATCCCGGCACTTTGAGAGGCCCAGGCGGGCAGATCACTTGAGGTCAGGGGTTCAAGACCAGCCTGACCAACACGGTGAAACCCTGTCTTTTTTAAAACAAAGCAAAACAAACAAACAAAAAAGACCAGCCTGACCAATGTGGTGAAACCCTGTCTCTACTGAAAATACAAAAATTAGCTGGCTGTGGTAGCGTGTGTCTGTAATCTCAGCTACTCAGGAGGCTGAGGCAGGAGACTCGCTTGAACCCAGGAGGTGGCAGCTGCAGTGAGCTGAGATCAAGCCACTGTACTCCAGGCTGGGCGACAGAGGGAGACTGTGCTACAAAACATGTAGGCCAGGCGCGGTGGCGCTCGCCTGCAATCCTAGCACTTTGTGTGGCTGAGGCAGGCAGATCACCTGAGGTTAGGAGTTTGAAACCAGCCTGGCCAGCAAGGTGAAACCTGTCTCTACTGAAAATACAAAAATTAGTTGGGCGAGGTGGCATGCACCTGTGTAATCCCAGCTACTCGGGAGGCTGAGGCTGGAGAATCTCTGGAACCCGGGAGGTTCCCACTGAAGGCTGCAGTGAGCCGAGATCGCGCCACTGCTCTCCAGCCTGGGCGACAGAGCAAGATTCCTTCTCCAAAAAAAAAAAAAAATAGGAGAAAAAAAAAAAATATATATATATATATATATATATATATGGCTGGGTTGGAGCCCAGGGTAGAGGGCATGGTCCTTGACGCGCTGGCGGGGGTCACCCCGCAAATCTCCATGGGATCTTGCAACCCCAGTTTGGCCACAGGGGAAATGAGTGACCTGGGGAACCCCAGCACCCGTTTTGTGCCCCCTGATGGCACTCACCTCCCAATGCCAACTCCATAGGGTCCTCAGCTGTGGCGGGGGCGTCCCTTGGCTGGGACAGGCGTGGTCCAGGGGTGCCCCCTCCCCTCCAGGGGCAGGGCGTGGAGTCCTTCCCGGACTTCGTAAGTGCCTCGGAGAGGGCGGGGCTCGTGGAGGCGGGGCAGGGAGGAGGGGGCGGGCCTGGCGCGTGTATTTCCTCAATCTGACTGGTCCTCCGGCCCGTCACTCCCGGGCGCCCCCGCCCACCCCACCACGCGGTAAAAGCCAGCCCCGCCCCGGCTCGGACGGTTTCCAGGCTGGTCTTGGAGTCGAGGCCGCTGCGCCTGGGACGTCCCGCTGACCGCGGTGAGTGGCGGGGGCGCCTCAATTGAGCTGGAGGGCGGAACCCACCGAATCCTGGGCTCCCCACGGGCGGAGCGGTCGGGGAGGGCCTTTCTGGGAGTGGGATTTGCTGGACTCTGCGGCCTGGGGAGGGGTCTTCAGCCCGGGCTGATCACCCCTCCCCCCTGAAAAAATCTAACTTCTGCCGCGAAGCTCAGACTTTGAAACTCTCTTCTCATTTCCTGGGACTTTTGAGGGGCGAAAGGGCACCCCCCCAGAAGGGGTGCTGTCGAGGGGGGTGGGCTAAATACCGCCCCCACCACCAGGTTTTCTCTAAATTTTGAACAGTGTGCTTGCTTTGGGAAACGCAGTTTGCTGGCCTGTTTCCTCCTGCGGGCAGAAACTCCGCCCTCCCTTCCGGGGTCTTCAGAGACACCCCCCCACCGCAAAGCCACCTCCCCCACAGTTGGTTTTGCCACCGGGGGTTTGCCTCAGCCCCTGGCGCCCCCAGCTGATTGTGGGGAGGTCTTGCGCAAATCCCGCCGCCTTCCCTCGGGTGGGCGTGGCAGCGAGATGGCTTAGAAGTAGGAAGGCATACCCTGAACTCTGGGGTTCTTGTCCCCGCCGGGCCTGGCAGTGGGACCAGGGGCTCTTGGAATTTTGGAAGTCAGTCTTAGCATGCCGGGAAGTTGCTGGATGGCTGTGTCTGGCCTGGAGCTCCCCTTCTGGAGCCAGCGACCAAACAGGTCATTGACCCCCAAGGCTTTCAGAGGGTGTTGACTTCTGCCATGGCGGCCCTTGTTTAAACCAGTTCCAGGAGGTCATGGTGAACAAAGGGGACGGGAGGAAGCTGCCTGAGTCCTAAGTGGGACTTGAGAATCTCTGAGGCCAGGACTTCGATGCCTGCTTACCTGGCCCCCTGCCCAGGTGAGCTCAGGAAGTCAGGAGAATAGATTAGGCAATGATCACTGAGAGGTAGGTGTGTCTCCTCACCTGACTTCCCAGTTCGGGGACTTTTGTATCTAGCAGGAAGCTGGTTCCTGGCTGGCTTCACCCCTTTGTCCATGGAAGCCAGAGTGGGGTGAGATGGATTTTTTTTTTTTTTTTTGAAACGGAGTCTCGCTCTGTCACCCAGGCTGGAGTGCGATGGCACAATCTCAGCCCATTACAACCCCTGCCTCCCAGGCTCAAGTGATTCTCCTGCCTCAGCCTCCTGAGTAGCTGGGATTACAGTGCGCCACCATGCCCGGCTAATTTTTATATTGTTAGTACAAGCAGGGTTTCACCTTGCTGGTCAGGCAGGTCTTGAACTCCTGACCTCGTGATCCGCCCGCCTTGCCTCCCTTAGTGCAGGCGTGAGCCACTGCGTTCAGCCACGGTGAGGCGGTTTATGGAGCACTTACTGTGTGCCAGTCACAGAGCTGAGCTTCCCCGGAGCAGTGTCTCCACTCCACAGGGACTCTTAGCTCTTGTGAGACACTTGTACCCATTTCACAGATCTGGCAAGCAAGGCTTCTAGGGAATGCTGCCCTCCCAAGCCCCTATTCCTAGTGAGTTGGCAAACTGGGATTATAACCCAGACTGGGCTGGGCACGATGGCTCACCCCCTATGATCCCAGCACTTTGGGAGGCCAAGGTGGGCAGATCATTTGAGGTCAGGAGTTTGAGACCAGCCTGGCCAACATGGTGAAACCCCGCCTCTACTAAAAATATAAAAATTACCCGGATGTGGTGGTAGGAGCCTGTAATCTCAGCTACTCAGGAGGCGGAGGCAGGAGATTCTCTTGAACCCTGGGGGCGGAGGTTGTAGTGAGCCGAGATCATGTCCCTGCACTCCAGCCTGGGCAACAGAGCAAAACTCCCATCACGCACACACACAAAAAAGAAAAATAAATAAATAAAAGACAACCCAGTCTGGACTCCAGATCTAGTGCTCTCAAAACGTCATTTGCTGGGTTCTGCTTAGGAAATGTCAAAGCAAAGCTGCCGGGATGCTGGGCCTCTTTCCTCTGGGAAGAAATGCTCAGAGTCAAGGTCACAGGTTTTTACACCCACACTGGAATTCCCCAGGAAAGCAGTCTGTAAAGCAGCCACGACCTTTAGCCCAATTTTTTTCTTTTTTTTTTGGGATGGAGTCTCCCTCTGTCACCCATGCTGGAGTGCAGTGGCGTGATCTTGGCTGACTGCAACCTCCCCTCCCAGGTTCAAGTGATTCTTCTGCCCAGCCTCCCAAGTAGCTGGGATCACAAGTGCTCGCCACCACACTTGGCTAATTTTTGTGTTTTTAGTAGAGAAAGGGTTTCACTGTGGTGGCCAGGCTGGTCTCGAACTCCTGACCTCATGCTCCAACCGCCTTGGCCTCCCATAGGGCAGGGAGTATAGACTACATTTAGTCTTTTTTTTTTTTTTGAGACAGAGTCTTGTTCTGTCGCCCAGGCTGGAGTGCAGTGGTGCTATCTCGGCTCACTGTAACCTCCACCTCCCAGATTCAGGTGATTTTTCTGCCTCAGCCTCCAGAGTAGCTGGGATTACTACACTTCGAGGCATGTGCCACCATGCCAGGCTAATTTTTGTATTTTCAGTAGATGCAGGGTTTCACCATGTTGGTCAGGCTAGTCTCGCCCTCCTGACCTCAGATGATCCACCCGCCTTGGACTCCCAAAGTGCTGGATTATGGGTGTGAGCCACCATACCGGGCCCATGTCAGTTACATTTAAATTTCATTCTTCCACTGCATTGGGATACACTTGTTATTTTTTTCTTTTCTTTTCTTTTTTTTTTTTTAAGAGGGAGTTTTGCTCTTGTTTCCCAGGCTGGAGTGCGGTGGCGCTGTCTTGGCTCATCAAAACCTCTGCCTCCCGGTTGAAGCGAGCCTCCTGCCTCAGCCTCCTGAGTAGCTGGGATTACAGGTGTTAGCCACCACACTCAGCTAATTTTTATATTTTTAGTGGAGACGGGGTTTCTCCATGTTGGTCAGGCTGGTCTCGAACTCCCAACCTCAGGTGATCCACCTGCCTCAGCCTCCCAAAGCGCTGGGATTACAGGCGTGAGCCGCTGCACTCTGCCAACACTTGTTATTTTCTTATTCCCCTTTTGCTGGGCACCCACGTTGTTTCCAGTATCACACTGTGGCAGGTCCACACACCTCTGCCCATGTGGAAATCCAGGTGTGGGATATTCCCCGAAGTGAGGTTTCTGGGTCAAGAGGAAGATGGCTCTTGGAACGTGACAGCGATTGGCAAATTGTCCTCTACAGAGGTTTTAGGTCACACCTGGCTTTCTGGAGTACAGGTGACACAAGTGAGCCCTGGGGGCTGTTCCCAAGCCTTGCTGCCTGACATGTATCCCAGGGACCAGCTGTGTCAACACCGCCTGGGAGCCTTTGAAAAATGCAGGGTCAGGCTGGGCAGGGTGCTGTATGCCTGTAATCGCAGCCCTTTGGGAGGCCAAGTCAAGAGGATTGTTTGAGACCAGGAATTTGAGACTAGCCTGGGCAACATAGCAAGATACCATCTCTACTGAAAAGAAAAAATTAATTAGGGGTGGTGGCAGGTGCCCGCAGTCCTAGTGACTTGGGAGGCTGAGGCAGGAGGATCCCTTAAGACCAGGCGTTGGAGGCTGCAGTGAGCTGTGATTGTGATTGCACCACTGTACTCCAGCCTAGGTGACCGAGCAAGATGATGTCTGTTCTTTTTTTTTGACTCTATCTTGGCTCACTGCAACCTTTTCCTGGGTTCAAGGGATTCTCCTCCTTCAGCCTCTCGAGTAGCTGGGATTACAGGCATGCCTGGCTAATTTTTATATTTTTTTTGTAGAGATGGGGCTTCGCCATGTTGGTAGGCTGGTCCCAAACTCGCGATCCGCCCGCCTTGGCTTCCCAAAGTGCTGGGATTATTGGTGTGAGCCACCATGCTCGGCCAAGACCGTCTCTAATAAAAAAAAAAAAAAAGAAAGGGCCAGGTGCGGTGGCTCATGCCTGTAATCCCAGCACTTTGAGAGGCCGAGGCGGACGGATCGTGAGATCAGGAGTTCGAGACCAACCTGGCCAACATGGTGAAACCTCGTCTCTACTGAAAATACAAAAATTAGCCGGGCATGGTGGCTCACACCTGTAATCCCAGCTGCTTGGGAGGCTGAGGCAGGAGAATTGCTTGAACCCAGGAGGCAGAGGTTGCAGTGAGTCAAGACCAGGCCCCTGCACTCCAGCCTGGGCAACAGAGTGAGACTCTGTCTCCAAAGATAAAAAAAAGAAAGGAAAAAAAAAAAAAAGTGGCAGAATCAGCACTTGCTATAGAACAAAGTCCACAGGTCACCCTTGTGCCTGCTAAGGACTGAGGCATGGCTGTACGTTACCGTGGGGTGTTTGTGGGCAGGTGTGAACCCTGTCTTCCAGCTGCAGGGTGGGCCTGGACTTTCTCCTGGAAGGTGGGGCCAAGCAGGCTCTATCTGTTCCTCTGTCCACAGCGTCTGCTGCAGAGACCATGTCTGCCAACGGGGCGGAGGCTGATGCCAGCACCCAGGTGACAGCAGGAGAACCGGTACAGCAGGTGAGAAGGGACCAGGACCAGGGACTGCCTCGACCCTGTGACTCCTGAGCAATGAGGATTCCCACGCCAAGGTGCCCTGGCGGGGAGCCCGGGATCTGCCCACAGCTCATGGAGCCAGAGGGATTTATTCCTCCGCCGGGTACACACCACTCACTGGTGTCCCTGGTTCGGTGGGAGGGAATCTCAAAGGCCCTTGGAGGGCCTGGGGGACAGGGTTCTGTCTGAAACTACCTGCCCTCCCCAACCCCTCAGCCAAATCATCCTCATCTCTGAAGTTTCTCTTCGGGACCTCCGAGGAAGACAGTTTCCACTCCAAATCTCTCCTCATGTTATTTTATTTTATATATGTAGTTTCTGAGACGGAGTCTTGCTCTGTGGCCCAGTCTGGGGTGCAGTGGTGCCATCTCGGCTCACTGCAACCTCCACCACCCGGGTTCACGCAGTTCTCCTGCCTCAGCCTCCTGAATAGCTGGAATTACAGGTGCCCACCACCACACCCAGCTACTTTTTGTATTTTTAGTAGAAACCGGCTTTCACCATGTTGGTCAGGCTGGTCTTGAACTCCTGACTTTAAGTGATCCGCCCGCCTTGGCCTCCCAAAGTGCTGGGATTACAGTTGTAAGCCACCGTGTCTGGCCTGTGTTTTATTTTTTGAGACAGGGCCTTGCTCTGTCACCCAGGCTGGAGTGCAGTGGCATGATTGTGGCTCACTACAACCTCACCCTCCTGGGCTCAAGCATCAGTATATTTTAAAACCATAGAATTGTATGCCTGTGAAGGGTGAAATTTACTGTGTATAAATTATGTCTCAAAGTTGTTAGGAAAAAAAATGACAAAAAATCGGGCCGGGCACAGTGGCTCCTGCCTGTACTCCTGGCACTTTGGGAGGCTGGGGTGGGAGGATCGCTTGAGCCGGGAAGTTCAAGACTGCAGTGAGCTATGATTGTGCCACTGCACTGCAGCCTGGCGACAGAGCGAGACTCTGTGTCTAAAAAATTAAAACTTAAAAACAATTTTTTTGGAGATAGGGTCTTACTCTGTGGCCCAGGCTGGAGTGCAGTGGTGCGGTCTTGGCTCACTGCAGCTTCTGACTCCTGGGTTCAAATGATTCTTCTGCCTCAGCCTCCTGAGAAGCTGGGATTATAGGCATGTACCACCATGCCCGGCTAATTTTTGTGTTATTTGTTTATTTATTTATTTATTTATTTTTTGAGACGGAGTTTCACTCATGTTACCCAGGTTGGAGTGCAATGGCGCGATCTCGGCTCACCGCAACCTCTGCCTCCTGGGTTCAGGCAATTCTCCTGCCTCAGCCTCCTGAGTAGCTGGGATTACAGGCACGCGCCACCATGCCCAGCTAATTTTTGGTATTTTTAGTAGAGACGGGGTTTCACCATGTTGACCAGGATGGTCTCGATCTCTTGACCTCGTGATCCACCCGCCTCGGCCTCCCAAAGTGCTGGGATTACAGGCTTGAGCCACCGCGCCTGGCCTGTTTATTTATTTTTGAGACGGAGTCTCACTCTGTCACCTGGGCTGGAGCGTGGTGGCAGGATCTCAGCTCACTGCAAACTGCCTCCTGGTCAAGTGATTCTCCTGCCTCAGCCTCCTGAGTAGCTGAGATTACAGGCATGTACCACCACGCCTGGCTAATTTTTGTACTTTTAGTAGACACGGGGTTTCGCCATGTTGGCCAGGCTGGTCTTGAACTCCTGACCCAAAGTGACCCACCTGCCTCAGTCTCCCAAAGTGCTGGGAGGGTTGAATAGTCGTGAGAGAGACTATGACCCACATTGCTGAAAATATTAGCTAGGTCAGGCACGGTGGCCCACACCTGTAATTCCAGCACTTTGGGAGGCTGAGGCCAGCAGATTACATGAGGTTGGGAGTTCAAGACCAGCCTGACCGACATGGAGAAACCCCGTCTCTACTAAAAATATAAAAATTAGCTACGCATGGTGGCGCATGCCTGTAATCCCAGCTGCTTGGGAGGCTGAGTCAGGAGACTTGATCGAACCTGGGAGGTGGAGGTTGCAAAGAGCCGGGATTGTGCCACTGCACTCCAGGTAATAGGAGTGAGCCACTGCACCTGGCCCCCAAAATAATGAACATTTAAAAATCAAAGAGTGGGCTGGACGTGACACATGGGCCATACTCTGCAGCCCCCGGTTTAGACCCTAATCGCCACGAGAATGGGACTCTTGTCCTTTTTTTTTTTTCTGGTGTCATAGTGACTTGATAATTTCCACTAAATCCCTGCTTGAAATTTTTCAGCATAGTTTGTAAAGGGGTGGGCTTGCTATGGGAGTGACCCATATTAACACTTCAAAGAAACAATTCCCACAGTGAGGAGCGTTAGTTCACTGAGCACAGAGCACTCTCCGGTTTACATTCACTTCAATCCTTTTACAATGCCCAGAGGCTTCTTCACTCAGCCTTATGTGGCCGTCTCTAATTCTTCCTAATTTTACCACTGATGAGTCCGGCTGGACACATCCACACACACAGACACACATCCGACTGCTCTCCTTCCAATTCAAAACCATAAGCAAAAGCTTCCAAGGTTACAGAGAGAGCTACCTTCCAACGTGCCGATCTGGCACCTGGGGGTGATCAGGCCACCCTTCCACCCAAAATGGGGTGGGCTACTTTCCAGGGTTCAATCTTACCAAATTCAGTGGTCCGGAATTCCCCAAATGCTCATTCCTCCTCGGTGTTTAGCCACTGGGTGGATCCGCGCTGCAGGGCCTCCCTGCTCCGCTCTGGCGAGGCCTTTCCACCAGGCAAATACCCGCCCAGGAGTGCTCTCAGGATGCGTCACCCCAGGGAGCAGGAGTCCCCCTGCAGGGATGCTCCACAGGGCTAGGCAAACCACCTAAGAGACTTTTTGCCGTCTGCTATCTGAGACTCACTTCCCGGCCAATGCACCAAAATGTAGCAGGCGTGGCCACGGGAAACGGATCTCTCGGACACCAAATATAGGAGGAAGGAGGGTTTATTCGGCCGGGAGCAAGGCGGCATAGTTGCCTGACAGCCAAGCTCCGGGACTCTTGTCCTTTATCACCACGTGGCACATGGTTGGGATAAAACACAGGCTCATAGGCCAGGCGTGGTGGCTCACGCCTCTAATCCAAGCACTTTGGGAGGCCAAGGCAGGTGGATCATGAGGTCAACAGATCGAGACCATCCTGGCCAACATGGCGAAACCCTGTATTTTTGTACCAAAAATACAAAAATTTGCCAGGTGTGGTGGCACATGCCTATAATCTCAGCTACTCAGGAGCCTGAGGCAGAAGAATTGCTTGAACTTGGGAGGCGGAGGTTGCAGCGAGCCAGGATTGTGCCACTGCACTCCAGCCTGGTGACAGAGCGAGACTCCATCTCAAAAAAACAGAAAGGGCAGACTCACATCCCTAGGCTGTGTTAAAGGAAGCATGTGACAAAGTCCCAAGATTCCTGGCTTGTGCTCCTACCTGGAATGCAACGTGTGGGTGAGCCGAGCCGTTTTGCCAGCCGGGAGTGAGAGCAAAACTGCAGGGCACCCCGAGTTTCCCGCCAAGCCCCCCATCTTTCCCCGCCTGGTCTGCCTGAGCTGCTTCTCTTCTGTAGCCGAGTGTGGTGGACCGCATGGCCAACATGCCCCTCATCAGCTCCACCTGCGACATGGTGTCCGCGGCCTATGCCTCCACCAAGGACAGCCACCCGCATGTCAAGACCGTCTGCGACGCGGCAGAGAAGGGAGTGCGGACCCTCACGGCGGCCGCTGTCAGCGGGGCTCAGCCGATCCTCTCCAAGCTGGAGCCACAGAGTGGGTGAAGTCCCAGAGAGCACTGAATCCCCCTCCTGGCCGATTCCCCGGGTGGGGGCTAGAGGGTCTGCCCAGTTTTTAGTCCTGGCCCGTTGAACCATTACTAGGTGACCTTCCGACAGTCACTTTTGCGTCTTGCTTAATTTGTTTTTTGGCAGTTGCATCAGCCAGCGAATTAGCCCACAGGGGGCTGGACAAGTTGGAGGAGAACCTCCCCATACTGCAGCAGCCCACGGAGAAGGTAACGCACGATATCTGCCCTCGGGTCTCTGCCGAGACGGGGACCCACTTGGTTGTAGAGTGCCCTGGTTCCATAGTAGAGACAGGGTTTCACCATGTTGGCCAGCTGGTCTCGAACTCCTGACTTCAGGCCATCCACCCACCGTGGGATCCCAAAGTGCTGGGATTACAGGAACGAGCCACTGCACCCGGACCACTTGTTTTTATAATGAAGTTTGATTGGCACACAGCCACGCCTATTTACATATTGTCTATGACTGCTTTCACCCAACAATGGCAGGGGTGAGTAGTTGTGACCAACACTGTGACCCACAGTACTGACGGTATTCGCTGTCTGGCCCCTCACAGAGGGTGGTGCCAACCCCGTGACTATTTTATTAATCAGAAAAGGTTGGAGGCAGGAAGGTCAAAACACCACGTTCCAAACCGTGTCCTGCCCCTCAGCAGCTGGGCAGCCCTCAGACAGGTTACTTTGCTTCTCTGGGCCTTACTTTCTTTCTCTTTTTTTTTTTTGAGCAGAATTTCACTCTTTTTTTTTTTTGATACGGTTTTTTTGTGGTGGGGTTTCGCTTTTTTTACCCAGGCTGGAGTGCAATGGCGCGATCTCGGCTCACCGCAACCTCCGCCTCCTGGGTTCAGGCAATTCTCCTGCCTCAGCCTCCTGAGTAGCTGGGATTACAGGCACGCGCCACCATGCCCAGCTAATTTTTCGTATTTTTAGTAGAGACGGGGTTTCACCATGTTGACCAGGATGGTCTCGACCTCTTGACCTCGTGATCCACCCGCCTCGGCCTCCCAAAGTGCTGGGATTACAAGCTTGAGCCACCGCGCCCGGCCTTAGAATTTCACTCTTGTTGCCCAGGCTGGAGTGCAGTGGTGCTATCTCAACTCACTGCAACCTCCGCCTCCTGGGTTCAAGTGATTCTCCCGCCTAAGCCTCCCAAGTGGCTGGGATCACAGGTGTGCGCCACCACACCCAGCTAATTTTTGTATTTTTAGTAGAGATGGTTTCACCATGTTGGCCAGGCTGGTCTCGAATTCCTGACCTCAGGTGATCCACCCTCCTAGGCCTCCCAAGCTGCCGGGCTTACAGGCGTGAGCCACCGCGCCCAGCCGATCACCGCTTTTTAAAGACTGTCTCCAGGTATGGTCACATTCTTATCCCTGGGGATCAGGACTTCAACATATGAATGTGGGGTGGGGGGAATATAATTCAACCTATAACAGCCCGGAATGAAGAAATTAGTCACAGGCCGGGTGTGGTGACTCACACCTGAATCCCTGCACTTTGGGAGGCCGAGGTGGGTGGATCACTTGAGGTCAGGAGTTCGAGACCAGCCTGGCCAACATGGTGAAACGCCATGTCTACTAAGAATATGAAAATTAGCCAGGCATGGTGGCTGGGTGCCTGTCATCCCACCTACTCAGGAGGCTGAGGCAGGAGAATCACTTGAACCTGGGAGACAGTGAGCTGAGATCACACCACTGCACGCCAGCCTGTGCAACAGAGCAAGGCTCTGTTCAAAAAAAAAAAAAAAAACCTCCCTCAGATAGCATGACGCTTAATCGCTTATTGTTTGTCTCCCTAGCTGGGACCAGGGCACAGGCCACCTGCTTTGTGGCTGTGTCCAGTGCCCAGCGGGCAGCCTGGCACAGGGTAGCTGCTTATTAAGTATTCTGGTGCTGAATGTCCGCTTCGGCCCAGTGGTTACAGGAGGGCCGCCCTCGGGCACTACCTGCTTGTGCCTGGGTCTGTAGCATCAGAAATAGGTGCTCCTGTGGGGGGGGGGGGTGCGGCAGGACAAGCCAGCCTGCATCCCAGAATCCTCGGGCTTTCCCTGCAGCCAGCTCCAGGGACAGGCAGCTCATTCATCCACTAGCTATTGAGTGCCTACTGTATGCGGGAGGGCGAGGGCTGTGCTGTGCCATCACGGTCACATTTCATCTCTCGTTTATGCAGAAATGGCCTCAGCTGGGGAGCAGTAGAGCAGGTGTCAACTTGCACCTTTTTTTTTTTTTTGAGACAAGGACTTGCTCCGTTGCCTGGGTTGGGGTACAGCGGCGTGATCTCGGCTCACTCCAGCCGCGGCCTCCTAGGCTTAGGCAATCCTTCCAGTTCTCAGCCTCCTGAGAAGCTGGGAGTACAGGTGTGCACCACCGCATCCGGCTAATTTTTAAATTTTTTGGAGGGATGGGGTCTTGCTATTTGCCCAGGCTGGTCTCAAACTCCTGGGCTAGCGGGGTGCAGTGGCTTACGTATGTCATCCCAGCACTTTGGGAGGCCGAGTTGGGCAGATCACAAGATCAGGAGTTTGATAACAGCGTGGCCAACGTGGTGAAACCCTGTCTCTACTAAAAATAAAAAATTAGGCCTGGTGGCGCATGCCTGTAATCCAGGCACCTCGGGAGGCTGAGGCAGGAGAATTGCTTGAGCCCAGGAGGCGGAGGTTGCAGTGAGCCGAGATCCTGCCACTTCACTGCAGCCTGGACGGACGACAGAGCGAGACTCCATCTCAGAAACAAAAAACAGAAAGCAGGCTCCTGGCCTCAAGCTATCCTCCTGCCTCGGCTTCCCAGGGTGCTGGGGTTGCAGTCCTGAGCCACTGTGCCGGGCCACACCTGCCCCTTATCATCAAAGGCCGGTAGTGGGCTTGGCGGAGGGTGGATGGATGCTGGTGGGTTCACAGGAAGGTGGGGAAATGTCACCCAGGAGCCCCTGTCTCAGGGCCAGGCCTTTGCATTCTGTTTCTCTCCTTCTGATAACATGGGAGGCCAACATTCCTCGTGTTTATGGAAGGGATAAGCTCAGGGTGAATTCTTCAAGGTCGTTGAACGGAGCAGCAGCTGGGAGCTCTCTCTCTCTTTTTTTCCTTTGTTTGTTTGGAGACAGAGTCTCACTCTGTTACCCAGACTGGAGCGCGCAGTGGCGCAATCTCGGCTCACTGCAACCTCCGCCCCCCCAGGGTTCAAGTTCAAGCGATTCTCCCGCCTCAGCCTCCCGAGTAGCTGGGATTACAGGCGCCTGCCACCACGCCGAGCTCATTTTTGTATTTTTTCGGAGACACGGGGTCTCACCATCTTGGCAGGTTTGTCTAGAGCTCCTGACCTTGTGATCCACCCGCTTCAGCCTCCCAAAGTGCTGGGATTATAGGTGTGAGCCACCACGCCTGGCCAGCTCTGTTTTTTGAGATGAAGTCTCGCTCCGTCACCCAGGCTGGAGTCCAGCGGTGTGATCGCGGCTCACTGCAACCTCTTCTCCCTGGGGTGCAAGTGATTCTCCTGCCTCAGACTCCCGAGTAGTTAGGCACCCGCTACCAGCCCCCGCTAATTTTTGAGTTTTTAGTAGAGATGGGGTTTTACCATGTTGGCCAGACTGGTCTCGAACTCCTGACCTCAGGTGCCTCCCAAAGTGCTGGGATTCCAGGCATTAGCCACCGCGCCCAGCCAATTTTTGTAGAGGTGAGGTCTTGCTATGTTGCCCAGGCTGGTCTCCAACTTCCAGGCCCAAATGATCCTCTCGCCTCGGCCTCCCACCCGCTGGGATGACAGGTGTGAGCCCCCGTGCCTGGCCTGCTGTGAAGTCTGCGCTCACTGATCTCTCACGTGCTCACACTGGCCTGGATTGAAATCAAGCTCTGGCAACACCACCATCCCTCAGAACCTGGGGAAAGTTAACTCTTCCCAGAGGAGAAAAAAGCTCACAGGGCCCAGAGCTGAGAGAGCATTGCGCCTCTCAAAAAGTCAAAAGTTTGGTGGGGCGCGGCGGCTCACACCTGTAATCCCAGCACTTTGGGAGGCTGAGGTGGGCAGATCATAAGGTCGAGAGATCGAGACCATCCTGGCCAACATGGTGAAACGCTGTCTCTACTAAAAATACAAAAGATTAGCTAGGTGTGGTGGCATGTGCCTTTAGGCCCAACTACTCGGGAGGCCGAGGCAGGAGAATTGCTTGAACTCAGGAGGTGGAGGTTGCAGTGAGCCGAGATCTAGCCACTGCACCCCAGCCTGGGCAACAGAGTGAGGCTCAGTCTCAAAACAAACAAAAAAACCCCAAAACAACACAGTTAAATTAAAAACAAAGAAACAAACAAAAAAACAAAACCCAGGCTGGGTGTGGGGGCTTCTGCCTATAATCCCTGCACTTTGGGAGGCTGAGGTGGGCAGATCACTTTAGGTCAGGAGTTCGAGACCAGCCTGGCCAACACAGTGCAAGCCTGTGTCTACTAAAAATACAAAATTAGCTGGGCATGGTGGTGCGGGCCTGTAACCCAGCTACTCGGGAGGCTGAGGCGGGAGAATCACTTGAACCTGGGAGGTGGAAGTTACAGTGAGCCGAGATGGCACCATTGCACTCCAGCCCGGAC
This sequence comes from Sapajus apella, assembly GCF_009761245.1. Classification (NCBI taxonomy): domain Eukaryota; kingdom Metazoa; phylum Chordata; class Mammalia; order Primates; family Cebidae; genus Sapajus; species Sapajus apella. The sequence goes on from NW_022437017.1 coordinate 6,456,572, forward strand.
AACAAGAGCGAAACTCTGCCTCAAAAAAACAAAGAAAAATTAGCCAGGCATAGTGGCGGGTGTCTGTAATCCCAGCTACTTGGAAGGCTGAGGCAGGGGAAGGGCTCCAACCCAGGAGGCAGAGGTTGCAATGAGCCAAGATCGTGTCGCTGCATTCCAGCCTGGGTAACAGAGTGAGACCCTATCTCAAAAAAAAGAAAAAAGAAACTAGGCACAGAGAGGTAGAGTGCCTTGCCTGAAGCCACACAGCAGAGAAGCAGCAAGCCAGGGACACAGCCTCAGTAGTCTGGCTGTAGAATATGAGCTCATGACCATGACTCCAGACTCAGAGCCACCCAGGGGGATGGTGCTTCCTGCCTCCATCTCCCCAGAGGTTGGGGTACAGCAGGGGGGTGCCCACGTGTGGCGGGAAGGCAGAGACGCTGATGGTGTCGTCTCTCCTAGGTCCTGGCGGACACCAAGGAGCTTGTGTCGTCCAAGGTGTCGGGGGCCCGAGAGATGGTGGCCAGCGCCAAGGACACAGTGAGCACCCGAGTGTCGGAGGCGGTGGGTGCCACCTGTGGTGCTGTGCAGAGCGGCGTGGACAAGACCAAGTCCGTAGTGACCGGCGGGGTCCAGTCTGTCATGGGCTCCCGTGTGGGCCAGATGGTGCTGAGTGGGGTCGACACGGTGCTGGGGAAGTCGGAGGAGTGGGTAGACAACCACCTGCCTCTCACGGACGCCGAGCTGGGTGAGCGTGGCCACCGGGCTGCTCTGGGACCCCTCCCCGGGCCTCCCCGACCTGAAGCCACTGTCGGCCTTGGGTCTGTCCCTCACGGCCACCTCATCCCTGCCACCCCTCCCGTCATCTTGGAATCTCATCAGCAGCATGGGGGTCCCCTCTGTCCTGGTCCCCAGCCCCCGCCCTCCCCCACCACAGTCTCCTTCCCACAGCAGCCAGCAGAGGGCGCCTGTGAGCACCCGAGTCAGAGCCTGTCCCTCCTCTGCCCACAGCCCCCGGTGGCTCCCACCTCCCTTGGGGTCAAAACCCAAGTCCTCCTCACAGCCCACAGGCCCTGCAGAACCTGCCCTGTCCTCCCCTGCCCTCCTCTTCCCCCTTCGCTCTCTCTGCTCCCCCATAAATATGTGACTAATCTTGAGATGTCACTTCACTGTGACAACCCTGGTGTTCCCGCCAGTCCAGAATATCTGCAGTCATCTCGGTCATATACCTGCACTGCCTGCACTCTTTCCTTATTTTATTTTATTTTATTTTTGAGATGGAGTCTTGTTCTGTCACCCAGGCTGGCATGCAGTGGTGCGATCATAGCTCACTGCAGCCTCCATCTCCAGGGATCCTCCCGCCTCAGTTTCCAAAGTAGGTGTACACCTCCATGCCTGGCTAATTTAAAACAAATTAAAATTTTTTTAATTTTAATTTTTATTTTTGAGACGGCCTTGATCTGTCGCCAGGCTGGAGTGCCATGGCGTCATCTTGGCTCACGCAATCTCCACCTCCCGGGTTCCTGAGTTCCTGAGTCTCCTGCCTCAGCCTCCCGAGTAGCTGGGACTACAGGCGTGAGCCACCACACCCAGTTAATTTTTATATTTTTGGTAAAGACGGGGTTTCACCATGTTGGCCAGGATGGTCTTGATCTCTTGGCCATGTGCTCTGCCCTCCTTGGCCTCCCACAGTGCTGGGATTACAGGCATGAACCACCGCACCTGGCCTCAAATAGATTTTTTAGAATTTTTTGTAGGGACAGGGCCTTGCTATGTTGCCCAGGCTGGCCTGAAACTCCTGGGCTCAAGCCAAGGACCTACTTTGGCCTTCCAGAGTGTTGGAATTACAGGCATGAGCCGCCATGCCTGGCCTGATATTCTTCTTCATTATTGTCATTATTTATGTATGTATTTATTATTATTTTTTGAGATGAAGTCTCGCTCTGTCACCCAGGGTGAAGGGCAGTGTCACACTCTAGGCTCACTGCAACCTTTGCCTCCCAGATTTAAGAGATTCTCATGCCTCAGCCTCCCGAGTAGCTGGGATTACAGGTGTATACAACCATGCCTGGCTAGTTTTTGTAGTTTTAGTAAAGACGAGGTTTTACCATGTTGGCCAGGCTGGTCTTGAACTCCTGGCCTCAAGCCATCCGCCCGCCTGGGCCTCCCAAAGTGTTGGGATTACAGGTGTGAGCCACCATGCCTGGCCTGATATTCTTCTTTAGATCAACTTTTCTGGATTCGTTTAGAGATGAAACCTGATCGTTACTATCAATTGAAAGCTCCATCATCTGCTATAAATACATAATGAAAGAGTGAAGCATTTATTGTGTAACTTTCTGGGTACAAACTATTCCAAATATCACCTTTCAGGCAGCTCTGACTAGGGTTGGTGTACAAAAGGGGAAATTGAGGCTTACTGACAAAATCACTTCCCCATAGGCCAGGGGTAGCAAACATTTTTCTTTTTTTTTTGTTTTTGAGACGGAGTCTCGCTCTGTCACCCAGGCTGGAGTGCAGTGGTGCGATATCAGCTCACTGCAACCTCCGCCTCCCGGGTTCAAGCAATTCTCCTGCCTCAGCCTCCCAAGTAGCTGGAATCACAGGCAGCTAATTTTTGTATTTTTAGTGCAGTTGGGGTTTCACCCTGTTGGCCGGGCTGGTCTTGAACTCCTGACCTCGTGATCCACCCAACTCGGCCTCTCAAAGTGCTGGGATGACAGGCATGAGCTACCAAGCCCGGGCACATTTTTTTGTTTTTCTCTTTTAGAGATAGCATCTGACTCTGTTGCCCAGGCTGGAGTGCAGTGTTGCAGTCATAGCTCAGCGTAGCCGGAACTCTTGGGCTCAGGCAAGCCTCCTACCTCAGCCTCCTGAGTAACAGAGACTACAGACACACACCATCATTCCCAACTAATTTTTCTTTATTAATTTTTTGTAAAGATGGGGTCTCCAGGCCGAGCGTGGTGGCCCACGCCTGTAATCTAAGCACTTTGGAGGCCAAGGCGGGAGGATCACCTGAGGTCGGGAGTTCAAGATCAGCCTGATCAACATGGTGAAACCCCGTCTTTATTTATTTATTTATTTATTTATTTATTTTGTAGACAGAGTCTCACTCTGTCGCCAGGCGCCAAGCTGGAGGGCAGTGGCACAATCTCGGCTCACTGCAACCTCCGCCTCCCAGGTTCAAGCAATTCTCCTGCCTCAGCCTCCCGAGTAGCTGGGATTACAGGCGCACGCCACCACGCCCAGCTAATTTTTGTATTTTTAGTAGAGACGGGGTTTCACCATGTTGGCCAGGATGGTCTCGATATCTTGACCTTGTGATCTGCCCGCCTCGGCCTCCCAAAGTGCTGGGATTACAGGCTTGAGCCACTGCGCCCGGCGGAAACCTCGTCTTTAAAAAATAAAAAATAAAAAGATGGGGTCTCCCTGTGTCGTCAAGAACTCCTAGGCTGGAGGCACCCTACTGCCTTATCCCCCACAGTGCCGGGATTGGGATTTTTGCAAATAAGAAACTTAGGATATCAGCACGGTACGGTGGCTCACGCCTGTAATCCCAACACTGTGGGAGGCTGAGGTGGGCAGATCACTTAAGGTCAGGAGTTTGAGACCAGCCTGGCGAACGTGGTGAAACCCCGTCTCTACTAAAAAGTCAAAAACTAGCTGGATGTGGTGGTGCCCACCTGTAATCCCATCTACTCAGGAGGCTGAGGCAGGAGAATCATTTGAACCCAGGAGGTGGAGGTTGCGGTGAGCCAAGATAGAGCCACTGCACTCCAGCCTGGGCGACAGAGTGAGACTCTATCTTAAAAAAAAAAATAGGCTGGGCTCGGTGGCTCACACCTGTAATCCCAGCACTTCGGGAGGCCTAGTTGAGTGGATCATGAGGTCGGGAGTTCAAGACCAGCCTGGCCAAGATGGTAAAACCCCATCTCTACTAAAAATACAAAAATTAGCCACCTGTAATTCCAGCTACTCAGGAGGCTGAGGCGGGAGAATCATTTAAACCTGGGAGGCGGAGGTAGCAGTGAACTGAGATCGTGCCACTGCACTCCAGCCTGGGCGACAGAGTGAGACACTGTCTTAAAAAAAAAAAAAAAAAAAAAAAGGCCGGGCTCAGTGGCTCACGCCTGTAATCCCAGCACTTTGGGAGGCTGAGGTGGGCAGATCACCTGAGGCTGGGAGTTTGAGACCAGCCTGACCAACATGGAAAAACCCCATCTCTACTAAAAATACAAAATTAGCCGGCCATGGTGGCACACGCCTGTAATCCCAGCCACTCGGGAGGCCGAGGCAGGAGAATCATTTGAACCCGGGAGGTGGAGGTTGCGGTGAGCCGAGTTTGCGCCATTGCCCTCCGGCCTGGGAGACAAGAGCAAAATTCCATCTCAATCAATCAATCAGCTGGACAGTGTGATTCCAGCCTGGGCAACAAGAGCGAAACTGTGTCTCAATAAGTAAATAAATAAATAAATGAATAAACTGGACAGTGTGATTCCTGGGACCGCCCATGTGGGACAAGCCCAGCTGCATGTCCTGGGGTTCACGGAGACCCTGCTGTTCTTCCCCACAGCCCGCCTCGCCACGTCCCTGGATGGCTTCGACATCGCGTCCGTGCAGCAGCAGCGGCAGGAACAGAGCTACTTCGTGCGTCTGGGCTCCTTGTCAGAGAGGCTGCGGCAGCACGCCTACGAGCACTCGCTGGGCAAGCTTCGGGCCACCAGGCAGAGGGCACAGGAGGCCCTGCAGCAGCTGTCGCAGGCTCTAAGCCTGGTGAGGCTCCTGGGTCTTCACCCCACAGCACACACCCTTCGGGAGCTCACTGGCCTGCTGCTCACCCCTCTGCAGGCTGGCGGGGCCGTTCCTGCTTGCTCCTGGCACTGTCTCTGGTTGGTTGGACACTCCTATGCTCAGGCTGCTGCCACATACTGGGGCTGGGCACAGTGGCTCATACCTTTTTTAATTTTTTTTGGAAACAGAACCTTCTGTCACCCAGGCTGAAGTGCAGTGGCACGATCTCAGCTCACCGAATCCTCCACCTACCGGGTTCAAGCGATTCTCCTGCCTTAGCCTCCCGAGTAGCTGGGACTACAGGCATGTGCCACCACGCCCGGCTAATTTTTTGTATTTTTAGTAGAGATGGGGTTTCTCCATGTTGGTCAGGCCAGTCTTGAACTCCCAACCTCAGGTGATCCGCCTGCCTTAGTCTCCCAAAGGGCTGGTATTTTTTTTTTAAATGGGGTTTCACCATGATGGCCAGACTGGTCTTGAACTCCTGACCTCAGGCGATCCACCCACCTCGGCCTCCCAAAGTGCTAGGATTACAGGTGTGAGCCACCGCACCAGGCCACGTGCTGGGTTTATAGGTGTGAGCTACCGCACCCAGCCCTTTGTTGTTGTTTTTTTTAGAGACTGAGTCTCACTCTGTTGCCCAGGCTGGAGTGCACGATCAAAGCTCTCTGCAGTCTCTAAGCTTCACCCATCTTGGAGCATATATCTGCCATCATTCCTCTTTTTTTTTTCTTTTCTCTTAAATTTGATGTAAAAATAGAGATGAGGTCTCACTGTGTTGCCCGGGCTGTTCTGGAGCTGCTGAGCTCAAGTGATCCTCCCTCCTTGGCCTCTCAAAGCACTGGGATCGTGGAAGTGAACCTGCTTCATTCCTTTTGAAGGCTGAATAGTATTTCATCACAAGCACTTTTTTTTTTTTTTTTTTTTTCAGGCAGTCTTGTTCTGGTGCCAGGCGCCAGGCTGGAGTGCAGTGGCGCAATCTCGGCTCACTGCAGCCTCTGCCTCCCGGGTTCAGGCAATTCTCCTGCCTCTGCCTCCCAAGTAGCTGGGACTACAGGTGCACGCCACCACGCCCAGCTAATTTTTGTATTTTTAGTAGAGACGGGGTTTCACCATGTTGGCCATGATGGTCTCGATCTCTTGACTTCGTGATCCGTCCGCCTCGGCCTCCCAAAGTGCTGGGATTACAGGCGTGAGCCACTGCGCCCGGCCACAAGCATTTTTTAAGCCTTTGCTAGTTCCATCTGCTCATGTCCCATTGGCCAAAGCCAGTCACGTGTCCAGGCTCCACTGCAAACAGAGGAGAAATTGACGCAGTGGGAGGAGCTACAGGGGATGCCAGCCACTCTGTACCAACCACACAGAGCATGAGTGTGTCAAACCAAAGGCCCCAGAGCTCACAGTATCGCCACAGCTGGGAAGTCCTCCTTCCTCTCCTCCCTCCCTTCCTCTTTTCTAGACCATCCTGTAAGTCATGATAGAAAGATCCCCTGGGCTCCCTCTGGAATCCCGCCTCTCCTAGGGGAGCCTCCTTCCCTCACCTCTCTCCCCCCTGCCCCAGATGGAAAATGTCAAGCATGGCGTTGATCAGAAGCTGGTGGAAGGCCAGGAGAAGCTGCACCAGATGTGGCTCAGCTGGAACCAGAAGCAGCTCCAGGGCTCCGAGAAGGAGCTGACCAAGCCAGAGGTACCTATGGGGGGCTGTGGGGTGGCCCGGGTTACTTGGAGTCCCGATGCCACCCTCTACACCTCTGCTTCATGGGCCCACCTGCTTCGAATGTTTTCCCAAGCCTCAACTGCTTTCAGGAGCTCATGACACCTCCTCCAGGAAGCCAGCCTTGATTTCTGCTCTTGGGCATGCATCGGTATGGCTTCTTCTTTTTTTCTTTATCCTGCTCTACCGCCCAGGCTGGAATACAGTGGCGCGATCTCGGCTCACCGCAACCTCCGCCTCCTGGGTTCAGGCAATTCTCCTGCCTCAGCCTCCTGAGTAGCTGGGATTACAGGCGTGTGCCACCATGCCCAGCTAATGTTTTGTATTTTTAGTAGAGACGGGGTTTCACCATGTTGACCAGGATGGTCTCGATCTCTTGACCTCGTGATCCACCTGCCTCAGCCTCCCACAGTGCTGGGATTACAGGCGTGAGCCACCGCGCCCAGCCGAGATTAAATTCATAGGCTGGGTGCAGTGGTTCACGACTGTAATTCCAGCACTTTGGGAGGCTAAGGCAGGAGGATTGCTTGAGTGCAGGAGTCCAAGACCAGCCTGGCCAACATAGCAAGATCCCCTGTCCACAAAAAAATGTTTTAAATGAACTGGGCATGGTGGCACAAACCTGTAAAACCAGCTACTGGGAAGGCCAAGGTGGAAGGATTGCTTGAGCCCAGGAGTTTGAGGCTGCAATGGGCTGAGTGCACCACTGCATTCCAGCTTGGACAACACAGTGAGCCTCAAAAAGAAAACAAAGATGAAAGGTGCTAAACTTGTGGATATTCACAGCAGCATGATTCACAATAACCAGGAAGTGGAAAACGCTCCACGTCCATCGACAGATGAATGAATGCACAAAAGGTGTTCCAGTGGAATACATTGTGGAATACTACTCAGCCATGAAAAGGAATAAAAAAGCACACGGTATGGGAACCAGCCTTGAAACCGTCACACTCGGTGACAGAGGCTAGATTACAAAAGGCTACCACAGGTCAGGTGCGGTGGCTCACGCCTGTAATCCCAGCACTTTGGGAGGCCGAGGCCAGCAGATCAGGAGGTCAGGAGTTTGAGACCAGCCTGTCCTATATGGTGAAATCCATGTATTTTTAGTCTGTACTAAAAATACAAAAATTAGCTGGGCATGGTGGCATGCACCTGTAATTCCAGGTACTCAGGAGGCTGAGGTAGGAGAATCACTTGAATCTGGGAGGTGGAGGTACAGTGAGCCATTGAGCCATTGCACTCCAGCCTGGGCGACAGAGCAAGACTCCATCTCAAAAAAAAAAAAAAGAAAAAAGAAAAAAATTAGCCATATGTGGTGGCGTGTGTCTGTAATCCCAGCTGCTCAGGAGGCTGAGGCGGGAGGATCACTTGAACCCGGGAGGCGGAGGTTGCAGTGAGTCGAGGTTGCGCCACTGCACTGCACCCTGCAGGATATACTGAGAAACAGGCCCGGCGCAGTGGCTCACGCCTGTAATCCCAGCACTTTGGGAGGCCAAGGTAGCCAAATCACCTGAGGTCAGGAGTTTGAGACTAGCCTGACCAACATGGAGAAACCTAACCTCTACCAAAAATACAAAAAATTAGCCCGGTGTGGTGGCACGTGCCCGTAATCCCAGCTACTCGGGAGGCTGAGGCAGAGAATTGCTGGAACCTGGGAGGTGGAGGTTTCAGTAAGCCGAGGTCACACCACTGCATTCCAGCCTGGGCGACGAGAGCAAAACTCCGTCTCAAAAAAAATACCCCAAAAAACAAAAGGTCGCCACAGTGTGTGATTCTGTTTATATGACAGTCAGAATGGGCAAATCCAGACACGGGAAGTGGATTCGTGGTTCGCCAGGGGCTGGGGGAGGGGATGTACAGTGATTGCTAATGGGAACGGGATTTCTTTTGCTTTTGGGAGTGATGCAAATATCCTATAATTTGGCCAGTTTCAGTGGCTCATGCCTGTAACCTCATCACTTTGGGAGGCTGCAGCAGGCAGATCACTGAAAGTCAGGAGTTCAAGACCAGCCTGGTCAACCTGGTGAAAACTCGTCTCTACCAAAAATACAAAAAATATTAGCCGGGCCTGGTGGCAGGTGCCTGTAAGCCCAGCTACTCCAGAGGCTGAAGGAAGAGAATCGTTTGAACCCCAGGAAGGTTGCTGTGAGCTGAGATGATGCCACTGCACTCCAGCCTTGGTGACAGAGGGAGACTCTATCTCAAAAAAAAAAAAAGTCCTGGAGTTACATGAAGGTAGTAAAAAAAAAAAAAAAGAAGGTAGTATTTGTACAATCTTGTGAAAATACTAAAAACCACTGAATTGTACACTTCAAAGGATGAGTTTTATGGTATGTGGATTATATGTCAATTTATGAAATAATTGTTATTTATTTATTTATTTGTTTTTGAGATGGAGTCTCACTCTGTCACCCAGGCTGGAGTGCAGCGGCACAATCTCGGCTCACTGTAACCTCTGCCTCTCAGGTTGAAACAATTCTCCGGCCTCACCTCCCGGGTAGCTGGGACTACAGGCGAGCGCCACCATGCCCAGCTAATTTTTTGTATTTTTAGTAGAGACGGGGTTTCACCGTCTTAGCCAGGATGGTGTCGATCTCCTGACCTCGTGATCTGTCCATCTCGGCCTCCCAAAGTGCTGGGATTACATCGTGAGCCACCGCGCCTTGCCCTGGCTACTTTTTGTATTTGTATTTATTGTTTTTATTTATTTATTTATTTCTGAGACAGAGTCTCACTCTGTCACCCAAGTTGCAGTGCAGTGGCGTGATCTCTACTCACTGCAGCCTCTGCCTCCCGGGTTCAAGCGATTCTCCTGCCTCAATTTCCCAAGTAGCTGGGATTACAGGCGCCTGCCACCACGCCTGGCTAATTTTCTTTGTGTTTTTAGTAGACACAGGATTTTGTCATGTTGGCCAGGCTAGTCTCGAACTCCTAACCTCAAGTGATCCACCCACCTTGGCTTCCCAAAGTGCTGGGATTACAGGTGTGAGTCACCGCACCTGGCCTAATTTTTGTATTTTTAGTAGAGACAGAGTTTCACCGTGTTGGCCAGGCTGGTCACAAACCCTATCTCTGCTCATCTCGCTCCATGGCCGAGGAAATTTTCAAGGAAATTTCCTAGCTCTCTGATTTCAACTGTGCTCTCCCCTGATGCTTTACAACTTCTGCCTAGAAAGTTCTTCCAGACTATCCCGGCCTGGCTTCTACTTTTTGTTTTTTAGCAGTTTTACTGAGATATCATTTGCATACCATACAAGTCACCCTTTTAAATCATACACCTCAGTAGCTCTTAGCATTGCGTAACGGTCACTGTCACATCTCATGCCCCTAAAAAGAGTCTTTCCCATCAGCAGTCTCTCAGTTTTCTCCCCCTCCCAACCACGAATCTGCTTCCTGCCTCTGTGGATGGGCCTGTCAAGGGCATTTCATAGAAATGGGATTACACACTGTGTAGCTTTTTTTTTTTTTTTTTTTTTTTTTTTTGAGACAGAGCCTCGCTCTGTCTCCCAGGATGGAGTGCAGTGGTGTGATCTTGGCTCACTGTAACCTCCGCCTCCCGGGTTCAAACAAAAATTCTCCTGCCTCAGCCTCCCGAGTATCTGGGACTACAGGTACCCGCCACCACACTTGGCTAATTTTTGTATTTTTATAGAGACGGGGTTTCACCATATTGGCCAGGCTGGTCTCGAACTCCTGACCTTGTGAGCTGCTCACCTCGGCCTCCAAGAGTGCTGGGATTACAGGCATGAGCCACCGCGGTCCCAGTCCTGGGTGGCCTTTTGTGTCTGGCTTCTTGAGCTGAGTGTGGCGTCCTCAGGGTTCCTCCATGCCGTGGCCCGGGTCAGAGCCCCGTAACTTCCCACGGCTGCTGAGTCACATTCTCTCGTATAGATGGGTCACATTGTGTTCACCCATTTATCAACCGAAACGCACTTGAGCCATTCGGACTTTTTGCTATGCCCCTGTGTCACGTCTTTGTGTGCGGACGTCTGCTTTCGTTTCTCTTGTGCATACACCCACAACTAGAATTGCTGAGTCATATGGTAATTCTGAGGTTTACCATGTTGAGGAAGTGTTAGACTGTTTTCCAGAGTGACTTGCCACCAGCAATGCATGAGTCTTCAATTTCTCCACCTCTTGACCTACAGTGGGTATTATCCGACCATTTTTTTCTTTCTTTTTTTTTTTTTTTTTTTTTTTTTTTTTTTTGAGATGGAGCCTTGCTCTGTCGCCCAGGCTGGAGTGCAATGGCACGATCCGAGCTCACTGCAGCCTCCGCCTGCTGGGTTCAAGCAATTCTTCTGCCTCAGTCTCCCAAGTAGCTGGGATAACAGGCGCCCACCACCATGCCTGGTTAATTTTTGTATTTTTCTTTTTTTTTTTTGAGACGGAGTTTCGCTCTTGTTGCCCAGGCTGGAGTGCAATGGCGCGATCTCGGCTCACCGCAACCTCCGCCTCCTGGGTTCAGGCAATTCTCCTGCCTCAGCCTCCTGAGTAGCTGGGATTACAGGCACGCACCACCATGCCCAGCTGATTTTTTGTATTTTTAGTAGAGACGGGGTTTCACCATGTTGACCAGGATGGTCTCGATCTCTTGACCTCGTGATCCACCCGCCTCGGCCTCCCAAAGTGCTGGGATTACAGGCTTGAGCCACCGCGCCCGGCCCTAATTTTTGTATTTTTCATAGAAACGGGGGTTTCACCATGTTGATCAGGCTGGTCTTGAACTTACCTCAGGTGGTCCATCCGCCTCAGCCTCCCAAAATGCTGGGATTACAGGCGCGAGCCACCATGCCCAGCCTCCTTGTGGTTTTGATTTGCATTTCCTTAATGACTTATAACGTCAAATAGCTTTTCATCTGCTCTCCCTGTATCTTCTTTGGTGAGTTTCTATGCCTTTTAAAAAAATTGACTAGTGCCAAAATGCCTGTAATTCCAGCATTTTGGGAAGCTGAAATAGGCAGATCACTTAAGCCCAGGAGTTTAAGATCTGGGCAAGTTAGTGAGAGCCCGGCTCTACAGAAAATTTTTAAAATGCAGCTGGGCGTGGTGGTGAGTGCCTGTAGTCCCAGCTACTCAGGAGGCTGAAATCAGAGATCTTTTGAGCTCAGGAGTTGGAGGCTGCAGTGAGCTGTGATTGCACCACTGCACTCCAGCCTGGGCGACAGAGCTAGATCCTGTTTGTAATTAAAAGAGGCGCTGGGCGCGGTGGCTCAAGCCTGTAATCCCAGCACTTTGGGAGGCCGAGGCGGGTGGATCACAAGGTCAATGGATCGAGACCATCCTGGTCAACATGGTGAAACCCTGTCTCTACTAAAAATACAAAACATTAGCTGGGCATGGTGGCGCGTGCCTGTAATCCCAGCTACTAAGGAGGCTGAGGCAGGAGAATTGCCTGAACCCAGGAGGCGGAGGTTGCGGTGAGCCGAGATCGCGCCATTGCACTCCAGCCTGGGTAACAAGAGCGAAACTCCGTCTCAAAAAAAAAAAAAAAAGAAAAGAGGCAGCCGGATGCGGTGGCTCACACCTGTAATCCCAGCACTTTGGGAGGCTGAGGCGGGCGGATCACGAGGTCAAGAGAACGAGACCATCCTGGCCAACATGGTGAAACCCCGTCTCTACTAAAAATATGAAAATTAGCTGGGCGTGGTGGCATATGCCTGTAGTCCAGCTATTCGGGAGGCTGAGGCAGGAGAATTGCTTGAACCCGGGAGGCAGAGGTTGCAGTGAGCCAAGATTGCGCCACTGCACTCCAGTCTGGTGCCTGGTGACAGAGCAAGACTCTGTTTCAAAAAAAAAAAAGAAAAGAGGCTAGGTGTAGTGGCTGATCCCTGTAATCCCAGCACTGTGGGAGGCCGAGGCAGGAAGATCACCTGAGGTCAGGAGTTCAAGACCAGCCTGGCCAACATGGTGAAACCCCATCTCTACTAAAAATGCAAAAGTTAGCCAGGCATGGTGGCACGCCTGTAATCCCAGCTACCTGGGAGGCTGAGGCAGGAGAATCGCTTGAACCTGGGAGGTGGAGGTTGCAGTGAGCCAAAATCATGCCACTGCCCCTCCAGCCTGGGGGACAGAGCAAGACTTCATCTCCAAAAAAAAAAATGCTGGGCACAATGGCTCATGCCTGTAATCCCAGCACTTTGGAAGTCCAGGGTGGGCAGATCACGAGGTCAGGAGATTAAGACCATCCTGGTTAACACTGTGAAACCCTGTCTCTACTAAAAATACAAAAAAATTAGCCAGATGGGGTGGCACGTGTCTCTAGTCTCAGCTACTCAGGAGGCGGAGGTTGCAGTGAGCCGAGATCACGCCCCTGCACTCCAGCCTGGCAACAGAGCGAGACTCCATTAAAAAAAGAAAAAGTTTCACCTATGGAAAGGTTTTCTCCAAGGTTAGTGATAGAACTCCTCTTTCCCTGGCTACAGCTCCAATCGCCTTTGCTGAAACATGTGGTCCTGATTGGCGTTCCCATCTCCCTTCTCAGCAGGTGGAGTCCCGGGCTCTCACCATGTTCCGGGACATCGCCCAGCAGCTCCAGGCCACGTGCACCTCCCTGGGGTCCAGCATCCAGGGCCTCCCCAGCAATGTGAAGGATCAGGTGCAGCAGGCCCGCCGCCAGATGGAGGAGCTCCAAGCCACCTTCTCCAGCATCCACTCCTTCCAGGACCTGTCCAGCAGCATCCTGGCCCAGAGCCGTGAGCGCGTGGCCAGCGCCCGCGAGGCCCTGGACCACATGGTGGAATACGTGGCCCAGAATACACCTGTCACGTGGCTCGTGGGACCCTTTGCCCCCGGAATCACTGAGAAAGCCCCAGAGGAGAAGAAATAGGGGGAGGGGAGAGGACTCGGGGGCCCCGTCTCCGTGCTGCAGCTCTGGAGTCCTCAATCCGGGGCCCATTTCAAACCGATTCTCTTAGCCCCTTCTCCCAGCTCTTCTGTGCTGTCAGTTGGGAAGCGAAGGCTCTCAAAACTGGGCCATCACCGCGCTGACCAATCCCTCACCCCCTCTGAGCTTGGAAGAAGCATATTCTGAGCCTCACCCTATCAGTCAGTAGAAAGAGATTTCCAGAAAAATATTTTCCAGGAAGGTTGCCCCCCAACCAGAATTCTGTTTTTCCTTGTTAAAAACTGGTGATATAGGCCGGGCACGGTGGCTCAAGCCTGTAATCCCAGCACTTTGGGAGGCCGAGGCGGGTAGATCACAAGGTCAAGAGATCGAGACCATCCTGGTCAACATGGTGAAACCCCGTCTCTACAAAAAATACAAAAATTAGCTGGGCATGGTGGCGCGTGCCTGTAATCCCAGCTACTCAGGAGGCTGAGGCAGGAGAATTGCCAGAACCCAGGAGGCGGAGGTTGCAGTGAGCCGAGATCGCGCCATTGCACTCCAGCCTGGGTAACAAGAGTGAAACTCCGTCTAAAAAAAAAAAGAAAAAAAAAAATTGGGGGTATAGTCTCTGTCCCACTTTGTCCACACCGATGACCCTGGATATCAGCCTGTAGTGCGTGGACTTGGATTTCTGGTCTAAGTGGGCCTCCTGGGGACGGGATAGACCGCTGAGCTTCTGAGCTTCAATGTAGAGCAGAAGGGTGCTGGGGCCTGTCTGGCATGCCTTGTTGACACGCCCTGGCATTCGGTATTGCCTTAATAAACTTCACTTACAACTGCATACAGGCTGTGTGTGCGCGCGTGTACGCACATGTGTGTTTTCATCTGTCCCTGCTGCTATCACAGAAATACCTTAGGCTGGGTCATTTATTTATTCATTTATTTATTTTGTAGAGACAGGGTCTCACTATGTTGCCCAGGCTGGTCTTGAACTCCTGAGCTCAAGCGATCCTCCCGCCACATCCTCCCAAAGTGCTGGGATTACAGGTGTGAGCCACTGTGCCTGGCCTGCCAGCGTCTTGATCTTGGACTTCCCAGCCTTCAGAACTGTGAGAAATAAAATTTTTTTTTTGAGACGAAGTCGTGTTTTGTTGCCCAGGCTGGAGTGCAGTGGCATGGTCTCGGCTCACTGCACCCTCCACTTCCTGGGTTCAAGTGATTCTCCTGCCTCAGCCTCCCAAGTAGCTGGGATTACAGGCGTGTGCCACCAAGCCTGGCTAATTTTGTATTTGTAGTAGAGACGGGGTTTCTCCATGTTGGTCAGGCTGGTCTTGAACTCCTGACCTCAGGTGATCCTCTGGCCTTGGCCTCCCAAAGTGCTGGGATTACTGGCGTGAGCCACCGCGCCCGGCCTGTTTCTTTCATTGAAGAAGAGGGTGTGGTCAGGCCCATGGCTCACACCTGTAATCCCAGCACTTTGGGAGGCTGAGAGCGGCAGATCATGAGGTCAGGAGTTCGAGACCAGCCTGGCCAACGTGATGAAACCCTGTCTTTAACTAAAAATACAAAAATATTAGCTGGGCATGGCACATGCCTGTAATCCCAGCTACTTGAGAGACTGAGGCAGGAGAATTGCTTAAACCCGGGAATTGGAGGTTGCAGTGAGCCAAGATCACTCCACTGCACTCCAGCCTGGGCTACAGAGCAAGACTCTGTCACAAATAAATAAATAAATAAGTAAGAAGAGGGGCAACTGCACCTGTCTGCAAGTGATCAAATTCACCCATCTGATCCATCGGCAGCCCTGGAAGTCTGGGTGCTTCAGCCATTACCTTCTCTGAGCCTCAGTTTTCTCATCTGTAAAATGGGAACCATCAAATCCATTTTGATGGAGAAAAGGTTGTTTTAAGACATTGATCAAAGCAGGCACAGTGGCTCACGCCCGTAATTCCAACACTTTGGGAAGCCAAGGCAGGAGGACTGCTTGAGGCCAGGAGTTTGAAACCAACCTGGGCAACACAGCAAGACATCATCTCTACAAAAGAAAATGTTTTTAAAAAGATGAGCCAGGCATGGTGGCATGCACCTGCAGTCCCAGCTACTCAGAGGCTGAGGTGGAAGGACTGCCTGAGCCCAGGACGTCAAGCCTGCAGTGACAGGGATCACAACACTGCACTCCAGCCTGGGCGGCTGACTGAGACCCTGTCTCAGACAAAAAACAAAAAAGAAAAAAAAGGCATTGATCAGATGACCACCAACGCACAGTCACAGTGACTCACGCCTGTAATACCACCACTTTGGGAGGCCAAACTGGGACAATCTCTTAAAGCCAGGAGTCGGGGACCAGTCTGGGTAACATAGTGAGACCCTGTCTCTACAAAAAAAAATTAAAAATAGTCCAACACAGTTTTGCATGCCTGTAGTCCCAGCTACTTGGGAGGCTCAGGTGGAAGGATCGTTTGAGGCCCAGAATTGGAGGCTACTTTGAGCTATGATGGTGCTACTGCACTCCAGCCTGGGCGACAGAGTGAAATCCCACCTCTTTTTTTTTTTTTTTTTTTTTTTTCTTTTTTTGAGAAAGAGTTTCACTCTTGTTACCCAGGCTGGAGTGCAATGGCGCAATCTCGGCTCACCGCAACCTCCGCCTCCTGGGTTCAGGCAATTCTCCTGCCTCAGCCTCCTGAGTAGCTGGGATTACAGGCATGCGCCACCATGCCCAGCTAATGCTTTGTATTTTTAGTAGAGACGGGGTTTCACCATGTTGACCAGGATGGTCTTGATCTCTTGACTTCATGATCCACCCGCCTCGGCCTCCCAAAGTGCTGGGATTACAGGCTTGAGCCACCGCGCCTGGCCCTTAAATCCCACCTCTTAAAAGGAAAAAAAGCCGGGTGTGGTGGCTCACCCCTGTAATCCCAGCATTTTGGGAGTCTGAGGCGGGCTGATCATGAGGTCAAGAGATTGAGACCATCTTGTCCAACATGGTAAGACTCCGTCTCTACTAAAAATACAAAAATTAGCTGGGCATGGTGGTGTGCACCTGTAGTCCCAGCTACTGGGGAGGCTGGGGCAGGAAAATCCTTTGATCCCGGGAGGTAGAGCTTGCAGTGAACCGAGATCGAGCCACTGCACTCCAGCCTGATGATAGAGCGAGACTCCATCTCAAAAAAAAAGAAAAAAGTCTGGGCACAGTGGCTCACACCTGTAATCCCAGCACTTTGGGAGGTTGAGGCAGGCAGATCACCTGAGGTCAGGAGTTCTAAACCAGCCTGGCCAACATGGCGAAACCCCATCTCTACTAAAAATACAAAAATTCACTGGGTGTGGTGGCGCATGCCTGTAATCCCAGCTACTCGGGAGGCTGAGGCAGGAGAATCGATTGAACCTGGGAGACGGAGTTTGCCGTGAGCCAAGATCTCGCCACTGCACTCCAACCTGGGCAACAGAGCGAGACTCCATCTCAAAAAAAAAACAAAAAACCACTGTTTTTCATGGGGACAAGCACCTGTGAGACACTCCTTGAATTGGAGTGCTGGAGTGGGAGACAGAGAGGCCGGAGGATGTGTTTAACGTTCTCTCCCCACTAGCCCTGGAGGACTTGAAACAAAGCATTTCTGTCTCCCTCCCTACTGTGTTCCCAGAGCCTAGACAGGCCTGGAACACAGTAAGTGCTTAATAACATTTCTCCCTCGCTAGAGAGGGGCACTAAATATGGGGCACTCCGGGGGACTGGACGTCAACATAACTTCCACTGCCATCTCCCCACGAGACATTTTTTTTTGAGGCGGAGTTTTGCTCTTGTAGCCCAGGCTGGAGTGCAAGGGCGCGATCTCAGCTCACTGCACCCTCTGCCTCCCGGGTTCAGCCAATTTTTCTGCCTCAGCCCCCAGAGCAGCTGGGACTACAGGCGCACGCGCCACCATGCCCAGCTAATTTTTAAAATATTATTAAGTAGCGAAGACATGTTTTCACCATGTTAGCCAGGCTAGTCTTGAACTCCTGACCTCAAGTGATAAACCCACCCCGGTCTTCCAAGGTGCTGGGATTATAGGAATGAGCCAAGGTTCCTGGCCCCCATAAGAACTTTTAGGTGTACTTCAGCCTGGGGTCCCTGAACCTCTTGGGGGTGTTCAGTGTCTGTGAACTTTGATGGAGGGAAAAAATTCACATCTTTCTTTTCACTGACTCTGATATTTACCATTTCCTCAATTATGAATGAAGACAGCAGCAGGACCTGGGACTTTGTCCATTTGTACCTAATAAAAGCCACAGATACTTTCAGATTGCATTGTAACTGGAAACACACCCCAACACTTGTCACTACTGCAAAATCACTGTGATTATTAGACCGTATTTAATGCGGTGATAAAAATAAAATTACAGGCCGGGCGAGTTGGCTCACACCTGTCACCCCAGCACTTTGGGAGGCCGAGGCGGGGGGACTGCTTGAGACTGGGAGTTTGAGAGCAGCCTGGGCAATATAGGGAGACCCCCTTTCAAATAACAGTAATTATTATAATAATAAAATGAGGTAGGATGCGGTGGCTGTAATTCTAGCACTTTGGGAGGCTGAGGCAGGTAGATCACATGAGGTCAGGAGGTCAAGACCAGCCTGGCCAACACGGGGAAACACTGTCTCTACTAAAAATACAAAAATTAGGCCGGGCGCGGTGTCTCACGCCTATAATCCCAGCACTTTGGGAGGCCGAGGCGGGTGGATCACGAGGTCAAGAGATCGAGACCATCCTGGTCAACATGGTGAAACCCCGTCTCTGCTAAAAATACAAAAATTAGCTGGGCATGGTGGTGTGTGCCTGTAGTCCCAGCTACTCGGGAGGCTGAAGCAGGAGAATTGCTTGAACCCAGGAGGCGGAGGTTGCGGTGAGCCGAGATCCTGCCATTGCACTCCAGTCTGGGCAACGACAGCGAAACTCCGTCTCAAAAAAAAAAAAAAAAATTAGCCGGGCGAGGTGGCTGGCTCCCTGTAATCCCAGCTACTTGGGGAGCTGAGGCAGGAGAATTGCTTGAACCTGGGAGGCAGAGGTTGCAGTGAGCAGAGATCGCGCCACTGCACTCCAGCCCGGGCAACAGTGAGACTGTGTCTCAATCAATCAATCAATAAATAACATTAGGCCGGGCACGGTGGCTCACACCTGTAATCCCAGCACTTTGGAGGCCAAGGCAGGTGGATCACCTGAAGTCAGGAGTTCCAGACCAGCCTACCCAACATGGTGAAACCCCATCTCTTTTAAAAATACAAAAATTTAGGCTGGGCAGGGTGGCTCACACCTGTAATCCCAGCAGTTTGGGAGGCCGAGGCGGGCGGATCACCTGAAGTCAGGAGTTCAAGACCAGCCTGACCACCATGATGAAACCCTGTCTCTTAAAAAAAAAAAAAATTAACCACAAAAAAGTAGCGCGGAATGGTGGCTGATGCCTGTAGTTCCAGCTACTCAGGAGGCTGAGGCAGGGGAATTGCTTGAACCCGGGAGGTGGAGGCTGCAGTGAGTTGAGATCGCACCACTGCCCTCCAGCCTGGGTCACAGAGCGAGACTCTGTCTCAAAAAAAAAAAAAAAAAAAAATAGAGATTAAAAAATAAAAACAGCTGCTGCGTTTGTTTTCTGGAAAGCACGGGTCACCAACGGAGATGATCTCACTCTTGGGGTTACTTTCTCCTCTGCGCCCCCAGCCCAGATGACCTGTGGCCTCCCCCCACCGCGCCCTGCATACAGCAGGTGCTCACACCTGCCGAACGTGACCGCCCGGGCTGGGGAGAGAGGGCCTGGGTGCGGGGCGCCCCGGGGACTTTCCCGGTGCCGGGGGCCGCACTCCGAAACCGTGACGTCACGGCCCACACCCACCCGGGACGCGGAAGGGGCGGCGCGCTTCCTCCCAGGGCTTGGCCGCGGGGTGGAGCCGGCGCCCTCAGCGCGCTGCGTTCCCGGGCACCTCCGCAGAAGGCCCCGTCCCCCCAGGACCCCGCGGTGTGGATCCCTGGTAGGTGGGGAAGGGGCGAGGACGGCACGAGGTGGACGCGGTGTGTGGGGGGGTTTGGGGGGTGGCCTCCACCCGTTCCGCTCGCGGGGACTCCAGGCCATCTGGCCTCCCTCTTAGGGCCCCGGGGCGCCTGGCGCCGCGGTCGGGAGGTTGAGGTTTTTCTCAACCGCCAGCTCCCCTCCCTGGTGGTCCAGATCCTCCCCAACTGTGGAGATCCTCCTCAGCACCCCGACTTCCTCCCCAACAGCCTGACCCCTACCCCAAACCCCGGATTCCTCCCCAACACCCAGGATTCCTACCTGAATGAAAATCTATATTCTTCCTCACCCCAAATTTCTGACACTCAGACTTCCTGCCTGACACCCCATATTTCTCCCAACACCCTGAATTTCTGTCTGACACCTCGGATACCTCTCTGATATCCAGGATCCCTCCCCAATACCCCAGTTTTCTTCCTGACACCCGGAATTTCTCCATGACACCCAGGATCCCTCCCCAATATCCCAGATTTCTCCCTGACACCCCGTATTCCTCTCTGACACCCCGGATTCCTCCCCAACGCCCAGGATTCCTACCTGAAACCCCGTATTCCTCCTCACCCCAAATTCCTGATACCCAAGCTTCCTACCTGACATCCCATATTTCTCTCAATTTCTCCCTGACACCCCAAATCCCTCCCTGACACCCAGGATCCTTCATCAATACCCTAGATTCCTCCCAAACACCCCAAATTCCTCCATGACACCCAGAATCCCTCTCCAATACCCTAGATTCCTCCTGAACACCCTGAGTTCCTCCCTGGCACCAGGATCCCTCTCTGACACCCTGGATTTCTCCCCAACACCCAGGATCCCTCCCAGATACTCCAGATTCCTCCCCAACACCCCAAATTATTCCCTGACACCCCGAATTCCTCCCTGACACCCAGGATACCTCCTCAATATCCCGGATTCCTCCTGGACACTCTAAATTCCTCCCTGATGCCCAGTGAGGGGGTGTGTGAGGGTGTGGGGGGTGGCCCCGCGCTGTCGATGCTGGCTAGGACTCCAGGCACCTGGCCTCCCTCTTAGGGCCCTGGGGCCCTGTACCACCCCACACCTTCCTTTCTCCCCCTCCTAAGGCTTACCCAGCCACATGGGCCTCCTCACTGTTCCTCCACCTCCGCAGGCCCAGTCCTCACCTGCCCCAGGGCCTTTGGACAGGTGGCTTCACCTTCCTGAAGCTTTCCTCCACCGTCTCCACCCAGCCTCCTCACACAGCTCCTTCCAATCTCAGCTCAGTGTCACTTCCTGTCCCCAAAGGCCTCCCTTGACTACCGTGGTCCCTGTAGCCCCTTCCCAGCCAGTCTTTCAGGGCCACACAGGTCCCCTGGCTCATGGCCTTCCTGGGATTGTTCATTTTCTGAAATGACCTTGGGTCGTTTTCTCGCTTACTGTTGGTCTCCCTGAACCAGACTGGGAGCTCTCTGAGGGCAGATGTCCCTGTCGTGATATGCAGTAGCATTTTTAACAGTTCTTGGTCCTAGTAGGTGCTCACTAAATGCATATTCAATGCATGAGGAGACTGTATGAGAGTGTGGGAGGGAGAGTGGGAGAGAAGAGGGCGTTTCAGATACAATTAAAATATTTCAGAAGGACAAGGAGGGAGGATCATTTGAGCCCAAGAGTTCAAGACCAGCCTGGGCAGCAGAGTGAGACTCCATCTCTACAAAAAAAAAAAAAAAAAATCAAAAAGAAAGTTAGCGCTGGGCGCGGTGGCTCACGCCTGTAATCCCAGCACTTTGGGAGGCTGAGGCGGGCGGATCACGAGGTCAAGAGATCGAGACCATCCTGGCCAACATGGTGAAACCCCATCTCCTAAAAAAAAAAAAAAGAGAAAGAAAGTTAGCCAGGTGCTGTGGTTTATGCCTGTAATCTCAGCACTTTGGGAGGCTGAGGCAGGAGGATTGCTTGAGCCCAGGAGCCTGGGTAACATGGTAAGACCCTGTCTCTAACAAAAATACATTAGCCGGATGTGGTGCCGCACACCTGTGGTCCCAGCTACTTGGGAGGCTGTGGTGGAAGGATTGCTTAAGCCCAGGAGTTCAAGGCTGCAGTGAGCTATGATCCCACCACTGCACTCCAGCCTGGGTGACAAAGTGAGACCTCATCTCGAAAAAAAAACGAAATGGGGGCTGGGTGCAGTGGCTCACCTGAGATCAGGAGTTTGAGACCAGCCTAGCCAAGATGGTGAAACCCCGTCTCTACTAAAAATACAAAAAATTGGGCTGGGTGCGGTGGCTCACGCCTGTAATCCCAGCACTTTGGGAGGCCGAGGTGGGTGGATCACAAGGTCAGGAGTTCGAGACCAGCCTGGCCAAGATGTTGAAACCCCATCTCTACTAAAAACACAGAAATTAGCTGGGCGTGGTGGCACGTGCCTGTAATCCCAGCTACTCAGGAGGTTGAGGCAGGAGAATCGCTTGAACCTGGGAGGCGGAGGTTGCAGTGAGCTGAGATCGCA
>NW_022437017.1:6498390-6524281 GCF_009761245.1 Sapajus apella
GCTCACTGCAACCTCCGCCTCCCAGGTTCAAGCGATTCTCCTGCCTCAGCCTCCCAAGTAGCTGAGACTACAGGTGCACCACCATGCCCGGCTAATTTTGTATTTTTAGTAGAGACGGGGTTTCACCATGTTGGTCAAACTGGTCTCGAACTCCTGACCTCAAGTGATCCGTCCGCCTCGGCCTCCCAAAGTCCTGGGACTACAGGTGTGTGCCACCGTGCCCAGGCTTATTTTTTGTTTGAGACAGGGTCTCACTGTTGCTCAGGCTGGAGCGTGGTGATGCGATTGTGGCTCACTGCAGCCTCAACCTCCCAGGCTCAAGCAATCCTCCTACCTCAGCCTCCTGAGTGGCTGGGATTACAGACATGTGCCACCATGCCCAGCTAATTTTTTGTACTTTTAGTAGAGAGGGTGTTTCGCCATGTTGGCCAGGCTGGTCTCGAACTCCTGACTGCAAATGATCCTCCTGCCTCAACTTTCCAAAGTGCTGGGATTACAGGTGTGAGCCACTGCACCCAGCCTTAAATTTATTTTTATTTTTATTTTTTCGAGATGGGGTCTTGCTCTGTTGCCCAGGTGGGAGTGCAGTGGCGAGATCTCAGCTCACCACAACCTCTGCCTCCAGTTTCAATCGATTCTCCTGCCTCAGCATCCCGAGTAGCTGAGACTACAGGCATGCACCACCACGCCCAGCTAATTTTTGTATTTTTAGTAGAGGCGGGGTTTCACTATGTTGGCCAGGATGGTCTTGAACTCCTGACCTTGTGATCCGCCTTCCTCGGCCCCTCAAAGTGCTGGGATTACAGCGTGAGCCACCGCGCCCTGCCTCAAATTTTTTGTAGAGATGGAGTTTCACCACGTGGCCCAGACTGGTCTCAAACTCCAGGGCTCAACCAACCCCCCCAGGCCTCGGCCTCCCAAAATGTTGGGATTGCAGGCGCGAGCCTCTGCCCCTGGCCTCAAGTGTGTTTTCCCGTTTGGAAGGACCTCTGGATTCCACGTTCCGTTCCTGCCAGCCAGTGAATTTTGTTCATTCCCCCGCATTGTCTGTTCATTCCTTCGTTGAGCACTGTGCATTGAGTGTCTAGGGTTTGCCAGGGACGGCTTCAGATCGGGAGGACGCTGTTTTCTGGGCCGGATGCCGCTGCTGCCCTCACAGGGCTCACAGCTCCAAGGGGAGGCGGACATAGGAGTGGGTGGTCTTGTGTGGGCTTGCCCTGGGTGTGATGGGGATGCAGAAGGAACTAGGGGGTGGTGACTTGGGGGCGGAGATCTGAACCCCTCGAGGGTGATCAGAGCTCTCTGCAGCCTCCAGGAAGGAAAGGGCACTCCAGGTGGAAGGCACGGCCCAGGCAACGACCTGCAGGAGTGAGAGGGAGCGTGGACCCTCCAGGGGAGCCAGTGTGACCCATCTGGATGCAGGCCTTCTGTCCCTCAAGCGTACAGGCACCGGACACATGACTTAACTGTGAAAATCCAGAAGGTGCCGCAGTAAGCAGATGCTGCCACTAGAAGGCACCATTGGACAGCAGTTCCAGCCTCTCCCAACGCCTGGCTGGGAAGGGGACGGTCCCTTTTTCCCGGGCCTTCTTGGAAGAGAGAGCCCAGAGGAGAAAGGGGTCCTGAAAAAGTGCCGAGTTCTCAGCCATGCCAACAGCCCCCTCGCCCCTCTGTAAATGGCAACAATAGGCCGGGTGCGTGGCTCACGCCTGTAATCCCAGCACTTTGGGAGCCCAAGGCTGGTGGATCTCCTGAGGTCAGGAGTTCAAGACCAGCCTGGCCAACATGGTGAAACCTCATCTCCACTAAAAATTCAAAAATTAACCGGGTATGATGGCGGATGCCTGTAATCCCAGCTTTTGGGGAGGCTGAGGCAGGAGAATTGCTTGAACCCGTGAGGTGAAGATTGCAGTGAGCCGTGATCGCACCACTGCACTCCAGCCTGGGTGACAGAGCCAGACTCTGTCTCAAAAATAATAATAATAAATAAAGACTCTGTCTCAAATAAAAATAAAAAATAAATTGCCATAATAATGACAGCCAAATACCTATCTCCATTGGCAGGTCAGGTCACCAGGGCTCTCTCTGCCCCATTTTGCATTTGGGGAAACTGAGGCACAGAGAGGCAGTGTCGCTTTGCAAGGTCACGCAGTGTGACTGCAAGGCTGGGACTAGGATGAGGCCAGAGAGGCCCCTCAGATAAATGAAAGACAGAGTTTACCCTCAGGGGTGTGCAGGTGCGGGATCTTCGGAAATCGCTGTCTAATTCTGTTGTTTCCAACCTGACTGGAGCCCAGAGAGGGCAGGTGCCGGCCTGAGGCCACACAGCAGGCTCTTCTCCAGTCCCCTCCCCCAAGGGTGTCTCCCTGTAGCCCTGGGGTTCACCTGGGCTCACAAATGCCATCCCCAAGTGCCTCGGGACGGGGATCTTTTATTTTTAACCTGTCCAGTAGCTGCGACCTTATTATAGCCCTGGGATGCTGCCACGGTTTCCAGTTTCCAAGGGAAGCTGCAAGACTGTTTCTCTTCCCAGGAAAAGGGGTGTCTGGGTGCGGTGGTTCATTCCTGTAATCCCAGCATTTTGGGAGGCTGAGGTGGATCACTTAAGCCCAGGAGTTTGGGACCAGCCTGGCCAACAGTGAGACCCCTGTCTCTATTTTTATTTTTTATTATTTCTTTATTTTGAGACAGAATGTCGCTCTGTCACCCAGGCTGGAGTGCAATGGCACGATCTCGGCTCACTGCAACCTCTACTTCCCAGGTTCAAGCGATTCTCGTGCCTCAGCCTCCCGAGTAGCTGGGAGTACAGGCATGCACCACCACGCCCAGCTAATTTTGTAGTTTTGGTAGAGACGGGGTTTCACCATTTCGGCCAGGCTGAACTCCTGACCTCGGGTGATCTGCCCACCTTGGCCTCCCAAAGTGCTGGGATTACAGGCCTGAGCCACCGCATCCGGCCTTAAATTTTCTGTAGAGATTGAGTTGCACCATGTGGCCCAGACTGGTCTCAAACTCCCTCTGTTGCCCAGGCTGAAGTGCAGTGGTGTGATCACAGCTGGCTACAGCCTTCACCTCAGCCTCTCGAGTAGCTGGGACCACAGGTGCACACCACCACATCCAGCTAATTGTCATATAATTCTTGTAGAGACAGTGGGGGAGGGGGGTGTATCTCACTCAGTTGCCCAGGCTGGTCTCGAACTCCTGGGCTCAAGCACCCCCTCCTGCCCCAGCCTCCCAAAATGCTGAGATTACAGGCATGAGCCACGCTGCCTGCCTGTGGGAGACTGCACTTTAGATAATCCGGGAAGGTTTCATGGAGGAGGTGACATTGGATCAAGATCATTGCTTTTTTTTTTTTTTTTTGAGACAGAGTCTCCCTCTGTGGCCCAGGCTGGGGGTGCAGTGGCTCAATCTCGGCTCACTGCTATCTCTGCTGCCCAGGGTTGAAGCAATTCTCCTGCCTCAGCCTCCAGAGTAAC
Organism: Sapajus apella; assembly: GCF_009761245.1. Taxonomy (NCBI): domain Eukaryota; kingdom Metazoa; phylum Chordata; class Mammalia; order Primates; family Cebidae; genus Sapajus; species Sapajus apella. Next base: position 6,501,870 of record NW_022437017.1, read on the forward strand.
AGGGATTATAGGCCCCCACTACTGCACCTGGCTAATTTTTATAGTTTTTAGCAGAGACGAGTGTCTCACCATCTTGGCCAGGCTGGTTTTCAACTTCTGACCTAGCGATCCACCGGCCTCAGCCTTCCAAAGTGCTGAGATCACAGGCGGCAGCCATTGCACCCGGCCAAGATCATTGCTTTCATCGACATCAAATAATAAATAAGTTGATGGTTGAAATTAACAAATTTGAATGAATATAGATAATTAAATACTGTCTATTAAGTTAACAGGCATTCAAAGACAAGCTTTAATGGGAGATATCAAGGCATAGGGCAGAAGGAGGAGGTGGCCCCTGGGAATTCTGAATGTCTGGGTCCCTGGGGCCAGAGGAGTTGGGGCGTACATTCTCCCCGCCCAGCACGGGGGCAGTGCCGCTCACATCTGGCCCGGGTCTTGCCTAACACATGTTCTGGTAAACACTCGGTCAGAGCACCCTCTGTTTTTTCCAGTCCCTAAGCTCCCCGCAGTAATCCACATCCCCGCCCCACCCCTCTCTTGGGACATGGATTCAGTGTCCCTGGTGGGTCATCTGGCCTTTCCGGCCTGTGATGTGATTCAAGCAGTGCTATCTTTAACCTCGGGCAGGGATGTTCCCTCCCCGTCAACACGGCTCAGATGACAGTCCTGGAATCTCATGGGGGTGGCGGCCCTGGGGTCTGGCAAAGCCACCGGGGCCTGCCTCTGTCCCCTGCTGCTGCCCCAGGGAGTCAGAGGAGGATGTGAAATTCCCAGAGGCGAGAGGCATTCGTGTATTCATTAATTCCTTCACTCGTTCAGCCCATATTAACAGGGCGTGGGATAGACCCTGGCCTGAGTGCTGAGGACGTGGCAGTGACGGAGACCCTCAAAGGGCTGGGGAGGCTCTGAGAAGGTCATTGACCGAGGCCAGCCCCGGTGGCTCACCTCCCAAAGTAATCCCAGGACTTTGGGAGGCCGAGGCGGGTGGATCACAAGGTCAAGAGTTTGAGACCATCCTGGCCATCATGGGGAAACCCCATCTCTACTAAAAATACAAAAATTAGCCGGGCGTCGTGGTAAGCGCCTGTAATCCCAGCTACTGGGGAGGCTGAGGTAGAACTGCTTGAACCTGGGAGGTGGAGGTTGCAGGGAGTGGAGATCGCGCCACCGCACTCCAGCCTGGGCGACAGAATGAGACTCCGTATCAGAAAAAAAAAAAACCCTGTCTCTACTGAAAATACAAAAATTAGCCGGGCGTGGTATCGCGCTACTCAGGAGGATGAGGCTGGAGAATCGCTGGAACCCGGAAGCGGAGGTTGCTGAGATCGCGCCACTGCATTCCAGCCTGGGCGACAGAGCAAGACTCCATCTCGATTTAAAAAAAAAAAAAAAAAGGCCGGGCGCGGTGGCTCAAGCCTGTAATCCCAGCACTTTGGGAGGCCGAGGCGGGTGGATCACGAGGTCAAGAGATCGAGACCATCCTGGTCAACATGGTGAAACCCCGTCTCTACTAAAAATACAAAAAATTAGCTGGGCATGGTGGCGTGTGCCTGTAATCCCAGTGACTCAGGAGGCTGAGGCAGGAGAATTGCCTGAACCCAGGAGACGGAGGTTGCGGTGAGCCGAGATCGTGCCATTGCACTCCAGCCTGGGTAGCAAGAGCGAAACACCAAATCAAAAAAAAAAAAAAAAAAAAGGAATAGAAAAAGAAAGGGGGATTTCCCCACTAAGCCTGAACTAGCTCTAGGAAACCCAAGTTCACCAAAGACGCCTACGGTTCTATGTGGGAGTCTTGCTGGAAGGTGGGCTGGGTTTGATCAAAACACAAACGCCTACAGCCTGCTCTCCGCCATCCCGTCCCAGCTCCGCGGGCAGCAGCCCCTCCCAGGGGAGCTTGTCAGCTCCAACCTCCCCACCTTAAAGGAACCACCCTTCTCTTCTAGAGGTAACCCAACGCCCCAAAGCAGGGGTTTGGACTACGTTCATGGTTTTTGCTTTTTTTTTTTCGATTAAAGGTCCCACGTTGTCGCTCAGTGGGGAGTGCAGTGGTGCAATCGCTGCAGCCTCAACCTCCTAGGCTCAAGTGATCCTCCCACCTCAGCCTCTGGAGAAGCCGGGATTATAGGTGTGTGCCACCATTCCCAGCTAATTTTAAAACTTACCTGTTGGGACAAAGGTCTGTTTGCCAGGCTTCCCAAGGTGCTGGGACTACAGGTGTGAGCCACTGTGCCAGGCCTATTTTTTATTTTTGGAAAGACCGGGTCTCACTATGTTGCCCAGGCTTACTATAAAAAAATAAAATTAGCTGGGCTCGGTGGCTTAAGCCTGTAATCTCAACACTTTGGGAGGCCGAGGCAGGTGGATCACAAGGTCAAGAGATCGAGACCAGCCTGGCCAACATGGTGAAACCCTGTCTCTACCAAAAATACAAAACATTAGCTGGGTATGGTGGCGCGTGCCTGTAATCCCAGCTACTCAGGAGGCTGAGGCAGGAGAATTGCCTGAACCCAGGAGGCGGAGGTTGCGGTGAGCCGAGTTCGTGCCATTGCCCTCCAGCCTGGGTAACAAGAGTGAAACTCCGTCTCAAAAAAATAAAAAAAAAACAGCAACAGGCAAGGCACAGTGGCTCACCTGAGGAGTTCGAGACCAGCCTGGCCAACATGGTAAAACCCCGTCTCTACTAAAAATACAAAACTTAGCCAGGCGTGGTAGCAGGAGCCTGTAATCCTAGCTACTTGGGAGGCTGAGGCAGGAGAATTGCTTTGAACCCAGGAGGCAGAAGTTGCAGTGAGCTGAGATTGCACCACTGCACTCCAGCCTGGGCAACAAAAAGCAAAGCTCTGTCTCAAAAAATAAAAACCCAGCAACATATTGGTTTGCAAATGAAATTTTATACAAAGCCCCAGTATATAACACAGAGGCCAGGTGCAGTGGCTCATGCTTGTAACTCCAGCACTTTGGGAGGCTGAAGTGGGAAGACCGCTTGAGCCCAGGAGCTTGAGACCTGCCTGGCCAACATGGCGACACCTGTCCACTAAAAATACAAAAATCAGCCAGGTGTGGTGATGTGCGCCTGTAATCCCAGCTACTCAGGAGGCTGAGGCGGGAGGATCAATCAAACCTGGGAGGTGGAGGCCGAAGTAAGCAGAGATTGTACCACTGCACTCCAGCCTCGGTGACAGGGATCCTGTCTCAAAAAAATAAAAGGCCCCAGTTATAACACAGAAACTCCCGTAGCAAGGGGAGGCGGCCCTAGGGCGCTCTGTTCACTCAGACCAACGCCATGGGCTTCCCCATACGTCTCCAACTTGCCCCCATCCCCCCATCAACCCACACCAAAGATGCATCAGGCGATTCTCTTCAAATAATCTCTTTAATGACTTAAACACCAGCGCGGAGACTCATGATGTAAACGGCCTCATTTCTGTGCTTTGGGAGGGACGGGGACAGCATTTCCCACCTTGGCTGAGTTAAGTGAAAACCTTGTCTTGTAAATAAATAATTTCCTAACTAACACGGCAAAAAAAAAAAAAAAAAAAAGAGAGAGAAAAAGAAAAATCCAAATGAGACCTAGTTTCCCTCTGGGGACAGGATGTTTCTGGACACCCACGGTCGCTGCTCCTCCTAAGGGCCTGGCAGTGGCTACCCTTCCGCGATGTGCTGCTCTCCCACGCCGGCCAGGAACCTGCTCACACGGCCGGGGCTGATGCAGTCTCGCTCTTGGGAACAATCTCGCTGGGGCAGGTCCGGCAGCTGCAGTGCTTCACGCTGAGCGATGGGAACCGCAGACGCTGTGCAAACCTCCCTGGCAGGCTGGTCTTGACACTCACCATCTTAGCTGGTGGATGTGTCACATTAAGACTGTTCTCAGGCCTTTGTCGTGAAGACTTGGGTCCCGGTCCTCCGAGCAGCTGCAAAAACAGCTCGGGCCACCTGTGGACACGCTCACAATGAAATCAGAGGCCGTGCGGGGTTTGCAGGCAGACTGGCCTGTCGTTTTAACTCGGGAGCCACGGCAATGCAGACCCAAACCAACTGTGCCAGTGCTTGCCGGGTGGCAACGTGGTGTCAGGCTTTGCGGTCACTACTGATTTCTGCCCGGAAGAACGGTTCTCTTTCTAATGATGTAAAACCGGAAAGCCTGTCAAAGGCCATCGGGTAGAGCTTTATAAAAATGTACGGGCGCCCGTCTTTCAGGGACCGACACCGTGGACTTTCATGTCGCTCATCAAATTCTTCACATAGAGAGCTCACTCCCTGTGGCCTCCTCAGCCGTCTCTGGCATCACAAAATCCTCACTGCTTGAAATTCACTTATGGAGTCCAACAGACAACTTTCTTAAAGAAAAAAAAAAAGGCAGTAAAATCTCAGAACTTCTGTGCGATGCTTGCAGCCTGCCCACGTAGTAAACAGAACAGCAAACCAACCGAAAGCTATGCAAATGGCAGGCTGCCCTGGGCAGATCCCTGCCCCTCTGCCAGGGACCATGGCGGCACCGGGGCAGGGCGTGATCGTGCTGAAAGAAACGAAAGGTGGTCTCACCCCTTGACTTTCAGGCTCTTATCTCGGGAGCCCCTAGTCCCAACACTGCATTCAGCACCTGGAGTCATCCAGCCACGTAAAGGGGCAAAGGGAGGCAGACTGCCCTCAGCTCCTTCCTGCGTTTCTAGCAGGGAAGGAACACGATGGCTTCCGTCCCTCCACCTCTAGGTAACAAGGCAAAGGCCTCCGTAACCAGGGCAGACAGGATGTGGAGAAGGTCCTGTGTCTTTTTTTTTTTTTTTCCCCTAACTCAGAATGAGTGATCCTAGACAAGGATCGTTCTCTTAGCACGTGACCCGGACGGCTTGTAGCACCAAAGGCTCGCTAACTCCTCCGACCCTGTCTGCAGGTCAAGGGGATGGGAGGCAGAAAAACCCTTCACCAGATTCGTGGCTGAAGGAGGCAAGAACGAATATCTGCTGCCTCCCACCGCGATGTCTCCCCCTCAGCAGAAGGAGAGGTGAGCGTGTGGACGTTCAGGGCAGGTCAGTGCAGCTCAATGAACGCCTCCAGCTCCTCCGGGATGAAGCCCTTGTATGGGATCTTGTTCTTGTCTAGGGCCCGGGCTGCAAGGCACTGCAGGGTCACGTAGTTGAAGGGCTGCATGGTGCCCCTGGCCAGCAGCTTCTCGTCCAGCAGTTCGTAGGCTGTCTTCTTGAAGGCGTTGGTGGCGTCCATGTGGGCCCCGGCTTCCATCAGCGCGCTCATGACTGCCGGGCAGTTGTTCTGGGCTGCTATGTGCAGGGGAGTGTTGTTGTCAAAATCCCTGCTGTCCGGGTCGGCCCCGCAGTCAAGCAGCACTTTGACCACGTGCAGGGAGGGGAATATGCCCACAGGGTAGCGGCCCACCTTTGTTGTGTCCTTGTCCACAGCCATGTGTAGAGGGGTGAAGCCGTTCTTGCCGCGGGGCGCGCACTTGAGCAGGCGGTAGACGGTCTGGTGCTTCAGGTGCTCCTGGCTGGGGGTGCACTCCACTTTCTCCAACAGGTAGAGCAGGTGGAGGATGATGGCCAGCGCCTTGGTGAACTGCGCTGAGTCTCCGGGCTCCTTGGGGAGCTGCAGGGCGCGTTCCACTTCCCGGACCCCTTTGGTGAGAACCCCCATGAGGTCTGCAAAGCCGATCTGTGTGCCCAGGCTGCCCTTGGCCACCCGGTCCTGCAGCACGTAGGAGAAGAGTTCCGCAAAGGAGAGGAAGCTGCTGGCGGTCATGGGGCTCAGAGGCTCCAGGTTGCTCTGCTGCATGTCCAGGGCGTACTTCCACAAGCGGATGCAGCGCTCGAAATTGCCTGAGTCGGCGTACACGGCGCCCCTGTAGCGGATATAGTAGGAAGTGTCCGGGTGTGAGGGACCCAGGATGCGCTCGCGGATCAACAGGGCCTGCATGCGCATCTCGTCGGGGTCGGTGATCAGCGCCTCCAGCTCCTCGGTGGTGTTGACCTCCCTGGAATAGTCATAGGCCAGGACCAGCTGCGGGGGCTCCGGTTTGGGCAGGTACTCGCCCCCCTGGTGACGCAGCTCCATGGCCCGCCTCCAGTGTTTAAGGGCACCAAGCAGATCTCGTTTCTTATCCACATACGTAGCTCCCAGCAATTCCAAGGCTTCCACGGCAGCTTCTCGGCTGGTGGGACAGCAGCTTTCGTAAGATTCCCCGTTCAGTGGTTCCTCCGGGGAGGAGCGGCAGCATGGAGCCCCCTGAGGCTGTGGACACCCCTGGCTGGTGGGGGGGCCTTCTTGGGGAAGCCCAGGCTGAGCCTCTCCCCCTGCGACCTGCTCCTGGCTGGGCTGCTCCTGGATGAGGTACTCCACGATGTTGGTGTGGCCCGTAACGCTGGCCGCGAGCAGAGGGGTCATGCCGTAGCCATCACGTTCCATGCGGGCCTTGCACCCCAGCAGCAGCTGCAGGATCTCCAGGCTGCCGGACTCGGCGCAGTCGTGCAAGGCCGTGTTGCCCTTGGCGCTGCGCCGGTTCACCTGGGCGCCCTGCTCCAGCAGGTAGCGGGCGATCTCGCGGTGGCCCTTGTAGCATGAGATCATGAGGCACGTGTGGCCGTGCCGGTTCGCCACCTCCAGGTCGGCCTGGTGCTCGCCGACCAGGTAGCGCACCACCTCCAGGTGGCCGTCGAAGCAGGCGGCGCGCAGGGGCGTGGAGTTGGTGCGCGTGGTGCGGTTCACCGAGGCCCCGCGGCGCAGTAGGCTCCGCACCACGTCCAGGTGGCCGGCGGCGGAGGCGGCCCACAGCGGCGGCGCGCCCTCGATGGTCTCGCCATCGAAGTGCACCGAGCCACCGGCCTCCACGCTCGCGCCGCACCGGTCCACCAGGTACTCCACCACGTCCAGGTGGCCGTAGCGGGCGGCGATGAGCAGCGGCGTCCCGCCGCCGGCCACCTCGCCTGTCAGTTCGTCCAGTTCCTCCCGGCTCCGGCCGCTGAGCAGCTTTTGGAGCAGCTGCAGCTTGCCGTCGCGGGCGGCGTTGTACACGGCGGTGCGGAGGTCCATGGTCCGGGCCTCTGCCAGGCCATGGGCCGGCCGCCGGGGGACGGGGAGACGGAGGATCAGAGCCCGGACGGGCTGGAGGCAACCTTCACCGTCTCCCTGGCCGCCATCTTAGGGGCTCCTCGGGGGGGAACAAAATGGCTGCCGCGACCCGACTAATGGGAGCACGCCGGGAAATGGAGTCCTCTGCGCGGGCCCACTCTATAACAAAGAAGGAATCTTGGGGGCTCAAGACTACACTTCCCAAGAGGCCACAGGCCAGCCTCTGCGAGCTGTGAGCGTGCAGCATGGTGGGAATTGTCGTTCCAATCACAGTGCGTGGCAGCGGAAGCTGGCAACGTGAGGACTACAATTTCCTTCATGCCGCGCGACATGACCTAGGTTGTGGGAACGGCGAAATTTGGTGACGTACTTCCTGTGGCTGTCTCTGCGTCAGAGCCTATTGAAAAAGCAGGCGCGGTACTCTTAATGACTACATTTCCCAAAAGGAATCGCGAGCGACTCGGCCAATCAGGACCGAGATCGAAGGCTAAGCGCGGCCAGAGGGGGTGCGTCTGATTCGGAGTCTAGGCGAGCGGCGCACCGGCAGGGGGCGCCGGGAGGAGGCCGAAAAGCCAGTCAGGGCCAACATGTTTTTTTTTTTTTTTTTTTTTTTTTTTTTTTTTTTTGAGACGGAGTCTCACTCTCGTTACCCAGGCTGGAGTGCATTGGCGCGATCTCGCAACCTCCGCCTCCTGGGTTCAGGCAATTCTCCTGCCTCAGCCTCCTGAGCAGCTGGGACTACAGGCACACGCCACCATGCCCAGCTAATTTTTTGTATTTTTAGTAGAGATGGGGTTTCACCATGTTGACCAGGATGGTCTCGATCTCTTGACCTCGTGATCCACCCGCCTCGGCCTCCCAAAGTGCTGGGATTACAGGCTTGAGCCACCGCGCCCGGCCCCATGGCCAACATGTTTTGAGCTGAGAGGACAGGCAGAGGTAAGGGTCAAAATCGCACGCCCACTTCTCATTGGTACATTCATTTATTCATTCATTTACATACATGTATTTATATGCTAGCATGTGTCAGAATTTCCTTCCCTTATTTTATTTATGTGTTTATTTTGTTTCTTCTCTTTCAATAACTTTGTTTTGTTTTTGTTTTTGACACGGAGTCTCACAAGTTGCCCAGGCTGGAGTGCAATGCCGCAGTCTCGGCTCACTGCAACCTCTGCCTCGCGGGCTCAAGAGATTCTCCTGCCTCAGCCTCTCAAGTAGATGGGACAACAGGTGTCCGCCACCACACGCAGCTAATTTTCGCATTTTTAGTAGAGACGGGGTTTTGCCATGTTGGCCAGGCTGGTCTCGAACTCCTGGCCTCAGGTGATTTGCCCGCCTTGGCCTCCGAAAGTGCTAGGATTACCTGCGTGAGCCACTGCGCCCCATCTGACATGCTGATTTCAATTCCTTTGGATAAATACCCAGAAGTGGGATTGCTGGGTCATCTGCTAGTTCATTATAGAAAAAGGTAGTCCGTACCTTTTTCTATAATGGCAATACTAATTTAAATGATCATAAATAAGGCCAGGAGCAGTGGCTGACGCCTGTAATCCCAACACCTCGGGAGGCTGAGGCCAGTGGATCATGGGGTCAGGAGTTTGAGACCAGCCTAGCCAACATAGAAAAACCCCTTCTCGACTAAAAATACAAAAATTAGTTGGGCATGGTGGCGCACACCTGTCATCCCAGCTACTCGGGAGGCTGAGGCAGGAGAATCTCTTGAACACAGGAGGCAGAGGCTGTGGTGAGCAGAGATCACACCGCTGCACTCCAGCCTGGGCGACAGAGTGAGACCCTGCCTCAAAAAAAAAAAAAATTACTATCAATAGTGTGTAGGTGTTCTCTTTTCTTCAAATCCTTGTCAACATCTGTTACCTTTCATCTTTTTGATGATAGCTATTCTAGCAATTGTAAGGGGATCCATTTCCCTGCATTATTTGACAGTGATGAATTTATTTTATGAAAAAGAAATCTTTGGCTGGAATTTTTTATTTTTAAAGTTTATTCGAGATGTAATATACATACACTAAAATGCATTTTTAATCCAGAGGACAGGTTTGGCCAGGCAAGGTGACTCACACCTGTAATCCCAGCACTTTGGGAAGCTGAGGTGGGAGGATCACTTGAGCCCAGGAATTCAAGACCAGCCTGGGAAACATAGGGAGACCCCATCTCTACACAAAAATACAGAAATCGGCCAGGTGTGGTGGTGTGCACCTGTTGTCTTAGCTACTCAGGAGGCCGAAGTGGGAGGATCGCTTGAACCTAGGAGGTCAAGGCTGCAGTGAGCTGCCATGATTACACCATTGCACTCCGGCCTGGGTGACAGAGGGAGACCCTGTCTCCAAGATCAATCGATCAGTCAATCAATCGATAGAACACTTGTGACAGTCATGCAGTTATGTAGCCAGTATCACAACCGAGAGGTTCAACAGCGTCGTCATTCAGAATGTTATCTCGTGCCCTTCTGGTCAACGCCTTTGTCCACCCGCAGCCACTGGTAACTGACGATCTGTTCTCTGGGTTTCATAATAAGAGCATATGAATGGGAAAATGCAAGATGTAGCCTCTGGGGTCTGCTGTGTTCATTCAGCACAATGCATTGGAGATGTAAGATCCACTATTCTTATATCCATTACGTGATGGCTCTTTCCAGTTTTAGATGATTAAAAATAAAGCTGCTATAAACTTTAGCGTACAGGTCTTTGTGTGGAAATGTTTTCATTTCTCTTGGGTAATGCCTGGGAGTGTAATTATGCTTTTTTTCTTTTTTTTTTTGAGACTGAGTCTTTCTCTGTCGCCAGGCTGGAGTGCAGTGGTATGATCTCAGCTCACTACAACCTCCGACTTCCTAGTTCAAGTGATTCTCCTGCCTCAGCCTCCCAAGTAGCTGGCATTACAGACGTGCGCCACCACACCCAGCTACTTTTTGTATTTTTAGTAGAGAAGGGGTTTCACCATGTTGGCCAGGATGGTCTTGATCTCCTGATCTTGTGATCTGCCCACTTTGGCCTCCCAAAGTGTTGGGATTACAGATGTGAGCCACCACGCCCAGCTTTTTTTTTTTTTTTTTTTTTTTTTGACATGAAGTTTTGCTCTTGTTGCCCAGGCTGGAGTGCAATGCTTCCGCCTCCTGGGTTCAAGTGATTCTCCTGTCTCAGCCTCCTGAGTAGCTGGGATTACAGGCATGCACCACCATGCCCAGCTAATTTTGCATTTTTAGTAGAGACGGGATTTATTCATGTTGGTTAGGATGGTCTGAAACTCCTGGACTCAAGTGATCCACCGGCCTCAGCCTCCCGGAGCGCTGGGATCACAGGCATGAGCCACCTCGTCTGGCCACCAATTCTTTTTTGAGGCTTTTTCCTGTGTGTTACAACATGAAGAAATGCCTCTAAATAGGATTTTGTGGCGTTTGAAATGTTTGTAATGAGCAATTCAACCATTTGAAATATACACACCCACCTCCCAAAGTAATTTTTTTTTTGAGACGGAGTTTTTGCTCTGTTGTCCAGGCTGTAGTGCAATGGCACGATCTCGGCTCACTGCAACCTCTGCCTCCTGAGTTCCAGAGGTTCTCCTGCCTCTGTAGCTGGGATTACAGGTGCATGCCACCATGCCGGCTAATTTTTGTATTTTTAGTAGAGATGAGGTTTCACTATGTTGGCCAGGCTAGTCTCGAACTGCTGACCTCAAATAATCCACACATCTCAGCCTCCCAAAGTGCTGGGATTACAAGCTTGAGCCACCTCCGGCCTTGCCTTCCCTCCCTCCCTCCTTCCCTCCTTACCTCCTTCCCTCTTTCCCTCCCTCCCTCCCCCGCTTCTTCCCTCCCTCCCTCCCTCCTTCCTTCCTTCCCAGCCAAAAAGTCAGAATTTCTGTAGTGAAATCAGGACTCCAAATTTCCAACAGAGGACCAGGTGCAGCGACTCACGCCTGTAATTCCGACACTTTGGGAGGCTGAGGCAGGCGGATCACCTGAGGTCAGGAGTTCGAGACCAGCCTGCCTGGCCAACATGGTGAAACCCCGTCTCTACTAAAAATACAAAAATTAGTTCAGTGTGGTGGTGGGTGCCTGTAATCCCAGCTACTCGAGAGGCTGAGGCAGGAGAATCGCTTGAGCCTGGGGGGCAGAGGTTGCAGTGAGCCGAGATTGTGCCATTGCACTCCAGCCTGGGTTTGACAGAGTGAGACTCCATCTCAAAAAAAAAAAAAAAAGTTAAACTCAACTATGATTTGAAGGTCGTGTGGGTGTCTATCAACCCGAAGGCTTCTTTGCGGTTTTTGCGGTGGCTCGTGTCTGTGATCCCAGCACTTTGGGAGGCGGAGGCAGGCAGATCATTTGAGGCCAGGAGTTCGAGACCAGCATGGACAACATGGTGAAACCCCGTCTCTACTAAAAATATAAAAATTCGCCAGGTGTGGTGGCGGGCGCCTGTAATCGCAGCTACTCAGGAGGCTGAGGCAGGAGAATTGCTTGAACCCGGGAGGAGGAGGTTGCGGTGAGCCTAGATTGCGCCATTGCACTCCAGCCTGGGTAACAAGAGCGAAACTCCGCCTCAAAAAAAAAAAAAAAAAAAAAAAACAAAATAAAAAAAATGCTTTGTAGGCCAGCTGTGGTGGCTTACTCCTGTAATCCCAGCACTTTGGGAGACAGAGGCAGGTGGATCATTTGAGGTCAGGAGTTCAAGACCAGCCTGGCCAACATGGCAAAACCCTGTCTCTACTAAAAATACAAAAATTAGCTGGGCGTGGTGGTGGGCACCTGTAGTCCCAGCTACTGGGGAGGCTGAGGCAGGACAATGGCTTGAATTGGGGAGATGGAGGTTGCAGTGAGCCAAGATGGCACCACAGCACTCCGGCCTGGGCGACCAGGTGAAACTCTCAAAAAAAAAAAAAAAATAAAAAAATAAAGGTAACAAATAACAAGTGCTGACAGATTCACTGTTTCTGTTATTAAGTCCTACCGTGTCCTCTGTTCCCTGGGTTGTGGAAGGGACTGCACCTGCCTGGTGGTGCTGAGGTACAATGTGATGGTGAGATCGGGGCTCAGACTGAACTGAAGCACCGCCGTCTTACAGAGAAGCCACCTGGGCCCGGGGCAGAGGTGTAGTTCTCAGAACTGTTATTGCACTGAAATTCTCAGAAGTGTTAAAGGTAAAAATTCCCACTGCTCCCCCTGGTCCCCCTGCAACAAACCGCAAACTTTAGCTTCTGTATAGACAGCTTGCCTTGCACACCCCTGTGCCCCCCTGAACAAGGATGTGCTTTTGCAGTTTAAATGCCTTGCTCCCCCTGAGCTCGGGGCCACGGGTTGGAGAGACATGAGTCCTCCGTGGCCGCCGGCAATAAAGACCCTGCAATTTGGCCTACTTTTGTCTTGGTGTTGATTTTCTGTGCTCGCCCCGGTACCCCTGTGCATTTCTTCCCACTGCCCTGTTTTGTTTTGTTTTTGCTTTTTTTGAGACAGAGTCTTGCTCTGTTGCCAGGCCGGAGTGCAGTGGTATGATCTTGGCTGACTGCAACCTCCTCCTCCCAAGTTCAAGCGATTTTCCTGCCTCAGCCTCCTGAGTAGCTGGCTGGGACTACAGGTATGTGTCACCATACCCAACTAATTTTTTTTTTTTTTGTATTTTTTAGTAGAGACAGGGTTTCGCCATGTTGGCCGGGAGAGTCTCGATCTCTTGACCTCATGATCCACCCGCCTCGGCCTCCCAAAGTGCTGGGATTATAGGCGTGAGCCGCCGTGCCCGGTGCCCACTATGCTGTTCTATGGCTCCTTGGAGATAGCTGGAAATCGTTATTGGCTTGAGTATTTACACCAGGGGTAATGGGCAAATGCTAGCACTCAGCAAACCTCCACCCTCCAACTCCCTGGGAAGTTGAAGTGAGCCGAGATCGCGCCACTGCGCTCCAGCCTGGGCAAAAGAGAGACTTTGTCTCAAAAAAAAAAAAAAAAAAAAAAAAACAACCAAACGAAAAAGAATTGACCTCACTTATGCTGATATGTTGGTGTATACTGGCTCACAAGAGCTGATCATTAAATTTTCAGGATTTTTTTCCCAACCAGTTGTTAATCATGGCCAATGTTGGAAGTTAAGGCTGAACATGGTGGCTTACACCTATAATCCCAGCATTGTGGGAGGTGGAGGCGGGTGGATCCTTTGAGCCCTTTTTTTTTTTTTTTTTTTTTTTTATAAGAGACGGGGTCTCGCTATGTTGCCCAGGCTGGAGTGCAGTGGATTCACAGGCACCCTCCCACTACTGATTAGCACGGGAGTTTTGACCTGCTCTGTTTCTGACCTGGGCCGGTTCACTCCTCCTTAGGCAACCTGGTGGTCCCCCGCTCCCGGGAGGTCACCATATTGATGCCAAACTTAGTGTGGACACCGATCGGTGTAGCGCACTACAGCCCAGAACTCCTGGGCTCAAGCGATCCTTCAGCCTCCGCCTCCCGAGTAGCTGGGACTACAGGCACGCGCCACTGCGCCCGGGAAGCCTATTTTTTTTTCCTCGATAGCACACACCACTTTCCAACCGAGCCTACTGTATACGTATTTAGAATGTTTGTTCAGGGACTCTTCTCTGCTGTGTTCACAGCTGCGTTCCTGTTTCTAAAGCACAGTAGGTGTGCTCAATAAATACACGTGGAGGCTGGGCGCGGCGGCTCAGGCCTGTAATCCCAGCACTTTGGGAGGCCGAGGCGGGCGGATCACCTGACGTCAGGAGTTCGAGACCAGCCTGATCAACACAGCGAAACCCCGTCTCTACTAAAAATACAAAATTAGCCTAACGTGGTGGTAGGCACCTGTAATCCCCACTACTCAGGAGGCTGAGGTGAGCCGAGATCATGCCATTGCACTCCAGCACGGCAACAAGAGCAAAACTCCGTCTCAAATAATAACAACAACAATAAATTTAAAAATATATATCTTTGGAATGAATAAAGGGATGACCCCAGGAAGTACATTCCAACCACGGTACCACCCTATGTTTCTGTGGTGCTGGCACGTTTTGGGGGTCTCCAGTGTTTTCTGTCATCTGATTTTTAAATTTTTCCTGCAGACTTGCTGGTTTCCAAGGATGCAGCCATGAAGAGACACAGTGGGGGCTAGGATCGGTTCATGACTGTGGCCCACGCCAGGCGAGCTTCCCCGCCCCAGCCCCTCTGCCATCTGTGCCTGTTCTCCTGCTACCTGTCCCCAAGCCAGGCTCCAGGCTTGCAAATATCCCCCTGCCATGTGTCGGCACAGCTCAGGCGGCCAGCCAGGCACACGCCGCAGGGTGTCATTAGCTGCAGCGCCTAAACGTGGACGGCCAGGCCCCCTGCAAGGGCCAGGGAGGTGACGAGGACAGCTAGGGACATGCTGAACCCCACCGGGGGGTCTTCATCCTAAGATGCCTTCCTTTTTTTTTTTTTAATGAAAAAATATTTTCATCATTCAGATAAATAGAGAAAAAGACAAAATAGACCCCATCATAGCCATGGCAAAGGTGAGAGAGATTTATTTAATGCACAGCTTTGTTTATTCCATCTTTACTTAGAGGCTGTTGCGTGTCGGCCCTGATTCCAGAGCTGAAAGCTAGACCAGGGAGCAAACCAAACCAAACAGACCCTTAAAAGAATATTTTTAAAAATGTAATAGCTTTCGGGGTACCAGTTGTTTTTATGGATTAATTGGATAGTGGTGAAGTCTGAGATTTTAGCACACCCGTTACCCAAGCAGAGTACTTTGTACTCAATATGTAGTTTTCTGGGTTTTTTGTGTTGTTTTGGTTTGGTTTTTTTGAGAAAGAGTCTCGCTCTGTTGCCCAGGCTGGAGTGCAGTGGCGTAATCCCGGCTCACTGCAGCCTCCACCTGCTGGGCTCAAGTGATTCGCCTGCCTCAGCCTCCTGAGTGAACTGCAGGCACCTGCCACCACGCCCGGCTAATTTTTGTATGTTTAGTAGAGACGGGGTTTTACCATGTTGGCCAGGCTGGTCTCGAACTCCTGATGTCAGGCGATCCACTGATCTTGGCCTCCCTAAGTGCTGGGATTACAGGCGTGAGGCACAGTGTCTGGCCCCAGTTTGTAGCTGTTTATCCCGCACTCTCTACTCCCTCCCTGCTTCTGAGTATCCAGCGTCCATTATGCCATTGTTTTTAAATTTAAATTTTTATTTTTTGAGACAAGGTCTGTCTCTGTTTTCCAGGCTGGAGTACAGTGGTACAATCATAGCTCACTGCAGCCTCGAACTCCTGGGCTCAAGCAATCCTCCTGCCTCACACTCCCGAGTAGCCGGGACTAGAGGCATGCACCGCTATACCCACCTAATTTTTTTTTTTTTTTTTTTTGAGACAAAGTCTTGGCCTGTCACCCAGGCTGGAGTGCAGTGGCTCGATCTCGGCTCACTGCAGCCTCCACCTCCCGGGTTCAAGTGATTCTCCTGCCTCAGCCTCCTGAGTAGCTGGGACTACAGGTGCCCACCACCACGCCCAGCTAACGTTTTATATTTTTAGTAGAGACGGGGTTTCACCGTGTTAGCCAGGATGGTCTCAATCTCCTGACCTCATGATCCGCCTGGCTTGGCCTCCCAAATTGCCAGGATTATAGGCGTGAGCCACCAGGCCCAGCTAATTAAAAAATAATTGTTTTTGTAGAGGTGGGATCTTGCTATCGTGTCCAGGCTGGTTTGAAACTCCTGAGCTCAAATGGTCCTCCCTCCTCCTGCTTCCAAAGTGCTGGGATTCGAGGTGTGAGTCCCTGTGTCCCATCCATTATATCACTCTGTATGCCTTTGCAAACCCATAGCTTAGCTCCCACTTGTAAGTGAGAATAAACAGTATTTGGTTTTTCATCCCTTAGTTACTTCACTTAGAACACTGGTCTCAGCCACGTGCGATGGCTCGTGCCTGTAATCCCAGCACTTTGGGAGGCCGAGGCAGGGAGATCACCTGAAGTCAGGAGTTCAGGACCAGCCTGGCCAACATGGTAAAACCCCATCTCTAGTAAAAATACAAAAGTTAGCCGGGCATGGTGGTCCACGCCTGTAGTCCCAGCTCCTCAGGAGGCTGAGGCAGAGAATCACTTGAACCTGGGAGGGGGAGGTTGCAATGAGCCAAGATTGCGCCATTGCACTCCAGCCTGAGGGACAGAGCGAGACGCCATCTCAAAACACACACACACACACACACACACACACTGGTACATTGGTCTCTAGCTCCAACCAAGTTGCAAAAGACATTAATTCATTCTTTTTCATGGCTGAGTAGTATTCCGTGGTGTATACATTCTACATTTTCGTTATCCACTCATTTGCTAATGCGGACTTAGGTTGGTTCCATATCTTTGCAATTGTGAACAAGATAGACCCTTTAGGGGGAATCTGATCTATAAGCTGGGAGGCTGGCAAAGAAAACGAAAGGAAAGGAAGGAAAAGGGAGGGAATGGGAGGGGAGGGAAAAGGAGAGGAGGGGAGGAGAAGGGAGGGGAGGGAAGGGGAGGAGAGGGGAGGAGAGGGGAGGGAAGGGGAGGGGCAAATGTATTAAAGTCTATTAGTCTGCTTGGACCGTCATAGCTAAATATCGCAGGTTGGTTGAGTGGCTTAAACAACAGAATGTTATTTTCCCACATTTCTGGAGCCTAGAAGTCCAAGGTCAAGATATGGGCAGAATGAGCTGAGTATGGTAGGGCACGCCTGTCGTCCCAGCTACTTGAGAGGCCAAGATGGGGATGCTTGAGTCCAGGAGGTCGAGACTAGTATGGGCGATACAGCGAGACCCTGTCTCTACAAATAAATTTAAAAAGCAGGCCGGGCGTGGTGGCTCACGCCCGTAATCCCAGCACTTTGGGAGGCTGAGGCAGGTGGACCACGAGGTCAGGAGATCAAGACCATCCTGGCCAACATGGTGAAACCCCGTCTCTACTAAAAATACAAAAAAAATTAGCTGGGTGTGGTGGCACACGCCTGTAGTCCCAGCTACTCAGGAGACTGAGGCAGGTGAATCGCTTGAACCCAGGAGGCGGAGGTTGCAGTGAGCCAAGATCGCGCCACTGCACTCCAGCGGTGAAAGAACT
Organism: Sapajus apella; assembly: GCF_009761245.1. Taxonomy (NCBI): domain Eukaryota; kingdom Metazoa; phylum Chordata; class Mammalia; order Primates; family Cebidae; genus Sapajus; species Sapajus apella. Next base: position 6,519,006 of record NW_022437017.1, read on the forward strand.
AGACTCTGTCTCAAAAAAAAAATTAAATGTGTTAGCCAGGTACAGAGTGCACACCTGTAGTCCCAGCTCCTTGAGAGGCTGAGCTGGGAGGGTGTTGAGCCCATGAGGTGGAGGCTGCAGTGAGCTGCGATCACACCACTGCACTCCAGCCTGGATGACAGAGCAAAACCCTGATGAAAAAATGAAAGATATGGGCAAGATTGGTTTATCCTGAGGCCTCTCTCCTTGGCTTGGGCAAATGGCTACCTTCCCAGTGGAGACCGGCCCCAAATTCCTGACCTACAGAACCCATAAAATAAAAGGAAAAAAAAAAAAAAAAAAAAGACAGGATCTGTCTCTGTTGCCCAGGCTGCAGTGCAGTGGTACAATCTCAGCTCACTGCAACCTCTGCCTCCTGGGTTCAAGCGATCCTCCCACCTGAGCCTCCCAAGTAGCTGGGACTACATGTCTCTGCCACCATGCCCTGCTAATTTTTGTATTTTTGTGTAGAGATGATGTTGCATCATGTTGTCCAGGCTGGTCTCGAACTCCTGAGCTCAAGCGATCCACCCACTTCGGCCTCCCAAAGTGCTGGGATTGCAGGCGTGAGCCACTCTGCCCAGACATGACAATTATTTTAAGCCTGAACGTTTTGGGGTCATCTGCGGTGCGGTAATAGTAACTGGAATCGTGCCACATGCTAGCTGGTAGCTTTAATTTGCCTGTCTATAATTACTAACCAAATCACACAGTTCCCCAAGAGTTTGTTTACGATGTCTGTTTCCTCTCCGGGAAACTGTCTGTTCATTGGGAAAATATGCCATGGTTTAGTTTCTAAGAAACAGTCTCAATGTGTCTCCCACTCCCTGAAGGTACTAAATAGATTTATATAATGTAGCACAGCCTGAAGGCATTAGTATGTATCTTTGTTTCATTTCTTTCTTCATTTATGCATTCAGCCACATTTATTTATATTCTTAGCACCTGCTATGTGCTGTGCTGTGTGCTATGCTGGGTAGATAGCAGTAAACAAGCAGATGTGGTTCTCAAGAGCCCAGAATCTGTTGGGAGGAGAATAACTCAAGTTAGACTGTGTGGCTGGGGATGCAGGAGCTGGAGAATGAATGGACGGAGGAGGAAAGGAGGAGGGAGAGAGGAAACTGGGAGATACTTCCTGGGGGAGGCTAGCTCTTCAAGTATGGGCAGGGATTTTTTTTTTTTTTTTTTGGTAGAGTTTTGGAAGAAAGAAATGTTCCACATTGCTCTAGATACCTAAGTTGACTTAACAAATGACCTCAAGGTTAGTAACATAAACAACAACCTATTATTACTTGTTACGGTTCTGAGAGTGGACTCTGCTAGACAGTTCTCACTGGGGGAGGCTCTTCTGTGGTTCAAGTCAGAAGGAGGCTGGGATTGGAATCATCTTGAAGGACCTCAACTGGACTGCCGACAGGAACACCTCTATGTGGCTTGAGCTTCCTCACAAGATGGCTGCTGGGTCCCAGGAGCAAGCATCCAGAGAGAGAGAACCAGGCAGCGGCTGTATCCCATCACCTCTTATTGTGCAGCCTCAGAAGTCACAGTGTCACTTCTGCCATGTCGTATTTGCTAAGTCTAGCCCACTTTCAAGGGGAGAGAATCAGATCTTCACAAGAAAATGGAGTTAGATGTTTGTGGATTTTTTTTTTTTTTTTTGAGACGGAGTTTCGCTCTTGTTACCCAGGCTGGAGTGCAATGGCGCGATCTCGGCTCACCGCAACCTCCGCCTCCTGGGTTCAGGCAATTCTCCTGCCTCAGCCTCCTGAGTAGCTGGGATTACAGGCACGCGCCACCATGCCCAGCTGAATTTTTGTATTTTTAGTAGAGACAGGGTTTCACCATGTTGACCAGGATGGTCTCGATCTCTTGACCTTGTGATCCACCCGCCTCGGCCTCCCAAAGTGCTCGGATTACAGGCTTGAGCCACCGCGCCCAGCCATGTTTGTGGATTTTTAAAGACCATCACCCAGGTGGAAGGAAGAGACAGCACCAAAAACGCAGAGGGCGGACAACCTGGCGGGTATGATACATCCAATATTTCATTGACACCCCTTGCTTATAAGACAGTATTTTGCCCAGGCATGGTGGCTTATGCCTGTAATCCCAACATTTTCAGAGGCTCAGGCAGGAGGATCACTTGAGCCCAGGCGTTTGAGACCAGCCTGGGCAACATAATGATACCCAATTTCTACAAAAAAAAAAAAAAAAAAAAAAAATTAGCTTGGCATGGTGGTGCGTGCCTATACTTAGCTACCTGGGGGGCCGAGGCAGCAGGAACGCTGGAGCCCAGGAAGTCAAGGCTGCAGTAACCAATGATCATGCCACCGCACCCCAGCCCGAGCTACAGAGCAAGACCCTAGCAAAAAAAAAGGAGGATTCTAGGGAAGTTCTCTGTCAAAGATAAGGTCCCTGGCTGGGCACGGTAGCTCACACCTGTCATCCCGGCAGTTTTGGAGGACAAGGTGGGAGGATCACTTGAGCCCAGGAGTTTGAGACCAGCCTGGCAACATAGCAAGACCCCGTCTTTTTATTATTATTATTATTATTATTTTTTTTTTTTTTTGGGGACGGAGTTTCGCTCTTGTTACCCAGGCTGGAGTGCAATGGTGCGATCTCGGCTCACCACAACCTCCGCCTCCTGGGTTCAGGCAATTCTCCAGTCTCAGCCTCCTGAGTAGCTGGGATTACAAGCACGCGCCACCATGCCCAGCTAATTTTTTGTATTTTTAGTAGAGACGGGGTTTCACCGTGTTGACCAGGATGGTCTCGATCTCTTGACCTCGTGATCCACCCGCCTCAGCCTCCCAAAGTGCTGGGATTACAGGCTTGAGCCACCGCGCCCGGCTTTTTATTATTATTTATTTATTTATTTTTTTAGAGACAGGGTTTCACCATGTTGGCCAGGTTGGTCTTGAACTGCTGACCTCAGGTAATCCACCCGCCTCAGCCTCCGAAAGTGCTGGGATTACAAGGGTGAACCACTACGCCCGGCGACCCTGTCTTTTATCTTTTTCATTAAGGACCTTAAGAGACCACCCTCGTCTAGCCTTCTAACAGAAATGTTATGGAGTAGCAGTCATACCTGCTTTTTCTCTCTCTGTTTATTTTTGAGACAGGATCTCGCTCTGTTGCCAGGGCTGGGTGGAGTGGGCAGTAGTGCCATCAGCTCACTGCAGCCTCGACCTCCCAGGCCCCAGCAATCCTCCCTCCCACCTCAGCCTCCTGAGTAGCTGGGATCGCAGGTCATCACCATGCCTGGCTAATTGTTTCTTTTTGTAGAGATAGGGTCTCACTATGTTGCTCAGGACGCCTGCTGTATAATTCAGTGACATTTTGTACATTCGTAAAGTCGTGCCCAGACTGTCCAACATGGTGAAACCCCATCTCTACTAAAAATACAAAAATTAGCCTGGCGTGGTGGCGCACGCCTGCAGCCCCAGATACTCAGTAGGCTGAGGCAGGAGAATCGCTTGACCCCAGAAGGTGGAGGTTGCAGTGAGCCGAGATCGTGCCATTGCACTCCAGCCTGCGTGATACAGTGAGACTCCATCTACAAAAAATACGTTAATTAATTAGTTAAACAAAGTTGTGCAAGCAGCAGTTATAGCTAGGTTCCAATTTTTTGTTGTTGTTTTTTTGAGATGGAGTCTCACTCTGTCGCCCAGGCTGGAGTGCCCTGGCGTGATCTCAGCTCAGTGCCACCTCCACCTCCTGGGTTCAAGCAGTTCTCCTGCCTTAGCCTCCTGAGTAGCTGAGACTACGGGCCTGTGTCAGCACCATGCCTGGCAGATTTTTAAATATATTTTTAGTAGAGATGGGCTTCCGCCATGTTGGTCAGGCTGGTCTCAAACTCCTGACCTCAGGTGATCTGCCTGCCTCAGCATCCCAAAGTGCTGGGATTACAGGCATGAGCCACCACACCCACTCAAAAAAATTTTTTTTTCTTTTTCTTTTTTTTTTTGAGACAGGGGTCTCTGTCACCAGGCTGAAGTGCAGGGGCATGATATGGGCTCACTGCAACCTCTGCCTCCCAGGTTTAAGCGATTCTCCTGCCTCAGCCTCCCGAGTAGCAGGGACTACAGGCACGCACCACTACGCCCAGCCAATTTTTGTATTTTTAGTAGAGACCAGGTTTCACCGTGTAGGCCAGGATGGTCTTGATTTCTTGACCTCGTGATCTGCCTGCCTCAGCCTCCCAAAGTGCTGGGATTACAGGCGTGAGCCGCGCCGGTCCAAAATGTTTTTATCATCTCATGTTTAAATCTTGTTCCCATGAAGCAGTCACTCCCCGTTTTCCTGTCCCCAGCACAGTGGTGAATTTATTTATTTTATTTTTATTTTTATTTTTAAGACGGAGTCTCACTCCCGTCACCCAGGCTGGAGTGCAGTGGCACAATCTCAGATCACTGCAACCTCCACCTCCTGGGTTCAAGCTGTTCTCCAGCCTCAGCCTCCCGAGTAGCTGGGACTACAGGTATGCACCACCATGCCCTGCAATTTTTTTATTTTTTTATTTTTTTTTTATTTTTAGTAGAGATGGGGTTTTTCCATGTTGGCCAGGCTGGTCCCGAATTCCTGATCTCAGGTGATCTACCCCGCCTTGGCCTCCCAAAGTGTTGGGATTACAGGTGTGAGCTACTGCACCCGGCCTAGTGGTACATTTATTAAAATCGATGAATTTCCGTGGATACATCATTATCACTGGAGTCCATAGTTGACATTAGGGTTCACTGTTGGTGCTGTGCGTTCTGTGGGTTTGGACAAATGTATAGACATGTCCATCATTATAGTCTCATGGAGTAGTTTCACTGCCCTAAAAATCCTTTATGCTCTGCCTGCTTCCCCGACACCTGCAACCACTGATCTTTTACCGTCTCCGTAGTTTAGCATTTTCTAGAATGCTAATCACACAGTGTGCAGACTTTTCCAATTGGCTTCTTTCACTTAGTAAATGCATTTAAAGTTCCTCCCTGGCCGGGCGCGGTGGCTCAAGCCTGTAATCCCAGCACTTTGGGAGGCCGAGGCGGGTGGATCACAAGGTCAAGAGATCGAGACCATCCTGGTCAACATGGTGAAACCCCATCTCTACTAAAAATTAAAAAAATTAGCTGGGCATGGTGGCACGTGCCTGTAATCCCAGCTACTCAGGAGGCTGAGGCAGGAGAATTGCCTGAACCCAGGAGGCGGAGGCTGCGGTGAGCCGAGATCGCGCCATTGCACTCCAGCCTGGGTAACAAGAGCGAAACTCCGTCTCA
>NW_022437017.1:6524381-6533246 GCF_009761245.1 Sapajus apella
AAAAAAAAGTTCCTCCCTGTCCTTCCATGGCTTGAGAGCTTCCTTCCTTCCCTCCTTCCTTCCCTCCCTCCTTCCTTCCTCCTTCCCTCCCTTCCTTCCTTCCTTCCTTCTTTCCTCCCTTCCTCCCTCCCTTCTCTCTTCCCTCCCTCCCTCCCTCCCCCCCTTCTCTCCCTCTCTCTCTTTCTCTCTCTCTCTCTCTCCCCCTATCTTTCTAATTTCTTTTTTTCGTCTTGCTCTGTCACCCAGGCTGGAGTGCAGTGGCACAATCTCAGCTCACTGCAACATCTGCCTCTCAGGGTTCAAGCGATTCTCCTGCCTAAGCCTCCCAAGTAGCTAGGATTACAGGCACCCACCACCATGCCTGACTAATTTTGTATTTTTAGTAGAGATGGGGTTTTGCCATGTTGGCCAGGCTGTTTGTTCTCAAACTTCTGACTTCAGGTGATGCACCTGCTTCAGCCTCCCAAAGTACTGTTATTCCAGGCGTGAGCCACTGTGCCCGGCTGGGAGCTCATTTCTTTTAGCACTGAATGATCTTTCATTCTCTGGATACACCACAATTTGTTTATTCATTTATCTACTGAAGGACACCTTGGTTGCTTCCAAGTTCTTGGCAACTGTGAATAACACCACTGTAAACATCCGTGTGTAGGTATTAGTGTGGATGTAAGTTTTCAATTCGTGTAATACCCATGATGCAGGATGGGTGAGCCCAAAAATGGGGCTTAGCTTGGGAGGGTTCTTGGCCTTGCCCCAGAAAGAATTCAAGGGCAAGCCAGAGTTAGAAGAAAACAGCCGTATTGAAGAGGCAGTGTTCCAGCTTCCCGAGTGCTCCTGTAGAGCATGGCAAGAGGGTAGCAGGCAGGGAGTAGCACAGAGTCTTACTCTGTCACCCAGGATGGAGTGCAGCGGTGGGATCTTGGCTCACTGCAGCTTCTGTCTCCTGGGCTCAAGTGATCCCTCTGCCTCAGCCTCCCAAGTAACTTGGACTACAGACATGTGGCACCACACACAGCTAAATTTTTTTGTATTTTTGGTAGAGACAGGGTTTCACGATATTGCCCAGGCTGGTCTCAGCCTCCTGACCTCAAGTGATCTGCCCACCTCAGCCTCCCAAAGTGTTGGGATTACAGGCATGAGCCACTGTGCCTGGCCTATACCCACTTATAATTGCATACAGATTAAAGGATGGTTTATGCAGAGATTTCTAGGGAAGGAATAGAAACTTTTCTTTTCTTTTTGAGATGAAGTCTCTCTCTGTTGCCTAGGCTGGAGTGCAGTGGCGCAATCTCAGCTCACTGCAACCTCCGCCTTCCAGGTTCAAGCAATTCTCCTGCCTCAGCCTCCCCAGTAGCTGACATGCACCACCACGCCCGGCTAATTTTTGTATTTTTAGTAGAGATGGGGTTTCACCATCTTGGCCAGGCTGGTCTTGAACTCCTGACCTCATGATCCACCTGCCTCAGTCCTCCAAAGTCCTGGAATTACATGCGTGAGCCATCGTGCCCTGTGGAGTAACTTTTCCCTGGGTCCTTGACCTGGAAAGGGGCAGTACCTCCCAGGTGCTGCCTTACCAATGGGAAACTGACGCAGCACACTGGTGGGCACATCTGACGGAAAGCTGCTTCCACCCTGGCCCTGTGTTAGAGAGTCCTCAATTTGGTCCAGTGGCCGAGCCCTGCCTCTGGAGTGGAGTCCCACCTCCTACCTCACCAAGGAGTGCAACTACTGGATTGTATGGTAAGAGAAGGTTTCGTTTTCTGAGAAAGTCCCAAGCTGTCTTCCAAACTGGCTGTATCACTCTGCATTCCCACCCGCAGTAGGTAAGAACTCCTGCTGCTCCACATCTTCGCCAGAATTGGGTGTTTTCGGTACTTTGGATTTTGGCCATTCCAACAGGCATGTAGTGACATCTCAATGCTGTTTGAATTTGGAATTTCTTAATGATGTATGATGTCAAGCATTTTTTTATGTGCATATTTGCCATCTGTGTATTTTCTTTCTTTTTTTTTTTTTTTTTTTTTTTTTTGAGACAGAGCCTCACTGTGTCACCCAAGCTGGAGTGCAGTGGCATGATCACTGCATTCTCCGCCCCCCAGGTTCAAGCGATTCTCCTGCCTCAGCCTCCTGAGTAGCTGGGGCTCTGGGTATGTCCCACCATGCCCGGCTAATTTTTTATTTTTAGTAGAGATAGGGTTTCCATGTTGGCCAGGATGGTCTCAATCTCTTGACCTTGTGATCCATCCGCCTCGGCCTCACAAAGTGCTGAGATTACAGGCATGAGCCAGCGCCCAGCCTTTTTTTGTTTTTTTGAGACAGAGTCTTGCTCTGTTGCCCAGGCTGGAGTGCAGTGGCGTGATCTCGGCTCACCGCAACCTCAGCTTCCCAGGTTCAAGTGATTCTCCTGTTGCAACCTCCCAATTACAGGTGGCCGCCACCACACCCAGCTAATTTTTGTAGTTTTAGTAGTGACGGGGTTTCACTACATTAGCCAGGCTGGTCTGAAACTCCTGACCTCAGGTGATCCACCTGCCTGGGCTTCCCAAGGTGCTGCAATTACAGGTGTGAGCCACCGTGCCCAGCCGAGCCCTTTCTCAGGTATCTGCTAGAATGTAGGTTTCAGGCAAACAAAATGACAGAAGTCAGTTACATAAAGAATGGTGGTGATTAATCTCAGCACGGTGGAGGGCTGAGGCAGGAGGATCACTTGAGCACAGGAGTTCAAGATGAGCCTCAGCAACATAGTGAGACCCCATTTCAGCAAATAATTTTTTTTTTTTTTTTCGAGATGGAAACTGGCTTTGTGACGCAGGCTGGAGTGCAATGGTGCAATCTCACCTCACTGCAATGTCTTGCCTCCCAGGTTCAAGTGATTCTCTGGCCTCAGCCTCTCAAGTAGCTGGGATTACAGGTGCCCACCACCACGCCCAACTAACTTTTGTATTTTTAATAGAGATGGGGTCTCACCATGTTGGCCAGGCTGGTCTCGAACTCCTGACCTCAAATGATCCACCTGGCTCTGCCTCCCAAAGTGCTGGGATTACAGGCATGAGCCATCACCCCCGGCCTCTATAAATAATTTTAAAAAAAAATTAGCCAGCTGGCTGGGCGTGGTGGCTCACGCCTGTAATCCTAACGCTTTGGGAGGCCGAGGTGGGTGGATCACCTGAGGTCAGCAGTTCAAGACCAGCCTGGCCATCATAGTGAAACCCCATCTTATAAAAAAATAAAAATTTTTAAAAAATAAAAATTAGCCAGCTATGGTGGTGTGCATCTGTGGTCTCAGCTACTAGAGAGGCTGAGGTGGGAGGATCACTCTAGCCCAGGATGTCAAGGTTGCAGTGACTTACACTCATGCCACTGCACTCCAGCCAGGACAACAGAGCAAGGCCCTGTCTCAAAGAGAGAAAAAAGGAATGTTGGTGAGTATTAAATACGGAGCTACTTGTGGAACTAAAATTAAGTGAAGGTTGAAAGACAGAACTATAGGTGTTGTGGGGGGCGGTGTGGGAGTGTCTGTGACGGAGTCTCACTCTGTTGCCTACGCTGGAGTGTAGCAGCATAATCTTGGCTCAGTGCAACCTCTGCCTCCCAGGTTCAATCAATTCTCCTGCCTCAGCCTCCCAACTAGCTAAGACTACAGGCTGGACTGCAGTGGAGTGATCTCAGCTCACCACTACGTCCTCCTCCCAGGTTAATTAACGCAATTCTTGTGCCTCAGCCTCCCCAGTAGCTGGGATTACACGTGCGCACCACCATGCCCAGCTAATTTAGGTATTTTTAGTAGAGACGGGGTTTTGCCATGTTGGCCAGGCTGGTCTCAAACTTCTGACCTCAGGTAACTCACCTACCTCAGCCTCCCAAAGTGCTGGGATTATGGATGTGAGACACGTCGCCTGGCCAGAGCTGTAGTTTTTGCTGCCTATCTGGTCTGATCATGCAGACATGGGATGCATGTTTTTTGTTTTTGTTTGTTTTTTTGAGATGGCGTCTCGCTGTGTCACCAGGCTGGAGTGCAGTGGCGTCATCTCAGCTCACCACAACCTCCACCTCCTGGGTTCAGGTGATTCTTCTGCCTCAGCCTCCTGAGTAGCTGGGATTACAGGCACACGCCACCATGCCCAGCTAATTTTTGTATTTTTAATAGAGACGGGGTTTCACCATGTTGGCCAGGATGGTCTCGATGTCTTGACCTTGTGATCCGCCCGCCTCGGCCTCCCAAAGTGCTGGGATTACAGGTATGAGCCACCACGCCCAGCTGGATGTATTTTTAAATAGGAAGGTGAAACTGTTGGGGGAATGAGGAGAACAAATGCCAAAAAAAAGTTAAGTCATATAGTTGATGTTAGTATGAGTACTGTTTTGGTTTCATTTTATTTTTAGAGACGGGGTTTCAGCACCGTGTTGGCCAGGATGGTCTCGATCTTCTGACTTCGTGGTCCTCCCCACTCAGCCTCCCAAAGTACTAGGATTACAGGTATGAGCCACCATGCCCGGCCTCTGTTTTGGTTTTCACTGAAACTGTGTGTGATGTGGAAAAATGTAAATGAAAAATAATAAAATTTGCTAATTCTATTTAAAAATTGATGATGCATAATAGATGTATATAGTTTAATACCATGTGATAATTTTATACATTCATATAATTTGTAAAGATTACATCAGTGTACATGGAGTATCCAACTCTTTTTTTTTTTTTTTTTTTTCTTGAGATGGAGTCTCGCCCTGTCACCCAGGATGGAGTCCAGTGGTGCCATGTTGGCTCACTGCAACCTCCACCTCCTCAGTTCAAGTGATTCTTCTGCCTCAGCCTGCAGCCGCTCCAGCCTGGGTGACAGCTGGACATCTCTCTTAGTCCCAGTCTAGGGAGAAAGCATTCAGTCTGGTACTATTTTTTTTTTTTTTTTGAGACGGAGTTTTTGCTCTTGTTGCCCAGGCTGGAGTGCAGTGGCACGATCTTGGCTCACCGCAACTTCCGCCTCCCGGGTTCAAGCAATTCTCCTGCCTCAGCCTCCTGAGTAGCTGGGACTACAGGCACACGCCACCATGCCCAGCTAATTTTTGTATTTTTAGTAAAGACGTGGTTTCACCATGTTGACCAGGATGGTCTTGATCTCTTGACCTCGTGATCCACCCGCCTTGGCCTCCCAAAGTGCTGGGATTACAGGCGTGAGCCACCGCGCCCAGCCACAGTCTTGTACTATTAAGAGTACCGTTAGTCGCCAGGCACGGTGGCTCATGCCTGTAATCCCAGCACTTTGGGAGGCTGAGGCGGGTGGATCATGAGGTGAGGAGTTCAAGACCAGCCTGGCCAACATAGTGAAACCCCGTCTATACTAAAAATACAAAAATTAGCTGTGCGTGGTGGCAGGCACCTGTAATCCCAGCTATGCAGGAGGCTGAGGCAGAGAATTGCTTGAACCAGGGAGGTGGAGGTTGCAGTGAGCCGAGATTGCGCCACTGTACTCCAGCCTGGGAGACAGAGCGAGACTCTGTCTCAAAAAAAAAAGAGTAGTGTTAGCTGTAGAGTTTCGTCTTGTTTTGTGGCGTTTGTTTTGATGCTGTTGTTTTGAGACAGGCTTGCTCTGTCGCCCAGGCTGGAGTGCAGCGGCCGATCATGGCTCACTGCAGCCTCCTCTTCCTGGGCTCAAATAATCCTCCTTTCTCAGCCTCCCAAGCAGCTGGGACAACAGGCATGTGTCACCACACCCAGCTATTTATTTATTTTTATTTATTTACTTATTGGTGAGATGCGGTCTCGCCGTGTTGCCCAGGCTGATCTGGAACTCCTGGCTTCAAGCAGTCATTCTTCCTTGGCTTCCCAAAGTGCTGGGATTACAGGTGGGATCCGCTGCTCCCTTCCTGGCTGGAGATTTTTATTTTATTTTTCTATTTATTTATTTATTTGAGATGGAGTTTCAGTTTTGTTGCCCAGGCTGGAGTGCAATAGCACGATCTTGGTTCACTGCAACCTCCGCCTCCCAGGTTCAAGCGATACTCCTGCCTCGGCCTCCCAAGTAGCTGGGATTACAGGCGCATGCCACCAGGCCTGGCTAATTTTTGTATTTTTGGTAGAGATGGGGTTTCACCATGTTGGCCAGGCTGGTCTCGAACTCTGGCCTCAAGTGATCCGCCTGCCTCTGCCTCTCAAAGTGCTGGAGGTATAGGCGTGAGCCCCCACGCCAGGCCCAGCGTATGCTGTTTCTCTCCATTCATCCCTTCCTTACCAGCATGGTGCAGGGCCAGGGGTCCTCCTGCCTGCCAGACCACAGAGAGGGGGCACTGCCCACTGCCCGGCTGCCCGCTCTGGTCTTGGGTTGAGCCACGGCTGGATTCCTGTGATTTGGAATGACAGGGACAGAAGGGTAGAGATTCCCGAGCCAGATGTGGGTCAGGGGAGGAGACTACACCATCTTGCTCTGATGCTGCGGGCTTGTTGTCATGGAAACCAAAGCCACTCTCTTTAGGAAGGACCCATTAAAGTGCAGGAAATAATCAAGGCTCTCTCTGGCAGCTCCCCGCCCTCCCTGGTGGGAGACAATCACCGTTTGAGCCCTTGGGCGTGCCGTGTTAAGTTCTGCCCTCCTCCCTCACTTGCCTCCCTGCAGGAAAAGTCTCTGAAACACACGCAAGGGAGCCAGCCAGGTGTCAGAGAGGACCCTCAAGGTTTCTGAACTGTCCCCTGCCCAAACCTGAGGCTTCAGTTCCAGCTGCAGCTGGGGATGTTTTACTGGGTGACCGTCACAAGCTCCTGTCTGCGTCCTCGCATCTTCCCCTGGGAAAATGACAGAGATACGTTATAATTGCCACGTTGTCTCTGAATACCAAACTATTAGAGGGATAGAAGCTACGGATTCAACTTGCAGACATTGGATCAGACTGCCTGGATTGGGTGGGGTGCGGTGGTTCACCCCCATAATCCCAGCACTTTGGGAGGCCGAGGCAGGTATATCACTTGAGGTCAGGAGTTCAAGACCAGCCTGCTCAACATGGTGAAACCCCGTCTCTACTAAGAATACAGAAATTAGCCAAGCATGTGGTGGGTGCCTGTAAACCCAGCTACTTGGGAGACTGAGGCAGAGAATGGCTTGAACCCGGGAGGCAGAGGGTGCAGTGAGCCGAGATCGTACCACTGCACTCCACCCTGGGTGACAGAGTCAGACTTTGTCTTAAAAATAATAATAATTGCTACATTGTCTCTCTGAATACCAAACTGTTAAAGGGATGGAAGGTAGGGATTCAGTTTGCAGACCCTAGATGAAACTGCCTGGAGTGAAATCCTGGCTAAGCCACCAGCAGCTGTGCAACCTCAAGCAACTTGCTTGACCTCTCTGGGCCTCAGTTTCCTCTCCTGCAAAATGGGGTGCAATAAGACTACCAACCTCACAGAAGATCATGTATCTAAAGCCATCAGTGTCTGGATAAGGAAAACGTAGTATATCCATGCAATGGAATATAACTCAGCCATGAAAAGGAATGACGCTCTGACACAGGCTACAAGAACCTTGAGGACGTCCGGCTCAGTGAGAGAAGTTAGATGCAAAAGGCCGCACAATGTGTGATCCCATTTCTACGACATGTCGGAACAGGTCAATCCAGAGAGAAAGAAATCAGATAAATGGTTGCCAGGGCCTGGGGTGTGGGGAGAAGAATGTTTCTTTTTTTTTTTGAAATGAAGTCTCGCTGTGTTGCTCAGGCTGGGGTGCAGTGGCAGAATCTCAGCTCACTGCAACCTCTGCCTTCCTGGTTCAAGCAATCCTCCCATCTCAGCCTCCCAAGTAGCTGAGGCATGGTATGTGCCACCGTGCCCAGCTAATTTTTGTATTTTTAGGAGATCTGGGGTTTCGCTACGTTGGCCAGGCTGGTCTCAAACTCCTGATCTCAGGTGATCCACCCACCTTGGTCTCCCAAAGTGCTGGGATTACAGGCCTGAACCACCATGCCTGACCTCCTCTTTCTTTTTTACAGAGAGGAGTCTTACTAGGTTGCCCACACTAGTCTCAAACTCCTGACCTCAAGCCATCGACCCACATCAGCCTCCCAAGTAGCTAGGATGGCAGGACACGAGGCATTACACCTGGCTAACCTGTGGGTTCTGACACTTACCTCTAGGGGATTAAAATCATAATTTAATTGCTCTGTGGCCAGGGTAGAAGGGGATCTCTCTCACACATTTTTTTTCCTTTTTTTTCTTTTTTTTTTTTTTTGTGAGACAGAGTCTTGCTCTGTCACCCAGGCTAGAGTGCAGTGGTATGATCTTGGCTCACTGCAACCTCCATGTCCTGGGTTCAAGCAATTCTCCTGCCTAAGCCTCCCAGAGTAGCTGGGATTACAGGCATGTGCCACCACGCCTGGCTAATTTTTAGTATTTTTAGTAGAGATGGGGTTTCACCATGTTAGCCAGGATGGTCTTGATCTCCTGATCTCATAATCTGCCTGCCTTGGCCTTCCAAAGTGCTGGGATTACAGGGTGAGCCATTGTGCCAGCCTTTTTTTTGTTTTGTTTTGAGATGAGGTCTCGCTCTGTCACCCAGGCTGTAGTGCAGTGGCTCGATCTCGGCTCACTGCAACCTCCACCTCCCAAGCTCAGGTGATCCTCTCACCTCAGCCTCCTGAGAAGCTGGGACTACAGGCTCGTGACACCATGTTTGGCAATTTTTTTTCTTTGTTTTGTATTTTTGGTAGAGATGGGGTTTCACCATGTTGGCCAGGCTGGTCCCAAATTCCTGAGCTCAAGCAATCTGCCTGCCTCGGCCTCCCAAAGTGCTGGGATTGCAGGCATGAGCCACCGCACCCAGCCTCTCTCACGTATTTTTTTTTTTTTTTGAGACGGAGTTTCGCTCTTGTTACCCAGGCTGGAGTGCA
>NW_022437017.1:6533256-6556305 GCF_009761245.1 Sapajus apella
GCTCTTGTTACCCAGGCTGGAGTGCAATGGCGCGATCTCGGCTCACCGCAACCTCTGCCTCCTGGGTTCAGGCAATTCTCCTGCCTCAGCCTCCTGAGTAGCTGGGATTACAGGCACGCGCCACCATGCCCAGCTAATTTTTTGTATTTTTGGTAGAGACGGGGTTTCACCATGCTGACCAGGATGGTCTCAATCTCTTGACCTCGTGATCCACCCGCCTCGGCCTCCCAAAGTGCTGGGATTATAGGCGTGAGCCACCGCGCCCGGCAATGTACTTCATTTCAAGGAGAATCACTCGAAACCTGGAGGTGGAGGTTGCAGCGAACAGAGATTGCACCAATGCACTCTAGCCTAGGCAACCGAGAGAGAGAGTGAAAAAAATTAGGCCAGGTGTGGTGGCTCACGCCTGTCATCCCAGCGCCCTGGGAGGCCAAGGTCGGTGGATCACTTGAGGTGAGGAGTTCGAGACCAGCGTGGCCAACATGGTGAAGCTCCGTCTCTACTAAAAGTTTAAAAATTAGCCGGGTGTGGTGGCACACACCTGTAGTCCCGTGCAAGTGATCCACCCGCCTTGGCCTCCCAAAGTGCTGGGATTGCAGGCATGAGCCACCGTGCCCAGCCAAATGTTTGAATGTTACTCTGCAGTCAGTGGGGCTCTTGGAAGGGTTACAGGCAGGAGCGGGACCTGGTCAGGTGTGTGTTCTGGAAAGACCCCTCGCTGTGTGTAGAGAATGAACTGGCTGCACATGTGCATGGGCTGGAGGGGGAGACAGGAGATGAGGGCGTGCGGGGAGGCAGAGGGCTGGAGCACAGAGGATGGGTTTGAGCATGGTGACTTGCCTTGGGGACCATGGGGACTGGACGAGGAGGGGGAGTCCTGGGCATGTAGGGGAACCATCACATTCGTGGGCACATGGGGGAGGAAGCTGGGGGCTGAGCAGAATGTTCACTTTGAAATGATTAATTTGGGGTGATTGGGAGATACCCACAGTAGAATATCCTCCTTCACTGAGGCCCCCAAAAGGCAGTATCTGTGTGTCTTTTCCTTTCTGAAAGCCCTTCCATTCCCAGGGGGCAACTCTAAATGTACCAGAAAACCTCCCACAATTAGACCTCACCCAGACATTGAACCTCCCTCTGCTCAGCTCATTCATAAAGTGCCTCTGGCATTTAGGTGTCTTCTAATCTCATTTTCTCTGCTTGTTAATGGACCCACTGAGGCAGTCCTCCTGGGAGAGAGAGAAAGATTTCATTTGTCTGGGGTGAGGAGGGAGACAGGGGTTGCCAAAGCTAATGAGGAATCAATGCCTTGTAATTGCTAATTAAATGAGCCTGGCTCTCTCCTGGGGCTATGAGTTGGCTAGCCGACCCTTAAGTGTCCACAAATTCAATTATGCTTCCCCAATAAACACCTGCAGTAACCGTTGCCCTCTGGTATCTCTCTGGGGGAGACCTAGAAGAAGGATCTTCCTGTGTGTGCCGAGGCCATACAGTCATTTATTGATTGATGTATTGGTTTATTCTTTGGTGGCTTTATTGATTCAACACATGCTTGTGGTATGCCCGCGGTGTGCTGGGCACTGGACCAGGCACTGGGGATGTAGCCGTGAAAATACAAACATTGTTTCTGCTCTCATGGAGCTCACAGGGTAACAGGGAGACAAATAGACCCGTCACTAGATAACTTGAAAATAATTGGACTATGTGCTGGAGACACAATATCCCAGGTCTCTGAGAATGTCAGTACAGACTTCACATGGGAAATGGTGAGGCAATCAGGATGGTTTCCCTTGATGAAATGGAGCTTGCAGAAGAAGGCAGGCTCCGTTGCAGGGGTCTCTGGGTGGAGGTGGGGGAAGTGCATTCCAAGCTGCAGGAACAACAAAGCCAAAAACCGTGAGGCTGGAGAACAGGTACCATGTGGAGTTTGTGACTTGATTATGGCGTTGCAGAAAATTGGAAGTGAGTCTTTTTTAAATGTATTTATGTTTTATTGACATGAGGTCTCTCTGTGTTGCCCAGGCTGGTCTCGAACTCCTGAGTTCAAGCCACCCTCCAACCTTGACCTCCCAAAGTGCTGGGATTACAAGTGTGAGCCATCACAGCTGGCCAACAGGATGAGCCTTCATGATGCGGTAAGTCACACATTCACACTTGTCCTATCATTGGCCCATGGCACTGATGGGTGGCAGACAGGTAAAGAATCTTTTCTGAAACTTTTTTTTTTTTTTTTTTTAAGACAGGGTCTTGTTCTGTTACCCAATCTGGAGTGCAGCAGTGCAGTCACGGCTCACTGCAGCCTTGAACTCCCAGACTCAAGTGTTCCTTCCACCTCCCACATTAGTTGGGACGACAGACATGTGTCACCTCACGCAGCTAATTTTAAAAAGTTTTTTTTTTTTTCTTGTAGAGATGAGGGCTCACTATATTGCCCAGGCTGGTCTCGAACTCCTGTGCTCAAGCAGTCCTCCCATCTCATCCTCCCAAAATGTTAGGATTACAGGTATGAGCACCTAGCTCACTTCTGGAACGTTTACTGAAAAGTACCCTTAGGCTGGGTGCGGTGGCTCACACCTGTAATCCTGGGACTTTCAGAGGCTGAGGCAGGACACCATGTCTCTAAAAAATAAATAATTTTTTTGAGACAGAATCTCCCTTTGCCACCCTGGCTGGAGTGCAGTGGTGCAATCCTGGCTCATGCAGCCTCTGCCTCCTGGGTCCAAGGGATTCTTATGCCTCAGCCTCCTGAGTAGCTGGGACTACAGGCGTGCGCCACAACGCCCTGCTAATTTTCAGATTTTTAGGAGAAATGGAGTTTCACCACATTGTCCAGGCTGTGGACATTGGAACCCCTGGCCTCAGGTGATCCACCTGCCTCTGCCTCCCAAAGTGCTGGATTACAGACATGAGCCATCGCACTCGGCCAAAAAAAAATGTTTTTTAATAGAGAAGTACCCTGAGAACCTTGGTCTAGGAAGGGTTTTAATGCCATTCCCTCACTAATTCCCCCAGGAAAGCGCTGTGAGGTGGTTCGAGGTCTTGGGTTTAGAGTCAGATATTTTCTATCTCCAGGCTTGTGGGGGCGTACAAGTGATGTGTGATCAACAACATACATGGTGCATGGCTGTATGAGCACAGGATGTACGTCCTTGTTTGCTTCCCTCCCCTGCCCATGTCTGTATCCCCTAAAGTGAGCCAGCCCACCCTCCGAGTGGAAGCAATCCCTGCCCCAACCTCCCCAGTTCTCCCCCATTGGCCAGCTCATTTTAGGTGAAGGTCGATGGGAGTCTGCGCTGTGAGGCCGGCTGTGACTTGTTGTCATAGTACATCAGAACAACAAAATCACTAGTCTTCCACACAGCACTAGACCATAGCCACTCTAATCTTCTTTGCCACCCTCTGCCCCATATCTGAGACCCCTGTCCAGCTCCTCTTCCTCACCTGAGCCAAGCTGTGACACGTGGGCTTCCTGCCTCTGTGCTGCCTCCCTGTTTTCCATTCCTGGTTCTCCTGGAGAGAGACAGGGTCTGATCTCCAAGGGCCCACCTCCCACCCAGGCACAACAGAAACATGGGACTTGGAGTTGGACTGATGGGACTGACTTACAGCTTCACTTTGGGCTGAGAGCCCCTGGGTTGGTTATTTTTCCACCTCTCTCTGGGCCTTGGCTTCCCCAAATGTCATGTGGGCATAGTAACACCCATATCCTAGGGTTGAAGATGGCATGATATGATGTATGTAAAATGCTTGGCACAAGGTTTCTCACGGAAGTCTGGAAGGGACACCACAATATCATCTTGGCAGGCGCCTGTTCCCCCAGCAGGGAGTTTTACCTGTTGAAAATTGCAGACTTGGGCCAGGCGGGGTGGTTCTCGTCTGTAATCTCAGCACTTTGGGAGGCTGAGGAGAGCGAATCACGAGGTCAAGTGTTCGAGATCAGCCTGGCCAACATGGTGAAACCCATCTCTACTACACATACAAAAATTAGCTGGTTGTGATGGGGCGTGCCTGTTATCCCAGCTACTCGAGAGGCTGAGGCAGGGGAATCGCTTGAATCCGGGAGGCGGAGGTTGCTGTGAGCCGAGATCGCGCCACTGCATTCCAGCCTGGCTGACAGATCAAGACTCTTGTCTCAAAAAAAAAAAAAAAAGATAAAATTACAGACTTCTATGTGGACTTATCTGGAAAATACTTTGTTTAAAAATCCATTACATGAGGGGCGAGTCTCCAGAAATGCCTGGCACCTCAGACCACCCTCTCTCGTCCTCCTCCCCCAAAATCAGGGTCCAAGGGCTCTCCGGTTACCTGGAGGAGCTGTCCAGGGTTCTGGCCCCGAAACGGAGCCCGCTGGGAGCTGTCCTGAGCCCCGGTGCTGAAACAGGTAGCTGTTCTCTTCTCAGACCCCCGAGTGGCACTGTCCCGAGACTTGGTGCTGAAATAAATAGCATTCTCCTCCGTCGGTCGGTGGAGAGCTGTCCCTGGTGCTGAAGAAAACTTGATTTTCCTCTCTCTCTTTCCCGGTTCCCCCACCCCTCTTCGTTCTCGGTTCCTTCGATCCTTGGGAAACCCCACCCCCGCTCAATTTATTTCCCTTCCTGGCTTCTTCCAGGGGAGCTTCAGAATGGCAATGGGGGAGACACGGAGGGGTCGCAATTAGCACTGATGCCTGCTCCTCACCCTGTAACACGTCCCCAGAGCTTACCTCCCAAGCAGTCAGCCCCGCTGGTCTCTGCTTTCCAGACCGTCCAACTTGGCCATCTCTGTCCCTTTCTGCGAAAATATCTATGCGCCGACCTGCAAACCAGCCTCCTTCCCGGGATCCCACGTCCTTCAGACCACCCCTCTTCCCACGCAGCTGTGGGCCTCCCTCTCTGTGTGCCTCACCTGCTTCCAGTCTTCTTGGCAGAGGCAGGTGTCCGGTGGTTGCTGAGGCTGGGAACTGCTCTTTTATGGGCTTCGGGGAAGGCGGAGTGCCAGGAATCCTAGGAGGGGCTTCCCCAACTGGCCAATGGGATTCCACCTCAGAACGAAGCTCCAAAGATTACCTCATAGGTTGTGGCCCACGCTTCAGAATAAAAGTCTGGCATCTGCCCAAAAACTGGACTAGGGGATATTTTTGGATGGGGACGGAGCACTCATTGTGGACCACGGAGTCTCCCCACTAGCCCTGATCCCCTCCTGGGTTCCTGAGCTCCAAGTTGGAACAGGTGTCCTGACTGGTACCTGTTTCTTCTCATTCCCAGTTTTTGCTATTGCTGCTGGTTCAGGAAAGAAAAAGCTGGTTGGGCCGGGCGCAGTGGCTCACGCCTGTAATCCTAGCACTTTGGGAGGCCGAGGTGGGTGGATCACCTGAGGTCAGGAGTTCGAGACCAGTCTGACCAATGTGGTGAAACCCCGTCTCCTTAAAAAAATAAAAATAAAAAGAAAGAAAGAAAAGAAAAAGCTGGTAAACTGTTCTGGGGCAAAATAAGGGATGTAGAGAATATTAAAGTCCAGTTTCACCTAGGGCAACTGACGTCGGTGAAAATGGAGGGCTCACAAGACTCTGGAGCAGAAGTGGGACTTAAGCCTGAAGATTTTGATTCCTTAACTCAAAACCCAAATTATAAAATTCTGCTGTTTGTAGTGCTATACTGGGCAGGCTCTGAACCAAAAAACAAAGAAACTGGGGTTCAAATTCAGATTTTTCTTCTCCTTCCTTTGGGGCATTGGGCACAGTTATGCCTCAGTTTCCTCAACTGTGAAGTGGTGATGATAGTAGAGGATTTGATGAGGAATTAATGACATGGTATAGATTGCATATTGGAAATAATCAGAGCAGGAGCTAGTTTTGCACTTGCCTCAGGTGCAAAATTTAAAGGGGCACCAAAAAAACTCAAGAATCAAGATAAATAATATCTCAGGCCAGGTGCAATGGCTCATGCCTGTAATCCCAGCACTTTGGGAGGCCAGGGTGGAAGGATCACTTGAGGCCAGGAGTTCAACACCAGCCTGGGCAACATAGTGAGACCCCGTTTTTGAGGGGGGGGGTACCACCACCTGTGGTCCCAGCTACTTGGGAGGCTGAGGTGAGAGGATCACTTGAGCCCAGGAAGTCAAGGCTGCAGTGAGCTGTGACTGCACCACTGCACTCCAGCCAGAGTGACAGAGCAAGACCCTGTCTCAAAAAAAAAAAAAAAATCCATGCAATGTTTTAAGAAATCTAAATGTATGCCCAAATCCACAATGAACAAAATATCAAAAATTTAAACAAAGACAGAACGAGCCTTTCTGACTTCCTTTTACCTGAAATCCCAATATGGCTGAGCATGGCGCTAGCAATCATGTCTGCATATGGTAGGTTTTCTAATAATGCAGCTGTTATTCTTTCCTGAGCTATTCCACCCATTTATTTGCTCAACAAACTTTTGTTATGCTAGGCACTGGAGATAGATGAATTCAGCAACCAACCTTGCCTTTAGGGAGGGTATAGACATGAAAACTCTACTCACATGTGGGTATGGGCATTAGGCAGAAGGAACAGGTAGTATAAGGGCCCTGGCAGGGGTGGGGGAAAGAACAGGCCCTGGTGGGTGAGCAAGGGTAGAGGGGACAGGTGGGATATAAATCAGGGACATCTGGACAGGACCTGCTCATTCAGGCCAGGACCAAAGTGAAGTTCCTCAGATTGCACAGGAAAACCTGTCACCCTTTCTCTCTGCCCCTCCCTAAGCTTTTACTCTGTGCCAGGCTCAGTGTCAAACATTCTACCTGCTGAGTGTTCTGAAGGCCTCAGGGCAGTCCCATAAGATAGATTCCGGCCAGGCACAGTGGCTCACTGAGGCTGGACTACAGTGGTGTGATCTCAACTCACTGCAACCTCCACCTCCTGGGTTCAAGAGATTCTTCTGACTCAGCCTCTGAGTAGCTGAGACTACAGGCACCCACTACCATGCCTGCCTAATTTTTGTATTTTTAGTAAAGATGGGATTTCACTATGTTGGCCAGGCTGGTCTCAAACTCCTGACCTCAAGCAATCTGCCCACCTCGGCCTCCCAAAGTGCTGGGATTATAGGTGTGAGCCACCATGCCCAGCCTGGCTTCCTTCCCTCAGCAGAATAGAGAGCGATTCATGCTATTGCATGAACACGGAGTTAGTTCCTTTATTTATTTATTTACTTTTGAGATGGAGTCTCACTCTGTCACCCAGGCTGGGGTGCAGTGGCATGATCTTGGCTCACTGCAACCTCCGCCTCCTGGGTTCAAGTGATTCTCCTGCCTCAGACTCCTGAGTAGCTGGGACTACAGGTGCGCGCCACCACACCCGGCTACTTTTTGCATTTTTAGCACAGACAGGGTTTCTCCATGTTGGCCAGGCTGGTCTCCAGCTCCTGACCTCTTGATCTGCCTGCCTCGGCCTCCCAAAGTGCTCGGGTTACAGGCGTGAGCCACGTGCCCGGCCCTCCTTTTAATTATCAAGTAGTATTCCATCATGTGGATGAGCTATGGCCTGTTTACCCATTCATCAGTCCAAGGACATTAGGTTCTGGAACATCGTCTGTGTTTGGAGATTATTAGGAAAAAAGCTGCTATAGATATTTACATGGGCTGGGGGCGGTGGCTCACGCCTGTAATCCCAGCACTTTGGGAGGTTGAGGTGGGCGGATCATGAGGTTAGGAGTTCAAGACCAGCCTGGCCAATATAGTGAAACCCTGTCTCAACTAAAAATACAAAAATTAGCTGGGTGTGGTGGCAGGTACCTGTAGTCCCAGTTACTCCAGAGGCTGAAGCAGAAGAATTGCTTGAACCAAGGAGAAGGAGTTTGCAGTGAGCAGAGAAGGTGCCACTGTACTCCAGCCTGGGCAACAAGCGATACTCTGTCTCAATAAATATTTACATGCAGGCTTTCACGTGGGCAATAAATTTTCACATCCCTATGGTAAATACCTAGGAGTGCGATGACTGGGTCATATGCGAAGTGTATATTTAACTTTATAAGAAACTGTCAAACTTTTCCCAGAGCACTTGTATCATTTTGCATTCCCACAGCAGTGGATAAGGGTTCTAGTTGCTTCATGCCCTTATCAGCTAGCTGTTGGTATTGTTTGGTTTGGTTTTTAACTACCCAATAAGTGTGTAGCATCTTTTACCCCCCTCTCTCTCTCAAGATATAGATATAGATAATTTTATTTATTTTGAGATGGAGTCTCACTGTCTCTCCAGGCTGGAGCGTAGTGGCACAACCTTGGCTCACTGCTACCTACGCCTCCTGGGCTCCAGCGATTCTCCTGCCTCAGCCTCCTGTGTAGCTGGAATTACAGACGTGCACCACCATGTCCAGCTAATTCTTGTATTTTTGGTAGAGACTCAGTTTCACCATCTTGGCCAAGATGGTCTGGACCTGTTGACCTCGTGATCCGCCTGTCTCAGCCTCCCAAAGTTCAGGGATTACAGACGTGAGCCATTGAGCCCAGCCTACCTCTTTTTTTGTTTTTGAGGTAGGGTCTCACTGCCACATAGGCTGGAATACAGTGGCATGATCATGGTTTGCTGTAGCCTCTACCTCCTGGGTTCAAGTGATCATCCCACCTCAGCCTCCGAAGTGCTGGGATTACAGGTGTGAGTCACCATACCCAGCCATCTTTTACTTCTTTTTATTTATTTATTTTAAAATTAATTTTATTTATTTATTTATTTTTGAGACAGAGTTTCACTCTGTCACCCAGGCTGGAGTGCAGTGGCGTGACCTTGGCTCACTGCAACCTGCACCTCCCGGGTTCAGGAGATTCTCCTGCCTCAGCCTCCTAAGTAGCTGAGATTACAGGTATACACCACCATTCCTGGCTAATTTTTGTATTTTTAGTAGAAATGAGTTTTCACCACGTTGGCCAGGCTGGTCTTGAACTCCTGACCTCAAGTGATCCTCCTGCCTTGGCCTCCCAAAGTGTTGGGATTACAGGCGTGAGCCACCACACCCAGCCATAGCTCACGTTTGTATAATAACTTTCTGTGCACTGGACCTTGCTCACTCAGGCTGTGCTCTTGTCCATTCACTGGGAATGTGAGCTCCACAGAGAGACCTCTGTTCTGTTTTTCTGTTCTCTGGGTCTCTGTGTTCTGAACATTTGCTTGTGTCCCAGGAGATAGACAGGTGTGGGTGGGCAGAGGCGAACGAATCTCTTTAGAAAATGTCCCCATGACTCCAGTTAGGAACAGTAGCTAATTATCTCTGGGAATAAGAAGCCAACAATGAGAATTAATTAATACCTCATCGGGGTAGAAAAGTCTAGAAATAAGGGTCTGGGCTATTCCCCCTCCCTGTGTGCGCCTGGGCACACACACACACACACACACACACGCACACACGCACAGGCAGCCCCTTCCTCAGCCGTTACTATAGAGACCTCTTTCCTGCCACCCTCATGAGCATTTACAAATCAAGACCGCACAGATGGTGACCTCGGCGGGTCTGTTGTTCTTTCTTCTAAGGACAATTTCTGGAGCCCTGAGGATTAAGGAAACAGGGCTACTCTGGACAACATCTGCCTGGGGCACCGAAACCTGACCCTGCAGCCCGGGCAAGGGGAGATTAGCAGAGGCATTTACCCAGAAGAGGCAGGGCACGAAAACAGGACCACACGCAGGTCACCCTCCCCACCTGAGGCCACCAGGGAATCCCTAATAAAGGTCTCAGTTTTGGCCCCCTGGCACATTAATGCTTCAGATGCAGCAGGAAAGCAGAGAATCTTGCAATGTAGGTCCTGTAACTACTGCAGTGTTACGAACCAGGGTTTACTGAGCATCTATTTTGTGCCGAGCACTTTACGGGTGATGATGATGGCCCGATGTTGGTACTCCCTGTCTGTCATTCACTATGTGCTAAGTGCTTTATATACCATAGAGGGTCAGGTTGTGCCCATTTTAATAGACACTCTATTTCCCAATGCCTGAAATTCATTGAATGACTGAATGATCTAATTTACTCCTCGAACCTGCCCTGCAGCACAGTGACTGAATCACACTGTTCTGATGTGGAAACTGAGGCCCAGAGAGGTGGAGACATTTTCCCTAGGGACACCCAGCAAGCAGGGGGCAGAGAAGGGCTCTGAAGGGTGGTCTTCCTATGACAGAACCCCCCTACTTTTTAATTCCTTGAGGCCCAGAGAGCTCAAGCAGCAAGTCAGAGGCCCAGCAAGGACTAGAATCCAGCTTTCCTGTTCCCCTCTTTGATGTATTTTTTTTTTTGCCTTGCCATTCTTTCTGGTAGCCCTAACTTCATGAAGCACAATGTCCTGAAAATATTGAGCCCCAATAAATATTTGTCAATGTACTATGAATACCAGACTTGGACCTTCCAGAACCTTCTGGAACCTTCCGGAACCTTTTCCAGGGTCTCTGTTCCAACTCACACCCTCATCCTCCAGGGAGAAAGATGGGGAACAGGGAAGAAGACAGAAGTCGGATTGCTAGCCCGTAGTCACACTGAAAGACAGAGGCTGGCTGGGGCTAGGCTGGGTGTTTCCCTGCCTGCCATCTCGCTGCTTCCCTCAAAGGCTCTTCTCTTGGTACCTGCCTGTTCTCAAAAGTGATTTTTCTCGGCCGGGTGTGGTGGCTCAGTCCTGTAATCCAAGCACTTTGGAGGCCAGGGCGGGCAAATCACCTGAGGTCGGGAGTTCAAGACCAGTATGACCAACATGGTGAAACCCCGTCTTTAAAAAAAAAAAAAAAAAAAAGCGATTTTCTTGCTTTCTGTTGGTTCTGTGACTGTCATGACTTCCTTCCAATCAGTCCCCAATCCATTTAAATGATAATGCCGGTTGCCATTTATTGAAAATCTAGTAGGTGCTGGCTCTCCCTTCGATCTCATCCTCACCTTAACTTCCCAAGCTTGGTGCTGATTAGCACCATTTCCGGGGGGCAGAAGGAGGCACAGAGAGTTGAGACACTTGCCCAAGCTCACGCAGCAGAGAAAGAGAGAGAGCTGCCTTTTGGGGCCAGGGTCTCCACTTTCAGCCAAATTCTGTGGTTGGTACCTGAGTCTGAAGTGGGACCAGAACCCAGTCTCCAAAAGGTGGCTCTTGGGTTGCAGAGTCAAGCCAAGCTCCTGCAGACCTGGTTTCCTCCCCAGCCCTGAGTCCTGGGAGGCCCTCGCATGAAAGCTGCATTCTCCCTTCTTAGCTTTCAGAGGCTCCTGAAAAACACACATGAACAAAATTCTGGGCTGGGCATGGTGGGTCACACCTGTAATCCCAGCACTCTGGGAGGCCAAGACTGGAGGATCACTTGAAGCCAGAGGTCTGAGACCAGCCCCGGCAACATAGGGAGACCCTGTCCCTACAAAAAAAATATATAAAAATTAGCTGGGCACAATGGCACTCACCTGTGGTTCCAGCTAATCTGGATGCTGAGGCAGGAGGATAGCTGAAGCTCAGGAGGCCAAGGCTGCAATGAGCTATTATGCCACTGGATTCCAGCCTGGGCAACAGAGCAAGAACCTGTCTCAAACAAACAAACAAACAGGCCAGGTGCTGTAGATCACACCTGTAATCCCAGTACTTTGGGCATCATGAGGTCAGCAGTTAGAGACCATCCTGGCCAACATGGTGAAACTCTGTCTCTACTAAAAACAAAAAATTAGCTGGGTATAGTGGCAGGCACCTGTAGTCCCAAGTACTCGGGAGGCTAAGCCAGGAGAATCGCTTGAACCCGGGAGGCAGAGGTTGCAGTGAGCCGAGATTGCATCACTGAACTCCAGCCTGGGCAACAGAGCGAGACTCAGTCTCAACAACAAAAAAAACTTCCAAGTACAGTCTCCTCTGCAACTTCCTTCTAGTGACTCCCATCCTAAGAGGGTAACAGATAAGAAGATAGTTTTTGGCAGCCACAGTGGTGGAGGGGGGTACACCCAGGGGAGCCCATCAGAGGCTCTGCCGTTTGTGTCTTTGTTCCCGCTGTTCCTGGAGAAGGTGAGGAGAGGTCCTGATCAGGGGAAAGTCTTCCCAGAAAGATGGAACAGCAAGCAGGAACAAAGACCTGGAGAAGGGAAACAGCATTGGTGAAACTGAAAGATGACCAGATGTGCCCTCCCCTTCACTGAGGTCCTGGGCCAATGCCTGTGGTCAATGCCACAGTCACAACTATTGATACTGTATTTCCCAGAGCCTGAAATTCATTGAATGACTGAAGGAACTCATTTCCTCCTTGAAGCCGCCCTACAGTTTGGCTCAGTTGGACCCTGAGTTTAGTACAACGAGGCTGAGGACTCAGACCCAAGGTAGAGCCTGGTACACACTAGGTGCTCAATTAATGCTTGTTGCTAAAAGAACAAACAAAGCAAAGAACTGGAAAGGAGTTAAGAGATCAGCTAGGTCGGGCGTGGTAGCTCATGAATGGAATCCCAGGACCTTGAGAGGCCGAGGCGAGTGGATTACCTGAGGTCAGGAGTTCGAGACCAGCCTGGCCAACACTGAAACCCTGTCTCTACTAAAGATACAAAAATTTTTCAACAGGGCGAAACCCCATCTCTACTAAAAAAAACAAAATAAGAGTGGCACGTGGCTGTAATCCAAGCTACTCGAGAGGCGAGGCAGGAGAATTGCTTGAATCTGGGAGGCGGAGGGTGCAGTGAGCCAAGATCACGCCATTGCACTCTGGCCTGGGCAACAAGAGCAAAACTCTATCGAGAAAGAGAGAGAAAGAAGAGAGAGAGAGAGAAGAAAGAAAGAAAAAGAGAGAGAGATCAGCTAGTCCAGGAATCCGAAGTGTAAATGCCTTCACGTGAAAGCCCCCACTTTGAGCTAATTTTCTTGCTTTTTAAAATTTTTTCTTTTTCAGAAACGTCTCACTCTGTCACCCCGGGTAGTGTTCAATGCTGGCCTCAGGAGATCCTCTTGCCTCCGTCAGGTCGCCCAGAGTGCTAGGATTACAGGTGAGAGCCACCATACCTGGCCTTGAACTATTAATAATTAAAAACAAAAAACAACCCAGGGAACATTGTTTAGGAAACAAACCAGGGCCGTGAATCTGACACGAGGCCGTTTCCCCCATTCCTTCATCTTATCTGTGGAAAAAACTGGGGCTCGGTGTCACTCAATGATACTTGGACTCACAGCTCATAACTCAGAGCAAGGACCATGGCGATATTTGTTAAATACTTGCTGTACACTTCACACACATTCTCTCAATAATACGAGATGGAGTCTCGCTCTGCCACCCAGGCTGCAGCGCAATGGCGCAATCTCAGCTCACTGCAGCCTCCGCCTCCCAGGTTCAAGTGATTCTCCCGCCTCGGCCTCCTGAGGATCTTGGACTATAGCTCTATGTCACCACGCCGGTTAATTTTTGTATTTTTAGTAGAGACGGGGTTTCACTATGTTGGCCAGGGTGGTCTCAATCCCTTGACCTCATGATCCACCCGCCTCAGCCTCCCAAAATGCTGGGGTTACAGGTGTGAGCCACCATGCCGGGCCTGTTTGTTTGTTTTTTCTGAGACACAGTCTGGCTTTAACACCGAGGCTGTAGTTCAGAAGTACAACTTCAGCTCAGTGCAACCTCCGACTCCCAAGTTCAAGCGATTCTCCTGCCTTAGCCTCCCAAGTAGCTGGAACTACCCAGTGCCTGCCACTGGGCCCGGTTAAGTTTTGTAGTTTTAGTAGAGAGGGTTTCACCATGTTGACCAGGTTGGTCTCCAGTTCCCGACCTCAAGTGATCCGCCCGCCTTAGCCTCCTAAAGTACTGAGATTACAGGCGTGAGCCACTGTGCGCGGTCCTACCTGCTTTTTTAACTAATGAGGAGTCTAGGGTTCAGAGAGGTTAAGGGACTCACAAAGAGTCACACAGCAGTAAATGGCAGAGGCGGGATTTGAACTCTCCACCCAGAGCCAACTCCCTTCAAGAGTTAAACCTTTTGTATTTCTGTGCAGGAGGCAACCGTGACCCTTCTTGAAGGGGGTGGGGGGATTGGTTCAATACAGCCAACAGCGATTAGATAGTTTCTGAGACCCAGAGTCTTAAGAGTCAAATCTGTTCCCCGCACCCCAAAATCTAGGTTTACCCAGGCTGGAGGCTAGGATTCCCCACCCCTAGTGCAAACACTCCAACCTCACCCCCTTCAACAGCAGGTGCACACAGTAGGCGCCTAAAGAGCGCTTCGATAGTGGTGTTGGAGGCAGCAGCGAGGCTGGCTGAGGAGACAGTCGTGCTTTCTAGCCCTCCCTGCTCAGCTCCTCAGGGCCTGCCCAGCCCCCAGCCCCAGCCCCAGCCCCAGCCCCCGCGCACCCGGCAGCTCTCCCACCGCAATTACGGTAATTAGCTGGGAGCCTCTCGCCGGGAGGGAGGAGGCGGACTTTGGCCCAGGCTGACCTGCTTCCCGACGGGCCCTCGGATTGGTCCGCACCGAGCACGTGACGCACGCCGCGGACTTGTTGCTGGGCATCGCGGCGTTGCCAGGGCAACGCCTACGCGCGTTCTCTCAGCCGAGTGCCTGGAGAAGTGGCTGCGCTGAGGGTCCTCGGTGAGAGACGAGGAGGGGGGATCACGAGGGCCAGGCGAGCGCTGCCTCCCTCCCTCCCTCCCTACCTCAGCTCCCGCTCCCAGTCCCCAGCCCCCACAGCTCAGTCGCTCCGAGCCCCCCCAAGGACATAACAAGACATACACGTGGGTGGACAGGACACGACACGGCGAGGATCACAAACGGGGACAGAGAGCACAGAGGGCAGGGCACGCTGAAGGACAGACAGACAAACACCACAGGGGCACAGAGACCTTGCAGCGTCAACAAACAATTGCTGAAACCCCTGCAGTCTCCAGGTCTGTTCAGAAGGGGATATCACCAGACAAGACAGGAGACAGTCCCTGTCCCCCCAGCCATCATCATCATCATCCACGTCCCCTGTACCTGACCACTCCCTCCGTGGGGAGCCTGAGCTAAACGCGTTATCTGCCTCATCCTTTTTATACCCCAGAAGCAGGCGTTGTTATCATCCCCCATTTACAGATGAGAAAACTGAGGCTCCCAGTGGGAGCCAGTGGGGCAAGAACAAGCTAGGAGGCAGTGAAGGATTCCCACCCTCCAGGATTAGCTATGAAAGCCCCCATATTCTTTCACTTTATGAAACGTCCTCTAATAATAATGATCAAAACAATAGTGTGTTAGTTTTCTATTGCTGTGTAACAAATAGCCCCAAATCTTTTTTGTTGTTGTCAAAACAGGGGCTCCCACTGTCATCCAGGCTGGAGTGCAGTGGCAGGATCAGGGTCCACTCCAACCTCAGCCTCCCAATTAACTGGGGCTAAAGGTGTGCACCACCATGTGCAGCTAATCTTTAAATTTTTTGTAGAAATGGGGTTTTGCCATGTTGCCCAGGCTAGTCTCAAACCCCTGGGCTCAAGCCATCCATTTTGGCCTCCTGAAGTGCTGGGATTAAAGGCATGAGCCACCTCACCTGGCCCCGCAAATCTTTTTTTTTTTTTTTAAGATAGAGTTTCACTCTTGTTGCCCAGGCTGGAGTGCAATGGCAAGATCTCTGCTCACTGCAGCCTCCACTTCCGGGGTTCAAGCGATTCTCCTGCCTCAGCCTCTGGAGTAGCTGGGATTACAGGCATGCGCCACCACGCCCAGCTAATTTTGTATTTTTAGTAGAGACGGGGTGTCTCCATGTTGGTCAGACTGGTCTCGAACTCCCGACCTCAGGTGATATGCCCACCTCGGCCTCCCAAAG
Organism: Sapajus apella; assembly: GCF_009761245.1. NCBI lineage: Eukaryota > Metazoa > Chordata > Mammalia > Primates > Cebidae > Sapajus > Sapajus apella. The sequence goes on from NW_022437017.1 coordinate 6,548,956, forward strand.
TGCTGGGATTACAGGCATAAGCCACCACGCCCGGCTGGCCCCTGAAATCTTACTGGCTTAAAATAATCATATTCATTATCTCACTGTTTCTGTGGCTTACCTGCCTCAGAACCTTTCACAGATTTTCTTCGAGGTGTTAGCCAAGGCTGGTGTCTCATCTGAAGATCTGACTGGGGGAAGCCAGGTGAGGTGGTAAGTGGAGGCTGAGGCATGAGAATTGCTTGAGGCTAGGAGTTGTTTCAGGCTGTATTGCACCATGATTGCACCTGTGAATAGCCACTGCACACCAGCCGGGGCAACATAGCAAGATCCCATCTCTAAAAGAAAAAAAAAGATCAGAAAGGGAAAAAAGCCACTTGCAAACTCATATAGGGGTCTCTTCCACATGGCGGGTTGCGTATAAAAGCCTGAAAACTGAGAAGTCAAGACATTCTGCTAGCAAGATGGAAGTTACAGTGTCTTATAACCTAAACATGGAAATGACATCTCATTACTCTATGTGTGTTTATTGTGGTAAAATGTGTACCAGTAAGCATTACATAACATTTCACTCAATGACAGACTGCAATTATAATAGTGCTTCAATACGATTTTTTTTTTTAAGACGGAGTCTCACTCTGTCGCCAAGCTGGAGCAAAGTGTTGTGATCTTGGCTCACTGCAACCTAGATCTCGCCGGTTCAGGCAATTCTCCTGCCTCAGCCTCCTGAGTAGCTGGGACTACAGGTGCACACCACCACTCCCAACTAATTTTTGTATTTCTTTTTTTTGTTTTGTTTTTTGTTTTTGAGATGGAGTTTTGCTGTTGTTACCCAGACTGGAGAGCAATGGCCCGATCTCGGCTCACCGCAACCTCCGCCTCCTGGGTTCAAGCAATTCTCCTGCCTCAGCCTCCCGAGTAGCTGGGACTACAGGCGTGTGTCACCATGCCCAGCTAATTTTTGTATTTTTAGTAGAGACGGGGTTTCACCTTGTTGACCAGTATGGTCTCGATCTCCTGACCTCGTGATCCACCCGCCTTGGCCTCCCAAAGTGCTGGGATTACAGGCATAAGCCACTACACTCAGCGTTTTTTTTTTTTTTTTTTTTAGACAGAGTCTAGCTGTGGCTTAGACTGGAGTGCAATGGCACCATCTTGCCATTACAATCTCTGCCTCCTTGGTTCAAGCAATTCTCCTGCCTCAGCCTCCCAAGTAGCTGGGATTACAGGTGCCCGCCACCGCGGCTGGCTAATTTTTATATTTTTAGTAGAGGACAGTTTCACCATGTTGACCAGGCTAGTCTCAAACTCCTGACCTCAGGTGATCTGCCCACCTCGGCCTCCCAAAGTGCTGGGATTACAGGCATGAGCCACTGCACCCGGCCAATTTTTAGTCATTTATACCATACTTTTTCTGCACTTTTTTTATGCTTAGATATGTTAGGATACACAAGTACTTACGGTCATGCTGCAGCTGCCTGCAGGATCGAGCACACTCACGTGCTGTGCAGGTTTGTATCCTAGGAGCGACGGGCTGTACCATACAGCCGAGGTGTGCGGTAGGCTGCACTGTCTCAGCGTGCGTGGGCACACTCCGTGATGCTCACACACGACCAAATTGCCTAATGACGCATCTTGCAGAATCTGTTTCCTTTTTTTTTTTTTTTCCAGGCAGCCTGGCTCTGTTGCCCAGGCTGGAGTGCAGTGATGCAATCTCGGTTCAATGCAACCACTGCCTCCTGGGTTCATGCGATTCTCCTGCCTCAGCCTCCCAAGTATTTCCAGTGTCAATTAATACATGATTGTATTACATGAAATTTGCCTTTTTTTTTGGGGGGGGACGGAGTTTCGCTCTTGTTACCCAGACTGGAGTGCAGTGGCGCGATCTCGGCTCACCGCAACCTCCGCCTTCTGGGTTCAGGCAATTCTCCTGCCTCAGCCTCCTGAGTAGCTGGGATTACAGGCACGCGCCACCATGCCCAGCTAATTTTTTGTAGTTTTAGTAGAGACGGGGTTTCACCGTGTTGACCAGGATGGTCTCGATCTCTTGACGTCGTGATCCACCCGCCTCGGCCTCCCAAAGTGCTGGGATTACAGGCTTGAGCCACCGCGCCCGGCCTCGGTCTTTTTTTTTTTTTTTTGAGACAGGGTCTCACTCTTTCCCCCAGGCTGGAGTGCAGCGGTTGCTCATAGCTCCCTATAGCCTCAAACCCCCAGGCTCAAGCTACACTCCCGCCTCTGCTTCCCGAGTAGCTGGGACTACAGGTGCCAACCACCACAATGGCCTTACCCTTTTTGAGGTGCCCAGCTCAGTGGCATTAAGTACGTTCAGTGCTGTGCACCGTCACCATCATCATCTCCAGAGTCTTTCCAGCCTCCGAAACAGAAACTCTGTACCCATTAAGCAAAATCTCCCCTTTTCTGCAGGCGCTGCTAACCTCCAAGCTACTTTCCGTCTTTATCAATTTGCCTGTTCTGGGGAATTCATGGAACTGGAATTACGTGTTTGTCCCCCTAATGCTGGTTTTCTTCACTTAGCATGATGTCCTCAGGGTTCATCTATGTTGTAGTAGGAATCAGAATTTCCTGTCTCCAAAACACAGTTTTGCTGCTTTTTTTTTTTTTTTTTAGATGGAGTCTTGTTCTGTCACCCAGGCTGGAGTGCAGTGATGCGATCTCGGCTCACTGCAACCCCCGCCTCCTGGGTTCAAGTGATTCTCCTGCCTCAATTTCCTGAGTAGCTGGGATTAGAGGCTCCCGCCACCACGCCCCACTAATTTTTGTATTTTTAGTAGAAACAAGGGTTTCACTGTGTTGGCCAGGCTGGTCTCGAACTCCTGACCTCAAGCGATTTGCCCACCTCAGCCTCCCAAAGTTCTGGGATTACAGGCATGAGCCACTGCACCCAGCCCTATGTTCTTGTTTTTTCCTCCCTACTTAGATGCATTTTTTTAAAACTTTTTATTTTGGAAAGAATCTCAAAAGTTACCAGAAGAGTACCATGACCTCTCAGGTACGATGTTTCCTCACCTCACCTGCTGTGAACATTTTAATATGTACACCTGCTTGTTGTTAATGAGGCCGGAAGGGACTGGGCGCCTCTAAAAATAAGGCTGTTCTCTTACATAATAATGAAGATACAATGAATTCATGAAGTTTCTCGTAGACTTGATGTTATTATCCAATATCTAATCCATATTCACATTTCGCCACCTGTCACCATCACGTTCTTTACAGCTCTCTTGTTTTGTGGTCTGGGAACATGTGTTGCCTTTAGTATTCCTGTCTCTCATTTGAAGAGATGGTTTGTAAATTTTTATTATTTTGAGTCAGAGTTTCACTGTGTCCCCCAGGCTGGAGTGCAGTGGTGCGACCTCAGCTCACTGCACGCACCACCACGCCTGGATAAGTTTTGTATTTTTAGTAGAGACTGGATTTCACCAAGTTGGCCAGGCTGGTCTCAAACTCTTGACCTCAGGTGATCCACCTGCCTCAGCCTCCCAGAGTGCTGGGATTACAGGTGTGAGCCAGCATGCCAGCCTAAACAATTTTTAAAAACACGCAGTTGCAGCTTGAAATTTATGGGCATCTCAACTTTGAGTTGCACAGATGTGGAGTGTCCAATCTCCTCATCGTGGTTTGCTTCAATTATGGTCCTTCTGGCCGGGCGCGGTGGCTCACGCCTGTAATCCCAGCACTTTGGGAGGCCGAGGCGGGTGGATCACGACGTCAAGAGATCGAGACCATCCTGGTCAACATGGTGAAACCCCGTCTCTACTAAAACTACAAAAAATTAGCTGGGCATGGTGGCGCGTGCCTGTAATCCCAGCTACTCAGGAGGCTGAGGCAGGAGAATTGCCTGAACCCAGGAGGCGGAGGTTGCGGTGAGCCGAGATCGCACCATTGCACTCCAGCCTGGGTAACAAGAGCGAAACTCCGTCTCAAAAAAAAAAAAAAAAAAAAAAATTATGGTCCTTCTTTAAAGTCACTTACGATAGATTAGTGGGCCTCACCTGGGGGCGATTCTGTCCCCAAGGGATGCTGAGCAATGTCTGGAGTCATTTTTGCCTCTAGAACTGGGGGTGCCTCTGGCATGGAGTAGGTAGAGCCTGCTCAGGAACCGGTAGTGCAGAGGACCCCACCCCTACCAACCAAGAGTTACCTGGTCCAGATGTCATTAGTGCTGAGGTTGAGAAGGTATGAACTGGATCATGGAATAATAATGCCCTAAGACCTAACTTTTTATTTTATTTTTATTTATTATTATTATTTTTTAGAGATGGGGTCTCGCTGTGTTGCCCAGGGTGGAGTGCAGTGGCTATTCATAGGCGCGATCCCGGTACTCATCAGCACAGGAGTTTTAACCTGCTCCGTTTCTGACCTGGACCGGTTCACCCCTCCTTAGGCAACCTGTTGGTCCCCCGCTCCCAGGAGGTCACCATATTATTGCTGAACTTAGTGCAGACACCCAATCGGCATAGCTCACTACAGCCCAGAACTCCTGGGCTCAAGCGATCCTCCAGCCTCAGCCTCCAGAGTAGCTGGGACTATAGGCACGCGCCACCGCACCCGGCAGAACTAACTTTATTTATTGTGCGTTCCATACTCACCAATCTCACCACGTGTCAACCCACTGAATTCTCACAACCTCCATAGGAGGCGGAACCCTTCACTCCATAGGTGGGCTCAGACACTGGACCTGATTGAGGACTAGCTAATACAGGCACAGGCAGAAAGTACCTCCCCACAAGACACACCCACCCGTGTACCATATCAGTTTACCGGTGCCACGGCAACATCCACAGGTTACCATCTTTTTTTTTTTTTTTTTTTTGAGACAGAGTTTCGCTCTTGCTACCCAGGCTGGAGTGCAATGGCGCGATTTCGGCTCACCACAACCTCCGCCTCCTGGGTTCAGGCAATTCTCCTGCCTCAGCCTCCTGAATAGCTGGGATTACAGGCACACGCCACCATGCCCAGCTGTATTTTTGTATTTTTAGTAGAGACGGGGTTTCACCATGTTGACCAGGATGGTCTCGATCTCTTGACCTCGCGATCCACCCGCCTCGGCCTCCCAAAGTGCTGGGATTACAGGCTTGAGCCACCGCGCCCGGCCTAGTTACCATCTTTTTCCACTCAAACAACCCAGCAACCCAAAAGTTACTGCCCGTTTTCTAGAAATGTCCATATAATCTGCCCCTTAATTTGCATGTAATTAAGAGCGGGTATCAATATGCCTGCAGAACTGCCTCTGGGCTGCTGCTCTGAGCTCACTGCCTGTGGGGTAGCCTTGCTGTGCAAGAACAAGACTTCTGCAGCTGCTTACACTGCCGCTGCAATTAAGATCGCTAACACCGCCAGGCGCGGTGGCTCAAGCCTGTAATCCCAGCACTTTGGGAGGCCGAGGCGGGTGGATCACCTGAGGTCAGGAGTTTGAGACCAGCCTGCCCATAGTGGCGAAACCCTGTCTCTACTAAAAATATAAAAAAGTAGCCAGGCATGGTGGAGGATGCCTGTAATCCCAGCTACGTGGGAGGCTGAAGCAAGAGAATCGCTTGAGCCGGGGAGGTGGAGGTTGCAGTGAGCTGAGATGGCGCCACTGAACTTCAGCCTGGAGACTGAAGCAAAACTCTGTCTCAAAAAAAAAGAGAGAACAAACTTGGTGGCTCACACCTGTAATCCCATTTTGGGAGGCCAAGGTGGGTGGATCACGAGGTCATGAGATCAAGACCATCCTGGCTAACACAGTGAAACCCCGAATCTACTAAAAATACAAAAAATTAGCCAGGCGTGGTGGCACAGGCCTCTTGGGAGGCTGAGACAGGAGAATCACTTGAACCCAGGAGGCGGAGGTTGCAGTGAGCCAAGATTGTGCTACTGCACTCCAGCCTGGTGGACAGAGCGAGACTCCATCTCAAATTAAAAAAAAAAAGATTTCTCACACCATGGCCAGGCATAGCAGTTCACTCCTGTAATCCCAGCACTTTGGGAGGCCCAGGAGGTTGGACTACTTGAGGTCAAGAGTTCAAGACCAGTGTGACCAACATGGTGAAAACCTGTCTCTACTAAAAATACAAAAATTAGGCGGGTGTGGTGGTGGGCACCTGTAGTCCCAGCTACTTGGGAGGCTGAGGCAGGAGAATTGCTTGAACCCGGGAGGTGGAGGTTGCAGCAAGCCAAGATCACACCGCTGCACTCCAGCCTGGGTGACAGAATGAGATGCCGTTTCAAAAAAAATAAAGCTTGCTAACACCAACGGCTTGCCCTTGAATTCTCTCCTGGGCAAAGGAAAAACCCTCCCCTGTTAATGCCCAATTTTGGGGCTTGCCTCCCCTGCATCTTGAACTCCCAACCTCAGATGATCCGCCCGCCTCGGCCTCCCAAAGTGCTGGGGCCACAGGCATGAGCCACAGCATCCAACCGTTTTTTCTTCTTCTTCTTCTTCTTTTTTTTTTTTTGAGAGAAAGTCTCACTCTGTCACTCTGTCACCCAGGCTGGAGTGCAGTGGTGGGATCACAGCTCACCGAAACCTCTGCCTCCTGGATTTAAGCAGTTCTCCTGCCTCAGCCTCTCAAGTAGCAGGGATTACAGACGCGAGCCACCACACCAGACTAATTTATATATTATTAGTAGAGACAGGGATTCACCATGTTGGCCAGGCTGGTCTCGAACTCCTGACCTCAAATGATCCACCTGGCTCGGCCTCCCAAAGTGCTGGGATTACAGGTGTGCGCCACCTCGCCCGGTCTCAAGCTGCAATCCTAAGCCCCTTTGAGCTCAAGGTCTCTGGTCCCACAAGAGTATTATTTCCCAAATTGTGGTCAGACACACTGCCCACCTCTGGGGCCGCTGAGACTTTCTGGGGACCATCCCTGGCTTATCAGTTGTGTCTGCACAGGTCTGGGTGCCTCTGTCGCCAGCCTCTGTCGTGAGAATAAGGGCTTAAGTTTCAGTTCTGCTGGGCTGCTGCCGGCCCTGAGCAGGTGTCAGCCTGGAAGTGAGACTGATTGATGAGGACTGAGCCTGATAATCCCTGTGTCCCTCACAGCCCTTGCAGAGATTCCCAGCTCACGGATGACGCCAGTTAGTGGGCTGAAAACAGAGGGGGTTTGTGTTCAAGGTGTCTGCACCAGGTGTCTACCCACTGGTGGATGGGTACGGACTGTGCCCACCCAGGGGGACCTTTGTCAGGAGACGGGATTTGTAGATGATCTTTTGGTCTGGGTTTGTCACATGGTCTAATTCACTTTTTCTTTCTTTCTTTCTTTCTTTCTTTCTTTCTTTCTTTCTTTCTTTCTTTCTTTCTTTCTTTCTTTCTTTCTTTCTTTCTTTCTTTTTCTTTCTTTCTTTCTTTCTTTCTTTCTTTTTCTT